>NC_046660.1:133600370-133611709 GCF_010883055.1 Belonocnema kinseyi
CAAAGTTTTTTCTTTAATTTTAGGGAAATTCCTGCGATTTCAGACCGTTTAACGGAGTTTTTGAAGGATCTTCGAGTACTAGAAAGTATGCTAAGGAATTTTTAATAATTTGTACGGCTTTGAAAGGATTGAAATAAATTTTCAAATATTTTAATGGATTTTAATAGGTTAAGAAATATTTTAAAAGTTGTCTGAGAATTTCAAAGGATTTTGAAGAATTTTAGGACATGCTAATGTATTTCATACTAATGTACATACGAATGTAGTTAGTTGGATGAGATGTGCAAAGACTTCTAAATATATGTAAATATTTTACAGAATTTTATCTGATTTAAAGACACACACTTTAAACATCACACAGGGCTTAATTTTCAGTAAAAAATATAGAATAACTTACCACTGCGTGCGAGTATCTGAGCTATTTGACTGATAGTAGCTTGGCACTTCCCCCACTGCGATTTCACTATGCACGTATTTCCCGTCGCTCGAGTGATAAACCTTTTATGATATACACCTTTAAACCCATCACTGAATAATAAAAGATAATACATTTTTCGTAATGGTCAATCCGACAGTTGAAAAAAAAACGGCAAGTACGATTAAGAGCGAATAATAAGATTTCAAGTAATTTCAAGTGCTGCGAGCAAGAATTCATAAACGAATGAACACTGTGCGGGTGCAAAAGTGTCGAGAAAGGGTCAATTTTCAGGAACTTTTTAAAGTGGCAAAAATTTAGAAAAGCTGATTGGATAGATAAATTCTGAGACAGAGTTAGTGGGTGGTTCCATTTTGCCCTCCTCGAAGTAGTTGACGCAAGTGACAAAACACCCATATTTTGGGAAAGTTTGGTCAAAAATATACTTTTGGCTAACAGAATGAATTATTGACAACCTCATTGTGTACAATCAGGCCATAAACGACTTAATGAGGTTACGGTTAAAGGGAAAGAAAATTAGAGATGTACGCCAGGGTGTAGCGAAAATAATTTACTTCCAACAATTCAGGACGAAGGTAGGAAATTTAAGCTGGATATAGGTTCGGTCAAACACTATGGTACTAAGAGATTTTAGATGGTTAATTCGTAGAAGGTAAGGTGAAAATACTGGGTGTAATCTCGGCCTGCAAAACAATAATGATCGATAAGGGTGAAATGAAAAATTGGCTATCTTTCAATTCACCCTTGCAGATCTTCACTTTACGGCATGCTGAGATTATCCCCTGAATTTGTACCTGAATCGCTTTTTACACTTAGTATTTGTCTGTGCAGATTAGAGTGATATACAATTTAGGATATAAAAGATAGTGCCTACTGTCTATATATTACAATGAAAATGTGAAGTAAATGTGAAGAATGCACAAAATTTTGCCAAAAAGAAGATTCATAAGTGCATTGGTATTAAAACTGACGTGGTTTCATTGTCTTGCTTAAAAAAATGCGCATTTTTTAAACAAAATTTTGTTATTAAACATTTTTGCAACTTTTATCGTTTTTCCATAAACTGAATTTACTCATTTCTAATGTTATTTGTATAATTTAAACTTTTCACATACGGTGTAGGGCTTCAAAGATTTGAAGAAAATTGAAAATATGTTTTGCAATTTATTTTGAATTCACCCGGAATTATCATTAATTTATCCTAAATTTTTTTGAATTCTACTAAATTCACTCCATTCTATTCATTCGATAGATTTTTGAAAATTTTTTGTTTTATTCATCTTTAAGTCTTTAAAACTCAACCTAAATTCGGAGGCATTTGATCAAATTCGTTTGAATTCTCTTTAATTTGCTTTCAAATAATTTTTCTATATATCTACTATATTTATTTTTTAGATATTTTCTTGAAACTGTTCAACTGCTACTTTTTCCATTTTTTAAAAATAGTTACTCATCAGATTCCTCTATTCAGAAAACCTGCTTTTAATACTTTAAATTATGATATGTTTAGTTTTCATGTTTTGAATTTGAAAATATAAATGAGAAAGAAGACTTTTATTTTATTATTTGGTATGCTGTCAAAATTTAAATTTTTTATTTGCTAAAAAAAATAAAATAGTTTTATGATAATCTTGTAGGGCGTTCAAAAAGCAACATTTTTCAACTTTTCTTATATCGTGCGTTATTTGGCTTAAAATGTTCAGTTTTGTGTTTTTTTGAATTTTGTAAATGCTATACCTCTGGTAATTTTTGGTTTTATGAAAAAAGTTAATAAGATTAATTATTTGACTTTTTGAATACTATAAACATATGTACAGAAATTTTTTGAATTTAGAAAAAGTGGTCTCGAAAATATTAAAAATGCGTTCACTTTTTGAATTTTTTTCCAAAATGGCTGGCTAACGAACTTGATTTGTAAAAACCTGTTTTTCGGATTCAGGGGGTGTTGGACCGTGGACATTTGACAAAAACTGGGGAGGAGGTCAAATTTTACACAAATTTAATACTTTATCTGATGAGAATGTAAAAATTTAATAAATTAAAAACTAGCTTTACATTTGATCTCGAATGTTTCAACTCTAATTGTATTACTATAATTGTACAATAATGATTGTAAGGTAATAAGAAAAGTAAATACGTACCTTGAAGATACATAAGCTATGAATTAATATGTTATTATCTATATGGAAAAATGTATTTCTCAAAAAAAGCCGTAGTTTTTTAAATTTCAAGCACTGTTGCGCGCAACTGTTGGTTCTCGCGCTTCGCGCTCGATGTTGTATTTATCTCGCGTTTCGCGCTCGATTATCTATTTACCTCGCGCTATGCGCTCGGTCTTTATATTTTCGCAAATTCTTGCGCAAACATTTTAAAATTAAGACTCAAAATATCCACCACTGTAATTTTGTAATTGTGAATTCTCTTTCGTTAAAAGAGAGTTTGAGCGCACCTACGGCACGCGTCTGATGGCAATCGCACTTCGCACTTGGTCTTTGCATTTCTTCTACATTCGGGCACAGACCTTTTAAAATTAAAGCTAAACGGACAGACAACTGTAATTTTGTGATTTTGAACTCTCTTCTGTTAAAACTCTTTTGGCTTTATCGAAAACATTCTCATCACGTATCTAGTGCTTCTCAATCAATTTTATCCAGCCTGTACACTTTTCTACATTATACACAACACTTTTATATCAATTATAATACATTTTTTATGTAACTCTGCCTGGGATTACTTATTAAAAAATTGCAAAATAAAAAGCAAGTTGTATATATCATGATTATTTTTGTATTTGTTTCTTATTTTGCTTTAAATTGTATTCTAAACTGCTCTGAAACATGCATCATTTCAATAAATGTATATCATTTCAATTCATAATATGCATAAAAATTGAATCATACTAATTCTTATTTTCTTGTTTTTATAATTTTTTATTTTTAATGTTGTTCTTTACGATTGAATAAAAACTACTGCGCATCTGCACAGGGTCTAATACAGGAACCTATATAGGGTCCTATATAGGAGCCTGTGTCCTCTTTCTTCTTTTCTGCGCTTTTTCCAAAAAGTTGATTTTTGCATTTTTTTATCTTATTTTTTACGATTAAAAGATGATCTACTCGTCCAACCAAAAAATGATTAATAATAAATTTATAAATCTTTTTAGGCGAACAATTTTTGTCTGGTAATTTAAGTTCATGCCTTGTGCCGTTTTTTCAATCAAATTTAATATTTTTATTTTGAATTATATTTTTTACGATTAAAGCAAAAACTACGTTCCCATAAAAAATTATAGCTCTTTGTTGGATGAACAATTTTTGTCTCATTTTTTTTCGTAGCTTATATCGAAAAGTGATTCATTATAAATTTTTAGTTCTTTCCAGGGCGCGCAATTTGAGCTTTTTCATTTTTTTCGTATCTTACATAGTTTGACCAAAAAAATGGAATTTTTGAATTTTTCATTATTTTTGGCACGATAAAATTTGGAATGTTCAAATTTTCGACCAAATTAAAAAAGTTGTTATCGTAGTCCTATGGGATCGTCCATATGTTACGTAAGACATTTTTCTTTTGTTTATATCGCTGTGTCCTTTTCAACTTGATAAAAATATTATTTTCGTCTTTTTCAAACAACAGAAAAACGTCTTACGTAATATATGGACAACCCCTATAGGGATTTCAAAAAGCAAAGTTTTTCTTGTCTTGGCTTCTTTCATATCATGCGTTGTTTGGCTTAAAATGTTCATTTCAGTCTGTTCTTTTGGATTTTGAAAATGCTCTAACTCTGATAATTTTCTTTTTATAGAAAAAAGTCATGGGGATAAATTGTTTGAGTTTCTGAGTACTATGAACAACCGTACATAGAATTTTTAAATCTTGAAGAAATGTGGTTTCAAAATTTTTTTTGTACGAATTTGGAATTTTCAACTTGTTGACCAAACTGAAAATGTTGTTATCATAATCTTGTAGAGCTTCCAAAAAGCAAAGTTTCTTTTCTCTTGGCTCTTTTTCATATTATGCGTCGTTTGGCATAAAATGTTCATTTCAGTTTTTTTTTTTTATTTTGAAAATGCTCTAACTCTGATAATTTTCTTCTTATAGAAAAAAGTCATGAGTATAAAATGTTTGAGTTTATGAATGCTATGAAAAACCGTAAAAATAATTTTTAAATCTTGAAAAAATGTGGTTTCAAAATTTTTTTGTACGATCAAATTAGGAATTTTCAACTTTTTGACCAAATTGAAAATGTTGTTATCATAATCTTGTAGGGGTTTCGAAAAGCAACGTTTCTCTTCTCTTGACTTTTTTTTCGTATCATGCGTTGTTTGGCTTAAAATGTTCATTTTAGTTTGTTTTTTTGGATCTTGAAATTGCTCTAACTCTGGTAATTTTTGATTTTCCAAAAAAAGTCATAAGGATAAATTGTTCCACTTTTTGAATACTATAAATAACCGTACAGAGAATTTTGGGATTTTCAAAAAAAGTGGTCTAAAAAATATTCAAAATGTACCCACTTTTTGATTTTTTATCCAAAATGGCTAGCTAACGTTCTTGAGCTTCAGTTTAGGACACTAAACGAGTATGCCAAAGGGCAATCTAATACATGAATTTTTTCGAAAGTTATCGTGTTCACAGACAGACCTACAGACAGACATACATACAGACATACGGACAGACACATTCGTAAAAATCTGTTTTTCGTTTTCAGGGGGTCTCAAAACGTGGACATTTGACAAAAACTGGGGGGGGGGGGGGTCAAATTTTACACAAATCTAATACCTTCTCTGATGAGACTGTAATAAATGTAATTACACAAAATATTGTTAAAATAATTATTTGTCTTATTTTCTCTACTTTTTACATAAAACATCATGTTTCTTGACACATAAGACTTGACTACTATCGGCGATAAAACGATAGGCATCTGCCTTTGAAGCGTAATAAGTCAGCCCAAAAAAAATGCTAACGCAATAAAAATATAGTCACATGAAAGTTAAATGTGTTCTACGTGAATAAGCTTGAAGACGTTTAGGTAAAAAGATTGTTGAGCTTTGTAGACTGAAAAATGTAAAAAAAGTGAGGCTTTTCGGGTAAATTTCAGAACAGTCAAATTCAGAGCATTATTTTTCATACAAGGGGCAATGGAAAAAATTTGAAAAAATTCATGGCTATGGGGAAATCTGTTGTGAACCAATTGCAGTTGAGAATTTAAGAAATAATGAAAATTGTTGCTTGAATGTACAAAAATGTGCAACTATATTATTTTCAGTTTTAATAAAGATATTCAAGCGATTCAAACTGCAAACTGTAACGGATAGGCTTTGTAATTATTTTCAATCACCCGGAAGGATGTGATAGCCTTAGTGCTTGTGAAAATCGCGATATTTTTAGGTATTTTTTGTTGTTGTTGGGAAACAAGTGACAGAAAGCAGGGGGTTGGGGCTTTTTTTACTGCCGACCGCTGGCTCCTTTCCTAGACCCGTGGCCAGGTGCCACCCACGGATTCAGAACCACGGTTCGAAGAAAGACACCAGTGATCGGTAGTAAAAAAAGCCCTCCCCCTGCTTTCTATGACTTGTTTTCCAACAAAAAAATGTCTAAAAATATCGTGATTTTCACAAAAAATAAGACTATCACATCCTTCCGGGCGAATGAAAATAATTACAGAGCCTATCCCTTACATTTTGCAGTTTGAATCGCTTTAATATCTTTATTAGAACTGAAGATAATACAGTTGCACATTTTTGTACTTTTAAGCAAACATTTTTATTATTTCGCAACTTTCTCAACTGAAATTGGTTCACAACAGTTTTCCTCATAATCATGATTTTTTTCAAAATTTTCCTTATCCCTTGTATAAGAAATAATGCTCTGAATTTGACTGTTCTTAAATGTACCTGAAAATTCATAGTTTTTTTTACTTTACTTTTTTACTTTTTCACCTTACTTTTTTTTAAGTTGGATAAATTTGAAAACATCTTATCTGTAGGAAAATCAGAATAAAAGTTAAATGAATATATATTTTGAGGAAATTACATAGAAACTTCATGATTATATGTTTCATATATTTTACAAACATAATATTTGAATTTTTCCAACTTTTTTGTTGCAACTTCAAGAACTTGTAATTCAAAAAGAAATTTTTTACAATTTATACTCATGAAAAGAGAGGTGGACGAATACTTTTGGCACCTACTGTATATGGGTGGTTCATAATAACCTTGTTTTTTTTTTTTTTGTTTTTTTTGTTTTTTTTTTTTTACTGGCTTATCGCGAAAGATTGTTCCTCTGGATGAGAAAATACTGTCTTAATTTGAATAAGGAAATTATTTAATTAATTAGATTAATAAAAAATAAATGTTAGAGCTTAAGATAATGAAATATATGTAAAAGATGATATTTTCGTACTTTTTAATTATTTTTTAAATATAAATATTACTTTCAGAGAAATATCTTATAAATAGACATTTTTGCTGATACAAAAAGAAAGACTCTTACTAAGTGCTCGTTTAAAAAAAAAAGTTGACTTTGGTAAAAGTCGTAAACAGTAGTACAATTCCTTATAAACAGGTAGATATGAGTGCATAATTATACCTGTAAACATTAAAAGTTGTTCAGGTTATAAGAACTTTGTAAATGTAAGTTATTAATTAAAGTAGTTAATTTAGAAGTTGGTCAGTTTATTCAAATTTTATTGATTATAAATTGTTCGATTTAGAAATATTGTAGGACAATATTATTAAATTTCAAAAACTTTTTCAGCTGATACCTTTTATTAGGAACTTTTATTTAGGAAGAAAGAAGATTTCTAAAGTTTTTTAATCCTCAAATATCGAAAATACACTTTTAATTTGAACATTTTAGGGGTACTTACCGTAAGGGTGGTGTGTACTGGTCGTGCCTACAATTCTTGTTCACCTTACAGTTTCTGGGATAAAAAAAAAATTCATCAGCTTTCGAGTTTAAAAAAATCGACAATCAAACTTGTCATTTTTAACATTTTAGGTGTGCGGATTCCAAAAGTATTACTTGTAAAAATTTCTATACTTTTATTTGTTCAATTTCTTTCATTTCTGCAATAAACTACCAGTATTCACAGCATAATATAAAGTACAGTTTTTCAATATATAAACTTGCAGGCAATCTTGCAGTTTTCTGGAGTAATTTGTCATTTTCTAAAATAATTTACGTAAAATTAAAAGTTTTTTTATGACGTCAAACAACAAAAGTGAAAAAATGTAAAATCCTGTAATTTGCCGTAATACCTTTTAGATTTTACAATTAAGTAAGAAAATTATTAATCCAAACTTATACACATTTTTGAATTGTACAAACTTATACTATATTGTTAATTTTTTTACATTTATATAAGAAAATACAAGAAAAAATTAGCTCTTCGTATTTAATTGTATTTTTTTTTAAATGTTGTACATTTTTTAAAAAAAGTACATGGTTAAACCAAAAAATACAGTTAGAGAAATGTTGTACTTTCTGGTAATAATTTGTCTATTAGGGAAGATTTTGTTAATGGTTTTTTCGCCATTAAATTTTATAAAACAGTAATATATATAAATAGCAGGAAAAAAGTATAACTGCTGTTTTATACACTTTCATTTGCACTTTTTTGTTATTAAAATTTTCTATGACAAATATATAATAAATTTAGCTTTGCAGCAAGAAGGCATATATAATTTTATTTTCCTTATATAACTTTGGAATTGTAGCGTAGAAGCGCATAATTTTTTTTTGTTGCAAAATATAGGTAAAAAAGTTCCACAAAATGTATCTATACTTTTAAAGATTCTATTGATAGGCAGTTGTCCTTATACCTGCTCTGGAATCGTATACGTATAGTATGGATTTGGGGTTGCACTTGTGATTAGGTGTAAAAATACCCAGTTTACTGCTTTCATTTTCAGGTCCGTTTTCAGGCATGGCATAGAGAATAGACATCTACCTAACTAAATCTTTACAGTTTCTATATTATCTCTCGGGCGATGGTCAATTCCGCCCCAGCTACCTGTGTACCGTCCCCCACTACGCGGCTTCCCCTCACACAGTCGAGCTGCTGCCACTGAGGTCAAAACACCGACAACAGTAATTTGGTGATACTGAATTCTCTTTTGTTAAAACTCCTTTGGCTTAAGCGAGCACATTCTCATCACGTATCTCGTGCTTCTCACTCGAATTTGTCTCTCGACTTGTATTTGATTTCCATAAATATATATTATTAGAACTCCTAACATGCACAGATATTAAAAAAAGGTGTAGTTTCAGTGTCTCTTTAAAAAAAAACGCATTCTTTAAAAAAATGTGTTATCAAACATTTTATTGCAATTTCTACCGAATTTTTAAAAACTGAATTTGCTCCTTTACAATTCTTTTCTGCGATTTAAACGTAGCACATACGGTCTACACATCAGCCTTACCTTTTTTAAACTTCTTAATTAAATCCCTACCTCAGTGACCCGCAAAACTTCGATTAATGAGGGTTTGGGGCGGGGAACGGAGGGCGATTAGTTTTAACCAACAGTCATAGCTGGTTAGTGTTTTATGCTGAGAAGTTCAACCAACCTTCAGCAGCGTTGTGTTAGATGGGAGTTCATATGATCTCTTTTTCACATTTCCGGCCCACAGTGGACAAAATAACATTTTTGGTTTAAAATAACGTGTAGCCCACAAATATTGTCGAGCCTGATTTGTCAATTATGTTTTCAATTTTTTATAAATAAACAAATATGACGAAAAATAGCTATTTTATATTTGACGTTCTCGGTGCTCGTCAATAACAGCAAAGTGTTGAAATTGCTTACGTTTCATAGAGTAATATTAGCTAAAGATGTTCTAATGTCATATATTAAACAACAAAATTTTGTTTAAACAAATTATTTGTTGAAAATATGTTTTTTATGATTTTCCATAATCATACGTTTTTTCTAGTTACGTTGCAAGAAATTTAAATGGAAATTATATGATATTGAAAAAAAATTCTCTAAAGATTATTATTCTTTATATCATAAACAAATTTAATGAACAAATGCAGTAATCAGGCTTTTTTCGATAGAAAAAATCGTTTTTTATTTGTTGATTATTCGTATCATTTTTCAAAAAAAAAAAAAAAAATACAAAATTTCATAAACAGGCATTTGTCGGCAGAAAAATTCAGGTTTTCAATGCCAGTCTTTTTAGTTAGTAACTTTATTAGAATTTCAGCAACATTCATAATAAGTTAATAAATTTTATGATTACTTTAAAGAAATTTAATCAACAAATGCATTAATCAGGCATTTGTTTACAGAAAATTCGTTTTTTTTCTATGGCAACTTTTTTAATTAGGATATCGAAAAAAATGTTGTTCATCGACAGATGGCCGCGAATAATGCATTTGTTTATTGAATTTGTTTTTCAGAAAAAAAAAATTTATTGATCAATTATGAATATTGCTGAAATCATCATGAAGTTCTCCATTAAAGTAGTCCGGCTACTGGAAAAGCTACTCAAGGCCACATCGATTATTTTTTTGTGAAATTTGTAACTAAATACAAAATTTGGCCAGCATAGCAGTTAATAAATTAGGTATAGAATTTTAATTCAGAATAATATGAATTATATGGTTTTTAAATAATAATAAAATGTACATTTAAATATTGATTTACCTCGATCCAAGTGACAGTCGTTCACGCTCAGTATATGTCTAGAAAGGAAACTTAACTTACACATTCACAGGCAACAACATCATTATTATTTGAAATTTCGCGCACTTCTCGATTCCAGCAGAAGCTGTTTGCCAACTTTAGTCAACGCCACACCGTTTTCGTCATATTTTCTCACGATATATTTTGCTAAAATTGAGCTCAAATACCCTAGAAGCAAGTAAAAATGAGCAGTAATTCAAATTTCAAATGATATTTTCTGTCTCCGAAACAGTTTTCCCAACAACAGTCAACGTGTTTTAAAACTAAAATTAACCATTTTTGGAGCCTGCAAAGGACTTTCCATAAGATCCTATGTTTTTTGACACGACTTTAAACAGTGATAATTTAAATTTTTAGCTGAAAAGGGTCCCTAAGAAAGGCATTATGTGAAAGAGGACATATTTCTCCGCAAAAAAACAAACTAATTTTAATGATTTTTCATCAGACTGATCCAATAGCCGGACTGCTTTAAAAAGACTGACATCGAAAAAAAATGTTCCGTCCACAGACGCCCGAATAATACATTTGTTTGTTAAATTTGTTTTTAAAAATTATAAAATTCATCAACTCGCCATGAATGTTGCCGAATTTATTATGAAGATCTAAATTAAAAGTCTGACATCGAAACAAAACAGAATTTTTCCGTCGACAGATGCGCCACTAATGCATTTGTTTATTAAATTTGTTAAAAAAATTCACAAAATTAATCAAAAATTTATAAATTTTTCTGACGTTTTTATGAACTTCCTGATTAAAAAAGTTGAGGTGGAAAAAATTAATTTTTCTGTCGACAAATGCCTGATTAATGGAGTTTTTGATTAAATTTGTTGGAAGAAATCATAAAATTTATCAACTTGTTATGAATGTTGCTGAAAATGTCATGAAGTTCTCAACTGAAAGGACTGGCAGTGAAAAAATCGAATATTTCTGACGCCAAATGCCCGAATAATGTATTTTTAAATTAAATTTGTTTTTAAAAAAATTAGATTAATTAACGAAGTACGAATTTTGCAAAAATTACCACAAATTTCCTAATTAAAAAAAGTTTATTGGTGTGTATCCAATCTCCAATTTGTTGTCTTGTGACAGCGCCATACCTCTCAAGGATATAAGATAAATAACCCATGTTGTCCAAAACGTTGTTGACTTGTTAATTGTAAAATGATTTGATGAAACAAATCAATCCTTTCTTCGACCGTTGATATTTATTG
>NC_046660.1:133611809-133614522 GCF_010883055.1 Belonocnema kinseyi
ACATCGAATACAACGAATATTTCTGTCGAAAAATGCCTGATTAAGGCATTTGTACATTAACATTGTTTTTAATATAAACAATTATAATCTTAAGAGAAATATTTTTAATATCATATCATTTCCATTCAAATTTCTTGCAATCAAACTAGAAAGAATGTATGATTATGGAAAATGATAGAAAACATATTTTCAACAAATAATTTGTTTGTAAAATTTTTTTTGTAAATTTTCTAATATTGGAATATCCTTAACTAACGTAACCCTATGCAACTAAAGCGATATCAATCATTTTTCTATTATTGACGATCACCGGAAACGCCAAATAGAAGAAATGGTATTTTTTTACGCCATATTTGTTTATTTATAAATTAATTGAAAACCTAATTTGAAAATCAGACTCATTAACTCTCTTAGATATCTTATAAGCTTTTCAAAAAAAAATTTCATCCGAATCGGTGAATATTTGTGGGCTGTACGTCATTTTGAATCAAATAGATGAATGAACAATGTAATTTTTGATTTTCCATAATTTTTTTATGCTGTCAAAATTTGAATTTTCAATTTTTCAAGAAAATTCGAAAATTTCTTCTGGTAATCTTGTAGCGCATTTGAAACAAAGATTTTTTTCTTCACTTTCTTTTATATCGTGCGTTATTTGTCTTAAAATGTTCATTTTCCTTTGTTTTTTGGAATTTAGTAAATGCTATAACTCTGGCAAATTATGGTTTGATAAAAAAAGTCATTAGGATAAATGTTTGTCTGTCTGAATACTACGAACATCCGTACAGAACATTTTTGAATTATGAAAAAAGTGGTTTTAAAAATTTTCAAAATACGCTTTCTTTTTGAATTTGTATCCAAAATGGCTGGCTTACAAACTTGACCTTTATTTTATCCAATAAGGGAGTATACCGAAGGCCAATCCAATCTGTCAATTCTTTCGGAAGTTATCGTGCTAACAAACTAAAAATCTACAGGAAAATTAGTAAAAACCTGTTTTTTGGATTCAGGGGGTCTCAAAACGTGAACATTTGACAAAAACTGGGGGAGGGGTCAAATTTTACAGAAATCTACTAACTGCTGTGATGAGAATGTAAAAATGAATTAATTCGTTATGAATAATGTTTTGGTAGTTCTGTTTTTTGTTTCTAACGTGAAAAATACTATTAAAAACATTCAAAAAAGTAAATTTTTTGCAACCTCACACACGAAACGAAAAAGAAATTAAAAGAAAAACTAAACTTGTGATGAGAATGTGCCCACACAGTTGGCTGATTTTTTACTGTTCATATTTTTCACAATTAAAACACAAAATACGCATGCTATCAAAGAGTGATTAATTAGAAATGTATACAACTTTTTAAAATGCACAATTTTTATCCAGCCATCTTTTCACCTATTTTACACAGTCTAACTGGAAAATGTAATTTTTGATTTTCCATTGTTTTTTTACGCTGTCAAAATTTCAATTTTCTGATTTCAAAAAATTCAAAAAGTTGTTATGATAATCTTGCAGGGCATTTAAAAAGAAACATTATTCTTTTCGTGACTTTTCGTTATATCGTGCGATATTTAGCTTAAAATGTTGATTTCCGTGTTTTTTGTAATTTTGTTAATGCTATAACTCTGGTCAATTCTTTCATAAGTTATCGTGCTCACAAGCTAAAAATCTACAGACACACAGACAGACAACATTCGTTAAAACCTGTTTTTCGGATTCAGGGGGTCTCAAAACGTGGACATTTGACAATAACTGGAAGGTAGTGGGGGAGGGGGGATCAAATTTTACACATATCTAATACCTTCTCTGATGAGAATGTAAAAACAACCAGTTTTAAATGAAATTGAGAACTGTTGAATTCGTAATAATAGCAATTTCATGTAATAAATCATCCCTCCAACAGAAATCATCAGACATTAAACTTGCATAATAAGCCTCCAAAGCCTCTCAATCCCGTGGGTTTTTGCAATATTTATAATCTCCCTCCCGTCTGCAGACGGATTTTCTTATTAAAGGCGCTCGCATTTTCCTGAACATTTAGTCAAGGCAATGGAAATCTGCAGAAAACCAAAACTTGCGAGCGCAGCCGGTCATTGACAGACGAGTCTTAGATGTGGACATTCGAAACCATCGAGTTCCACCATCTATCCTCGACAAAAAAACTCCAGCTCGACAGTAGCTGAACGCAGTACAAAAACAATAACCGAGACATTCTTGATTTCCCCAAATCAAGAATTATAGTAGCACCCAGCTACTGCTTGACATTCGAGATCTCACCAAATCAAGAATCAACACCCAGCTACTGCCGTCGGTGAATTTTAAATATTTAAAATTTTCTTTTTTACCTTCGAAGATTTATCTAACGATTATTAAACTGTAAAATTTTAACATTTAACAACTAATTAACTTAACATTTTTTTATGTATCAGGTTATAGTTAAATGTTACTAAATTGGCAAAACCTTTAGTTAACCTAATTTGAAATATTTGAATACGATTTTTGAAGAAAGAAAAAAAGCTCAGTTTATTTTCGGAAAACCCAGGGGAAACACTCAGGTAATATTTCGAGGCGTCCTAACGATAGGATGCCAACGAACGCGATCGACTAGATGATACAGTCTGTCAAGTTAAAGCGTGGGTAACTTTTTTGGTAAAATATTTTATTTAAACGCATGTTTCTACATGGAATTGCATTTGTCAAGGTGTCGAGCAA
>NC_046660.1:133614622-133620234 GCF_010883055.1 Belonocnema kinseyi
GAGGGAGCTCTTCTTAATATTTTGACACCAAAATCATGTCGATACACCTTACCGACTGCGAGTAAAGCCACCCACGCTTTAACTTGACAGACTGTACTTAACCAAAAGTATAAACAGTAAAAAGCTGAACGATAAGTTAGCGCTATAAAGTTTTAGCTCGCGGAATTGAGCAAGATGAAGTTGGCACTATTGCGCAAAATGAAGCTGGCAGTTTCCCAAATTTAAAAGATGCTTGTTCGATCCATTAAATCATGAAAGTGCTATCTTGGGCAAGCAAACACTTTCATGATTTGATGGAGCGAGCGAGCATCTTTTAGTTAAGGCCAACTTCTAGCTTCATCTTGCTCAATTCCCTGAGCAAGACTTTCTAGCGCTAACTTCTCGGTTAGCTTTTATTGTTTTTATTTTTGGTAAAGTACCGTCAAGTCGTGTCACGTGCGTTTGTATCCTACCATTAGGACGCCTCGATTTAAATGCCCTAAAAAGAGCCAGTTTAGGTGTTATAAATACATTATTATGTGTAATCCTACACCTTAGAAAAAACATTCTAATTATAATTGATTGCATGAATTTCACTTTGTCTTGTTGATATCGTACGTGGTTAGTTCATCAGTGAATGCGATATATTTGATATTCGTGATTATCAATGTGATTTTGAATAAATTCACTTTATTTATTGCACTTCATTTGCATTCCAGAAAAATTAGAAACCTTTAGAGGATAAGAAAAATATCATTGAAGATGAATAATCGCACAAATGAAACTAATTAAACTCTGGTTCAACGATCTTTTTTGTTAAAAAATACTTCCATAGGGAATGTACAGAAATAGTGTTAATTTTCATACAATTATTATAATTTTGCGAAACATACAACAACATAAACTACCAGCTGCGTCAACAAGTGTTAATTGTTTTTTAAGTTGAAGCAATCGATTAAATTGCTCTATGAAAGTTACATATTTCTGAAAAAAGAAACATTTATAACTATAAGCATTGAATGTCGTTGAGCTTTGAAAACAATTTTAATTGTGTCAAAATAAAATTGATAAAAAATAAATAAATAAAAACGAATAAGAACGATGTCGTAATTCGAATTAAAAACCTCGAACACAAAGAGATAAGAAATAATGATTTAACACGATTGGCATAAGCAATACCACATTATTTGCAATATTGCAATATTTAAAACAAAAGTTTTTAATATACAAAAAAGTATTTCCAAGAGTTGATTCCGCGTCTATCTCATATATGATGCGGTGGATTCCATGACCTCTGGTACTTTCAACATCTGATGCAAAGTTAGATTTAAATTAATTTTACACAATTTTTAAAATTTTTAGTTTATAAAATCGAAAAATATTGCAAAAAGTTTCAACTGTTGAATATATTAGCTACTCAGGAAACATGAAACGATTGGCCGCGTTTCAATCGTATTTCAAGTCGTATGAATGTGTATCTTAATGAGGAATGGCTGATTGCTGACGATAGGTTAGATGTACCAGTGAATCGGCGAAGTGATTATTTTACGATACATCACGAGATATATCGTTATTTATTAAAAAACGACGGGTAATCGTAACAATACTATTGGGATCCGCAGCGCTTCAATACGCCATCTATTTTTTGAAGTGGTCCAAAATGTTAACTCGCGAAACCAAGTAGGATTTTGAAGATGCATTTTATTTTGAGCTTAACAACCATTTTTTAATTATTTCGAATAGTTTAAACTAGTAAGTGGATGAAAACAATTAAGATTTATTGGAAACTAATTGTTACATATCTGTAATTTTCATCGCAAACAACGAAAAAACACGATTTATGTTCGAACTGTTTTTGTCAAAAAAATTATTATTTCAGTGCATTATATATGTTTAAACAAATTGTAAGCTTCAATTAACTTACCTTGACATAAAAGTTAACTTAAAATCAACTTTGATTAATTTTTGCATGGAATATTTACTATCTAAAAAATTATAATCGAAAAGTTAGGTTAAAAATCATATTTCATTTCTGATCGTCTATAATTAATATTTTTTACATATTTTGAACCAAATATTTTGTTATATGGATTAAATAAAGTTCATTTTAGCTTATGGTGTGTTGAAACTTATATGATATAGTAAAATATTTTCTTGACAAAAACAGTTTTAACAGGAAATGTGTTTTTTCGCTGAATACAATAAAAATTCTACATTGAATACTTAGTTTCCGAGAAATATTAATTTTTTGTATTCACTTATTTTTCTAAACTAGTAAAAACAGTGCTAAAATCGGTTTTAAGCCCAATTCAAAATGTAACTTAAAAATGCTACCTGGTTTCACAAGTTCGCGACGCAGTGGACAGTCCCTAACTTATCTGCATTTTCCTCTTTAAATTTACGTTCAGTCACTTTTCCATTCACTTCGATTAAATAATGAAGAGCGTAATCTGCATTATACAATTCATCGTACTTCATCAAACATCAATTGCAGTATGCAGATTCGTTTCTGTAAAAGGGAACCTGCACTTTTCCATTCAGTTTGACATACTTCAAACTACATTTCATTGAGAACTTGAAACGATTCATGCGTTCCTTCTGTCAATCGTGAATCACGAATTAAACTCATTTTAGTTTTTTGAGGTTGTGTTCTCCTATTCAGAATGTTATAAAACTATAGAACGAGTACATCTCCGAATGTAGCTTAGCAGATTTAATTCTGGAATTTTAAGATGAACATTTTAGAGCGCTCCAGTTTAATCGTTTCTTTTTTCCTGCGTAATCAAGTATAGCTTTGTAATATACCTTCTAACAGCATTTACAAACTTTTTCCATCACTTTAAGTGCCGCATTATCAGGAAATATGTTTAATTAAAAAACGATTACAAATAATGATTTCAAACGATTACAGGAACTACAAACACGACCACCGGAATGTGAATCCATGTACATTGTCCTTCTAAAAAAACGGATCGGATCGGATAAAATTTCTACGTTTCTGTTCCGGACCGGCACAGTTATAATGCGGAACGTTCGGGGTCCGGAATGAAACCGAAATCAGAACCTCGTTCCGGAACAAATATAATTTCTTTTATTTAATGTCGCGGAATACAAGGAAATCACTAAGTTAAGGGAATTTATATAATTTAAGAAATTTACCTAATTCAAAGAATTTACGGAAATCTAAAACGGAATGGAAGAAATACACAGAATTTAAGTAATTCAGAAAATATAGGAAATTCAGGCAGTTCAAAGAATTGACCAATGTCAATGATTTCGCAGTATTTAAGGAATTAGAGAAATTTAAGCAGTTTACGGAATTCATAAAATTAAATGAATTCACAGAATATAAGAAATTCATGGAATTTAAGGAACTCAGTGAATTTAAGGTATTCAAGGAACTAATAGAGGTTATGAAATTCCAGAAACTCATGGAATACGCGGAATTAAAAAAGTTCAAGGAATTCACAGTATTTAAGGAATTCGCGAAATTCAAAGAGTTTGCAGAATACACAAAATTTAAGAAATTCACGGAATTAAAGGAATTCCCAAATTCAATGACTTTACAAAATTCGCGAAGTTCAAGGAATTCTATTAATTTTCCGCACTTTTTAAAAATTTTTGGTTCAGGAAATTTACAAATATTACAAAAATTTTAAATTTAAAATTTTAAAATAAATTAGCTAGTCAAGTATGGCTTTGTATTGCAATATTAAAAATAAAAGTGTTTAGTATTAAAAAAAAAATGTCCAATAGTTGATTCCACGTCTATTTCGTATATGCTGTGTTGGATTCCACGGCCTCGGGTACTTTCAACGACTTCCGATACAAAGTCAGGTTTCTATTCATTTTACGCAGTTTTTTGAATTTTTAGTTCAGTAAATCCACAATATTACAAAAAGTTTTAATTGTTAAATATATTAGCTAGTCAAGTATAGCTTTGAATTATACCTTTTAACGGGATTTAAAAACTTTTGTCATCTCTTCAAGTGCTGCATTATCAAGCAATCCATGTTTTTGAAAAGCGATTAAAAATAACGATTTAACATAATTAGAATAAATAATGTCACATTAATTGCAATGTTGGAAATAAAAGTTTTTAGTATACAAAAAAAATGTCCGAGGATCGATTCCACGTCAATTTCATATATGCAGTAGTTGATTCCACGAACTCTGATACTTTCAACGACATCTGATGCAAATTCAGATATTAATTAATTTTACGCAATTTTCCGGATTTTTAGTTAAGAAAATCTAACAATATTACAGAAAGTCTCAAATGTTAAATACATTAGCTTATAAAGTATAGCTTTGTATTATACCTTTTAACAGGATTTTAAACCTCCTTTCATCTTTTCAAGTGCCGCATAATCAAGCAATTCATGTAATTGAAAATTGATAAAATATAATGATTTAACGTGATAACTAATAGCATAACTAATATCACATTCATTGCAAAATTAAAAATAAAAGTTTTTAGTATTAAAAAAAAAAATTTTCAAGGGCCGATTCCACGACTATTTCCTATATGCTGTGGTGGATTCCACGACCACTGGTACTTTCAACGACTGTCGTTACAAAGTCAGATTTCTATTAATTTTACGCAATTTTCTGACTTTTGCGCTTAGGAAGTCTAAAAATATTACAAAAAGTTCCAACTGTTAAAATATATCAGCTAAGAAAGTACAGCTTTGTTTTATACCTTTAAATTACAGAATTAAATTTTTTTATTTCCTAAAGTAGTAATCATCAAGTAACTGGTGTAGTTACAAAACGATAAGAAATAATTATTGAACATGATTTCCATATGTAATTTCGCATTATTTTCAATAATTAAAATTTAAGGTTTTCGTACAGGTGCAATGTTAGGACTATGATTACTATATAAATAAGAAAGCATTACATTTTGCAAATCGTCACCAAAAAGTTATAAAGTTTAAATAAAAATGTTATTTCCAAAAATATATCTAAACATGTCAAAAATTGGATTCGGAAAAAGTCATCATATGCTGCTGTAAAATGATGTTAACTCCGAGTAGCTGAAAATTTAACTGTAGGGACAGTTCTTCCCTGTAAATAACAGTAATTGATCATTACCTCTGTAGAGTTCTTTTAATTGATTTGGAATTCACGCAATAAAAAAAGTGTTTATTTTTTTATGGCTTCCTTGAAGTGAATTTTGATAAAATAATTGGTTTATAAGTTGATCTTTCCTCAACTGTCTTCTTGATATTAAAACTTTGAACCAGCCCATTTTAGGGACTTAGTCCAGAATTTTTGCTCATATATTTAGTTTTAAAAAATTTGTATTAAAAATATAGAGATAAAAGTTTTATTTTTTTTCATAGCATTTTCGATTTTGTGTTATTTTAGAAAAAAATAATGTATGTTTTTAATTAAAACGACAATTATTAATTCTTCTTGAAAATAATAATAAGAATGACGATAGTGGGCGTTTCCTTTAAAAATGTATACAGTGGCATTTTCAACGACGGGGGCGTATCCGAAAATGGGTAGGGACGTGGCAGAACTATACATAAAGTCGTGAAAAAAACCAGTATGTAATTACTTTGTTTTTTTTTAGAAAAATATTAAGAGTATATCAACATTTTTGCTATACATATTCGATATAT
>NC_046660.1:133620334-133631826 GCF_010883055.1 Belonocnema kinseyi
CATATACATATATATTTATTGAAATTTTTCAGATACCAACACACTATTTACAGCTTGCAGAAAATATGGTACAATAATTAATTATTTAATGTCACTAGGGTGAGCCTATGTATGTACTAATTCCTCGCAATTTATTTCAGGAGGAAATCGCAGAGAAAGCTGGGTTTTATTTTCCGAGGAACACTGTTACATATATCAAAAATAAAGTGCAAAGTGAAGCAGTGGAGGAAAGTGAGAAATGGAAGTTTCTTGTGCGTGTAGTTTTACTGGAAGTATATGGGCAAACAATTTCAAATTATTCTGCCAGAGGGAAATGTGGACAGCGACCACCTAAATCACTTATGGGATCGTCCATATATTACGTAAGACATTTTTCTTTTGTTTATATCGCTGTGTCCTTTTCAACTTGATAAAAATATTATTTTCGTCTTTATTCAAACAACAGAAAAACGTCTTACGTAATATATGGATAATCCCTATGCAATACAATTTAATTACAGATAGTAATATATGTCACAAAAGAAAGGCGAGCAGCAAGGAAAAGAGGAGAGAGGCCAAAGAAAGTGCGATTCACACATACGAGGGTATGAGAACGAGGCTGACGGACCAACTTTAAGGAAAGATATACGCGTATCATCAGAATCGAATGGAGCAGACAATTATTACTGCAACAATGCTGTTTATTATCAGCATCAATTGGAAACAGGTGAACATATAAATTAGTTATTATTTCAAGTAGGGAAAAGACTGGGAATTTTTTGAAAACGGTATGCGACAAAATATTTGCAAAAACTTAATTATTAAAATAATATTGATAAACTATTATTGTTAAAAGAACCTGGGAGATTTTCAAGCAAGTTTTGTTATTCTGCAGGAGTTAGTAAAAGTTTTGGGAAAGATTCAAATAATTAAAAGAAAATTTTTTAATTGTTTATAAGCTTCCATTTTATTCGTGTAAATTATTAAGTTTTTAAATTAACAAATTTTTAAGTTAATTTTTAAAGGTTTATTTAAAGTTTTCATTTGAAGTTGAGTTTTGAATGTGAACTTCAATGATTTTGAAACAAATTTTAATACAAAATATTAATTTTCAAACAGGACATTCTTCCGGGATTCATCCCTATCAAGAAGGTGCATTCGAATCGAATCGAATAATGGACTCGAATATAATAAATTGGTCTTAGTGCTTCACGCCGCTTTAACTAAAAACTGGTTTTGATTATTATGCTGTAAGTTTTTCAGATTTGCATAAGTTTTTACTTTTTTACGGTATAAACCTTCATTAATACCAATAAAGAAAGTATTAGAAAAAATCATGTGTGTTTTTTTCATGCTTAAATTGTTGTTAGGCATTTTCATTTGAAACGTCAGTATTCATGATGTCGACAATTATCTTAATGGGGTACTAAAACATAATAACTGATTTCCACTATTTTAATCTATATTAGCAGAATTTAACTGTCAGTTATTTATATTTTACAAATTTAAATTTAGATAGTAAAACACTGTTGTCAAGCTGTCGGATGCCATCTTTATTTGACGTATCAGGTAAAAATGTCTAATAACAATTTAATTGAAATTTATTTCCCCATTTAAAATAAGCGCGCACTCGATGACGCATGCGCAACAGAATACGGAGGAGCGCTGAATGGAGAGGCTATGAGGATCAAACGAGGTTCTCACTACACCCTCTTTTGCTCCTCTAAGTATGCAGAAATGGAAATATCTGCAGCTTTAAAGGAGCTCAAGAGGGGTTAAATTATAATAGAATAAAACCTCTTTAGATGATCTTAAAACCTCCATGATCAGAGTGTTTAGAGGTATAAAGGAGGGTCTATATTTCGACTCGGGAACCTGTTATCTTTTTTCAATCAAAACGGTTATTCAATTTTAAGAAATGTAACGGTAAAATAAAAAATTATATTTAATTAATTTAGAAAAAATATATATTTGAAGCAATCAAATACTTCTTTAATTTAAAGAAATATTTTTTTTGAAGGAACGAAATATTTCTTTAATTTAAAAAAAGTTTCTTTGATTCAACAAAACTTTTTTCTGGGTTTACACTGTCGATCTAAGGTACCCCTTAAATTCAAAAATCTACGTTTTCCTGAAATTTAAAAATTAAATTGCATCAATGATTATCTAATTGGTTATCTGATTATGATCATCTGTTATTATCTTTTTTCTCAGATAAAGTTTAATTTCAAAATCTTTGAAAAACGTAACATTCTACAATTGAGGGGTGTCTTAGATCGATAGTGTAAAGACATATTTTCACGCAATGTAATAAGTATCTTATCTGATCGAAAACTTTATGAAATATTTATTAATCAGATTTTAATGTGCTACATTACTTTACTTATATTTTTACGATAAGATGAAAAAACATTTTAAAACATCGGTCAATACCGTCAATCCGAAATAATTTTCAAAGGTTTCGTGTTCCACTGAAGATATTAACTGATTTTTATCGAACTTCTAGAAAAAGTTTAATGATATAAATAAATATATGAAGGTATCTAAAGTGTAAATGAACAATGTTGCCAATATGTTACTTTTTCTAACCGACTTGATCACATATAAATGAAAGCAATACCCCGAAATACGCTCTAATATGAATAAATATGAAAATAATGATACTAAATGCATTGTAAAAATAAATGTCTTTGTCATTAATTTTTTAAAGAAACTTTTCAGTTATTTGTTTGAAATATATAGACATGATATATGAAAAAAGTATAATAGACAATGCATGCACTCATGTTAAAACCTTCTATGAAAAGGCATACGAAGAAATAATCAAAAGAACATTTTATACCATACATTAAATTGGTGCATATATTTATTACGTACAAGAATTTAATTCAAGTTTGTATGTACAATGTACATTTTTCTTAAGTTGGATTTTAACATGTGTATTTAATTGCACCGCGATAAAACGCACATCATCTTATTTCTACAGAAGCATATCGACAGCTTTTACGCGAGCAAGTTGTACAATTGTAACTGGCAGCGCCTGATTAACATTTTTCGGGGTCTGGGGCTAAACCTCGAAGGGGCCCTCTAAAGGGCAGAGAAAATCCCAATTTTTCTGTAAACTTTAATAGTTTTATGGGGTCAGGGGCCCCTCTGCCCCTTGGGGCCTGGAGCACTAACCCCACCGTGCCCCTTGATAAACCCGGCGCTGGTAAATGGGAATTAAATCAGTGCTTGGAGGAAACAGTTTTGTAATTATTTCCAGGAGAATTTCTCCATTCTGAAAGGAATGTCCAAAAGAAAGTGGATCCAATTTTTCACACCGGCTATCTAAGCAGTTCCTTACTGAAAATTCCTATATAGCTTCCTATTAGACCTGTGTATTATTCAAATCGAATCGGGTTTTTCTGAACTAAGGTGGCTAAGCTTAAGTCGAAAAAATCCGAATTGAATTAGGCAGTTTGAAAGCCTTTTGAATCGATATTCGAAATCCTATAGTTTGAATAAAATAAAAAAGAATCGAAGTCGGCAGTTCGAAAAGCTTTCGAATCGACATTCGACGCGTTCAGTTTGAAACGAAAGAAAAGCGATTCGAAGTGGACAGTTAGAAAGTCTATCGAATCAATATTCGATATTTATATATATATATATATATATAGAAATAGGTAGATAGATATATAGATGTGGACCGATATAGATATATTGCATATAAAGCTTTTCATGTTAATTTGACCCCATCCCTTCCCTACCCACTGCATAATGCTTTTTCTACAGTACGCGTATGTAATTTTAACATTAGCGTAACGCTGGATGTGAGCCCCATCCCTAAAAAAGTCAGGAATATTTTTTCAAATCCCTTTGTATGACGAAAAAAGAAAACGTGATACATTGTGCAAATTAAATAATACAACAACAAAAAATAAGTTGAGCTAAATAAACAAAATCTGCTCATTTCTTGGGAACATTGTCATCGCGGGGTGCGCTCGCAGCTCGTTTCGTTCGCTTCATTTGATCGCGCCTAGGGTGCCCAACGGTTTAATCTCGCGCTTCGCGCCCGATAATGGGTTACCTCGTGCTTCGCGCTCGGATATTTATTCTTTGCAGTTGTAATGCTCGAATAAAACTTTATCAAAAAGATCTCTTTTAGATGGAAGTATTTGTATTTGTAATCACGAAGTGATTCTTAACGAAATTTTAGATCTTTTTTGTGCTAACAATCTTTGTTGATTCATCTTTTTTCGTATCCTATAGAGTTTAACCACAAGATGGAATTGTTTATATTAAATTATTCTTTGTGCAATCAAAATTTTAATTTTCTATTTTCCAAGAAAATCCAAAAGTTTTTTACGATAACCTTGTAAGAATTTCAAAAAGAAATGTTTTTTTTCTCTTGACTTTTTTTTATATCGTGCGTTTTTTGGCCTAAAATTTAAAATGTTGGTTAATTTAAAAAATTTTGAAAATGCAATAACTAAAAATTTTCTTTTTATAAAAAACAGTTATTAGGAAAAATTGTTTGTCCTGTTTAGTACTCTAAATATCCGTGCATGCCACTTTGAATCGGAAATAAACTCGAAAAACTGAACGCGTCGATTGCCGATTGGAAAGACTTTCGAATTGCCCACTTCGAATCGTTTTTTCCCGGTTCGAACTTACCTTTTCGAATTTCTTTTGAATCGACTTTCAAGGCTCCTTAAATTATCCACCAGTTCAGTTCGGAACGATTTGCACAGTCCTAGTTCCTATTAGGATCGTATATAGGAAGCTACATCGGATGCTATATAGGAACCTACAAAGGATCCTATATAGGATCCTACAGAGAATTCTTTATGTTTCACCCATAGGTGCTACCTATAGAAAATGACATAGAATCCTATATAGGTGCCTGTATACACAGTAAAAATAAATACTTAAAGTTATATTCGACTTTATTTCAGATTTGACTTGTATTAAGGAAGTACCTGAATTTAAGTGTGCAAACTATCTTGAATAAAGCACTAACTTTTCTTAAAAAAGAAAGCAGCACTCTTCTATTGAAATAAAGTAAAGTATCCTCCTAAATTTCAATATTCAGTTCTGAAAGTAAGTTGAAGGCAACCTGCAATAACCTGATAAAAAAAAGGGTTATGTGCATTTTTCACTTAATTTTTATGTACAGAAAGTTTTCTTTTGATTTTGATGGAAAAATTAAATACGTATATTTAATATCAGATATACATACATACATACATACATACATCAATGCATACATACGTACATACATGCATACATATATAATAATAATAATAACATAATTTTCATACATTTCTTTTAATGTTTAACAAAGTTCTATTTGTTCACACAATTTTCATTTGCTCAAGCAGTCGTTTTTCGATAACTATTGAATAGAACGTATATAATTAATGACGATGTCAAAAGTATTTTTGGGAAAGTAATTATTTAAACAAATTGTATTTGTTTAAACAATTAAAAAGTGGTAAATTTTTTCTTTCTATACGCTATAAAGTCAGAAACATAATGCTATGTGTTCTATTTTATTGTAATTCTTTTAGTTACCGAAAAAAACTACTTTAGGAAATAAATATTGTTTAAAGAAAAAAAATGTATTAAACAATAAAATAAATGTGTCAAAATTATATAATTATTCAACAGAAAGTAGCATATAATACCAATTTGAATAAAATTGGACATCTCTGGCGCAATTGAAAATTTTTAAAAAATAAACAATAATTAATTCTTCAAATAATTACGTAATATTTTTAGGCAAATTTACTACTCCAAACAATGACAAAATATTTCATTTCAATAAGAAAATAAGATCATTTTTTATATTTATGGGGAATAAATGATTGTTTAAATAGTTTACTATTGTTTAAACAATCGAAAATTGTTTTAAAAGTCATAATAAATATTAAAATGGTATATTATTGATTATTTCTTGAAAAACGACTACAGGAATTGCTGAAAAATAACATTAAGCATATCTGCGACAACTTATTCTAATTTTAATCTTTTCATTGCAAGTAACATATCGTTGGAATCGCAAATAAACGTACATTTCGAATATAATATTTTCAAATTGCTGATAGAAAAATAAAAAATTTCCTATTCATATTTGGAAGAGATAATTTAGCACGAAAGTTAATAAAGAATTATTCAAGTTTTCAAGGCGACCTCAAAGTCAAATAAGTAACTGGTTCAAAATTTTCAAAATTGGAAAATTTTAAGTTGAACTTTTTTAAAAATAAATAATTTTCAATATGAAGCAATTAAAATTCGAGAATTTGCAAACGAAAACTAAATTGAATGTTTCAATGTTTGTAAATGTTTTAATTCAGTATTGAAAGTGAAAAATCAGAGATCTAAAACTGTAACCATTCTAAAACTTAGAATTTTTATTTATTTTTATTTTACACTATACAATTTTAAACTTTTTAATTTCAACTAGTTCATTTAAAATAAGGGCCGCATTTTGGGGCGTGCAAGCCGTGCGGTTGCACAGAGCGCCATTGTTGAGGGGGAGGGAGCATGCGATTTTACTCCCTGCCTTCTTCGACCTGTGTTTTCAGGTTTCTGGAAAGGTGACAACTTGGTACCTGTTTGTCTAAGTCTAATCTCAAGATCAGTAATAGCTTTTTCACTTATCCATTCAAAGATCTGAACTAAGATTGTCTTTCGATGGTCATTTCTTACGATACTTTGTAAATTTATAATAATTATTAATCATTTAAACAATTTTCATAAACATATAGAGAGGTGAGGTATTTTTCAATTAATAAACGCAATTTGCTTACGAAGTTAGCTATGATTGTCTTTGCGATGACTCTTTCCTAAGGTATTTGTTAAATCTACAAGAATGTTTAATTATTTAAAGAACTTTTATAACAACTTCAGAACTTGTCTATTTTTCAAACGAATAGGGGCAGTTTTTTTACGAATTTAATTAAGAACGTCTTTCCGATTAATTATAATAATCGCATTTTCAAGATTTATTATTTAAACTACTTTCACGAGCAAATTAAGAGTTTGGGAATTTTTTGAAAAATAGGCCTAATTTGTTTACGGAATCAACAAAGAATATATTTCTAATCACATTTTCCTACGACACCTTGAAAATTTACAATAACGATTTATTATACAAATAAATTTCATAAACAAATTCAGAACTTAACTTTTTGTAGATTTTGAATCATTTGAACATTTTAAACAAATTAATTTTTATAAGAAAATGTATGCACTATATATTTAATAAGAATTAAAAAAGAAATTAAAACTCTATAATGGTAAAACTTTCATTTTCATTAGTTTCAGTAAGTATCTATTTTTATTAATTTCTTAAAGTAGTTTTATAATCTCTTCAGTTAAATATTTTGCTTTATCAAGATTTTCTGTAGTATATTTTTTCTTGCAATACTTTTCTCCATATATTTTTCTGTGATTAATCAGTCGAACATATGACCAATATTATTATCACTTATTGTAATATGATTTTTACATTCTCATCAGAGAAGGTATTAGATTTGTGTAAAAGTTCACCTCCCAGATTTTGTCAAATGTCCACGTTTTGAGACCCACTGAATCCGAAAAACAGGTTTTTACGAATGTGTCTATCTGTTTGTATGTCTGTATGTCTGTCTGTCTGTGAACACGATAACTTTTGAAAAAAGTAATCTATTAGATTGCCCTTTGGTACACTCGCTTAGTGTCCTAAACTAAAGGTCAAGTTCGTTAGCCAGCCATTTTGGATGAAAATTCAAAAAGTGGGCACTTTTTGAATATTTTTGAGACCACTTTTTTAAAAATTCAAAAATTCTTTGTATGGTTATTCATAGTGTTAAAAAAATTTAACAATTTATCCTTATTACTTTTTTTCGAAAAATCAAAAATTGCTAGAGTTATAGCATTTTCAAAATCCAAAAAAAAAAAACAAAAATGAACAATTTAAGCCAAACAACGCATGATAAGAAAAAAAAGTCTGGAGAAGAAAAACATTGCTTTTTGAAAGCCCTACAAGATTATGATAACTACTTTTTCAATTTGGTCAAAAAGTTGAAAATTCCAAATTTGATCATACAAAAAAATTTCGAAACCACATTTTTTCAAGATTTAAAAATTCTATGCACGTTTGTTCATAGTACTCAGAGACTCAAACAATTTATCCCCATGACTTTTTTCTATAAAAAGAAAATTATCAGAGTTAGAGCATTTTCAAAATCCAAAAAAACAAACTGAAATAAACATTTTAAGCCAAACAACGCATGATATGAAAAAAGACAGGAGAAGGAAAGCTTAGCCTTTTGAAACCCTATAGGACTACGATAACAACTTTTTTAATTTGGTCGAAAAGTTGAACATTCCAAATTTCATCGTACCAAAAATAATGAAAAATTAAAAAATTCCATGTTTTGATCAAACTATGCAAGATACGAAAAAAGTGAAAAAGCTCAAATTGCGCGCCCTGGAAAGAAATACAAATTGATAATGAATCACTTTTCGATATAAGCTGCGAAAAAAATGAGACAAAAATTGTTCATTCAAAAAAGAGCTATAATTTTTGATAGGACACACGGAGAAAAATGGATGTTCAAACGGTAAGATTGTAGCACCTAATACGCAGATATTGATGCCAAACGTTTAATATCTTTTTGAGATGTTAGGCGTAAAAATATTTTTATGTTAAACTGAAACACATTCAGGTGTTAAAACCGTTCGAGCACATGTGCATCGCGCATTGCAATTTCACGACTATATTTCAAAGCTATATATATTCAATATTAAAATTATGGAGTATTACAATTTTGGAACATTTCCAAAGAATAAAAATTAGATGTCCTTAGATGAAATCAGATAACGACTTTTTTAAGTTTAAAGAAGAGAAAAACGATCTTATGTTTTAGGTTTATTGACTTAACATATTTGACAAAAGGTTTATAAATTTGAAATAAAATTTGAGTTTCAATAACTTAAAATAGATAGAATATTTAATTCATATTACAGATCATTCGTTCTCCGATTATTCATCCCCGTTTTTATTCTGAATTAGAAATATTGAATATAACCTCAACTTGACTGAATGCATCATCTGGTCGACATTTTATACCCCTTATCTGTTTTTCGTTTTTGTACGAACATTAAAGTTTAATTTAAAATTCACAAATAAGTTTTCAATTAATTCCTTAAATGACCATAAATAAGTAAACTCCTCAAATATTTACAGACGTAATTTGACATAACCATACATGTAATATCTCGGATTTTTCAGCAGAACATTTTGAATGTTAGGGGGTAACATTTCACATTTTAAGATCTACAGATATCCATTTTTCTCCATGCAGTTAGTTTTTGCTTTAGTCGTAAAAAATAACATTCTAAATAAAAATATTAAATTTGTTTTAAAAAAACGACACAAGGTATGAACTTAAATTACCAGACAACAGTTGTTCACCTAAAAAGATCTATAAATTTATTATTAATCATTTTTGGATTGGACGAGTAGATCTTCTTTTAATCGTAAAACATAAGATAACAAATGGAAAAATGCACTTTTTGGAAAAAGCACAGAAAAGACGAAAGAGAACATATAGGCTCCTATATAATACCCTATGTAGGTTCCTGTATTAGACCCTATGCAGATGCGTAGTAGTTTTTATTTAATCGTAAAAAACAACATCAAAAATAAACAATTATAAAAACAATAAAATAAGAATTAGTATGACTCAATTTTTATGCATATTATGAATTGTAATGATATACATTTATTGAAATGATACATTTTTCAGAGCAGCTTAGAATACAATTGAAAGCAAAATAAGGAACAAATACAAAAATAATCATGATAAATACAATTTACTTTTTATTTTACAATTTTTTAATAAGTAATCCCAGACAGAGTTACATAAAAATGTATTATAATTGATATAAAAGTGTTGTGTATAATGTAGAAAAGTGCACATGTTGGACCAAATTGAGTGCGAAGCACGAGATACGTGATGAGAATGTGTTCGTTAAAGCCAAAAGAGCTTTAACAAAAGATAGTTCAAAATTACAAAATTACAGATGTCGGTACGTTCACCTTTGATTTTAAAAGTTCTGTGCCTGAATGCGGAAGAAATGCGGAACAAATGCAAAGACTAAGTGCGGTCTTAATTTTAAAATGTTTACGCAAGAATGTGCGAAAATATAAAGACCGAGCGCGTAGCGCGTGGTAAATACATAATCGAGCGCGAAGCGCGAGATACATGTACAATCGATCGCGAAGCGCGAGAACCAACAGTTGTGCGCCCTAGGGGATGAGAATGTGCCCGCGTAGCGAGCAGATTTTTTATGTTTAAATCCACGCTGGAGTAGAGGTCTCTCAAATTCACATTCTGTGCGCATTTGAAATTTTTTCTTTAACTAAGTCGGGCCTAAAATCAGTGCATTAATTTTAGTACAATTAAATTACAATGCGGCGATATACGAGGTTATTGGAAGTACTCGCATTTGCCTAAACATTTGATAAAAATGTTTAGTGATACACAATCCTTTATTCTGCATCGTGAGAGGGTACCCACGCGAATCCGTGTACAAATAGAAGTTATGAAAGTAAAAATGATGATCGTGGTATTTAATTAAACTTTATTTCCAAATAAAATAATTGCAAGCAAAGTAGTGATTCGCGCGCAGAGCGCGCGTATGAGCTTTTATTTTGTTTGAAAATTCGTCTTTTTGGTAGATAGTTCGTCTTCTTGATTGACAATTAATCTTTGTAGTTAAAAATTCAAATGCTTTTTCCTTGAAAATTCTTGTTTTTTGTTAACAATTCGCCTTGTTGGTCGATAGAATGATTTATATAACTGAAAATTCAACTAAACGCAGTTGATAATGAAGCTATATCGTTGAAAGTTTAAAAAGATTAACGAATCCAGTTGAATATTTCTTCAATTCAGTTGAAAATTTATCTCGTTGATTAAAAATTTGACTATTTTGTTGAAAATGATTTTTTTAACTGAAAATGCATTTCATTTTTGGTTTAAAATTTATATTTTTCATTTGAAATGAAACTATTTTATAAAAATTGTCCTTTCTGAGTTGAAAATTCCTGTATTTTGTTGAAAATTCGTCTTCTTTGTACTCTCTAAGTTTGAATCAGTATATGTCTAATTCAAATCAGCGTATATACACTGCTGAAACACTGAAATGTAGCTGCTGATAAGTGAAATTTCACTGAATAACAGCTCAATTTCGCTGCTTTTCCAGCGAATATACGCTTCTAGTCCCGTATTTTATTATATCTGTAAACCTTTCGTGGTGTAGGCGTGACTCACTGAGCGTGGAAGCGAGTAATGTGAGAAAATGGGTGTAGGTCTTTAAGAGTTAAGATTGATCTAGAATAATTCTCGATTTTTACATTCTCGTCAGAGAAGGTATTTGATTTCTGGAAAATTGGTTCGCCCAGTTTTTGTCAAATGTCCACGTTTTTAGACCCCCTGAATCCGAAAAACAGATTTTTACGATTGTGTTTGACGCCTAAT
>NC_046660.1:133631926-133658330 GCF_010883055.1 Belonocnema kinseyi
ATTAATGTTACATTTATCTAAACCTTGAAGTAAAAAACGTGATAAATGCAATTCTGTAGAAAATTCAGATCAAATTCAGATAGAAGAATTTCATTTTACCTTAATTGCGAAATACCTTAAAAATGCATTTTTTACGTTTCATTAATATTTAAAAAATATGAAAAATACATTGTTGGATGAATTCACATTTTCAGAATGAGAATAATAACTGGCAAATTCTAAACAATTGTATGTTGATTAAAAAATTTCCATTCATTTATATAGAATTTATCGGAAAGTTCTTCCTTTGAAAAGAACAACTTCTGTAAATCATAATAAACGTGTTAAGAAAATTCGATAAGAACAGAAATAAATATTGAAGTTCACCCGCATCATCGAATACTCGTCCCCAGTAATCTACCGAGAGTCCTAGACTCCTAGAGCAGTGGTCGGCAAACTTTTCAATTAATTTCCAGGTATGGTCAGGCTCCACCCGACTTAATTTTTTCTACTACTTTTCGGTCCATTCATGTGCCTTAGTGTGATTGAGCTTACTCCAGCAAGGGTCTTTTGTCCACAGGAATGTCAAAGTAAGGAAATTTTAAAACATTTAATTTTTCAACTAGCGATTTGAAAATAGCATTATCAGCATCTACGACTTTTTCCGATTCCAATGATATATTGTTTGCCTAGAAAAGTTAAATATTTGAAGGAGCATAATATCAAGGAACATCAGCTTTACACTCAATTTAATACTAAATACTTCTCAAATTGTCAACTTTTCTAGGCAAGTAATATATCATTGGAATCGGAAAAATTCGCAGATGCTGATAATGCTATTTTCAAATCGCTAGTTAAAAAATTTAAAGTTTTAAAATTTCCTTACTTTGACATGCCTGTGGATAAAAGACCCTTGCTGGAGTAAGTTCACTCACACTAAGGCAGCGATTCCCAAACTAGTGCCGACGGTCGGCGGCCCGACCGCGGTCGGGAGAAGCCACCCCGGGCCGGGTAGCCCCTAGGGGGGAAGCCAGCCCGGGCCCAGCTCCTCGGCAGCCCCCCCCCCCCGCTATGAAGACCCTTTCATTGTCATGCGATTTAAGGCTGTTTCAATGACTAAAATCCTAAAGACATGGCTCAATTCAATTCTAATTATCTGAATCATTTTCCTGGTGTAATTTTAAGAAAATTAAAAAAAAAGTTGATAAAAGTCGGTTAACATTTCGAGTAATTAAGCACATCTTTAAGTACATGCAAAATTACAGGAACTGTCAACTGGAATTGAAGATATTAACCGATTTTCATCAACTTTCTTTTCATTTGCTTAAAATCAGATTAGGAAATTGATTCAACTAATTAAAATTTAATTTATTAACATTTTAACACATATTAATTTTTCTCAACCGGCTCTAATTCTCTCGCGTGAAGCATGAAACCTCCCGCATGACCGACAGTCAAGTATCCCCCTTGGGTTCTAGTAGAGGGAAAAAAATGGTAGGGTGGCGGCCCTGCCCCTCCCTGAAAACTGCAAAAAAAGTTTGGGAATCGCTGCACTAAGGTACATAAATAGATCGGAAAGTAGTAGAAAAAACTAAGTCGAGTGGAGCCTAAACATACCTGAAAATTGAGAAAAAAGTTTGCCGACCACTGTCCTAGAGACTTCCCGCCTATATTTCTACTTTTTACAACCTCAGGCCTGACTGTTTCAAAGGATAGTTTCCTGAACGATGAATGGGCTAGCTGCATTACAGATTAGAGTCCTAAATATTTTCTATGCCACAGGCGTAGATTTGTCAAATCTTACAAGGGGTCGTCCCACCGTGCTCCAGATGCGCTAGCGACTATTTACTTGCAAAATACCGATGTGTTTTACGCCATTGGCATATTACAAATTTAGGATGGTTAATATTTCTTAATGAAGCTTTACATTCTTGGTGTAATAATTACCATATGATTTTATTAAAAATGGTTAAAGATCTAGCACGTCAAAGTATGTCCATTCAAAAATGTGCACTAACTTATTCAAGTCCAATTGATTTTGACTTAAATTGACATTATTAAAAGCTGACATTATTGAAACTTAAAATGACATTATTAAAAGAACGGTTAAATGCCATAGCAATCGGAACAATTTCACAGGTTTCGCAAAGACTTCGCATAGATTTAAAAGATTTGATAAAGTCTTCTATTATTCGACAATTAAGATTTCAAAGATTTCTGGTCGATTTAAAAGACTGCATAGACTTCAATTATTTTAAAAAGATTTCATGAAGGTTTTATTAATTTAAGAAATATCACCGAATATTTCAAAAGTATTTCAAATAATTTGCAAAGACTTTTAAACAATTCACAAAAATTTCCATGATTTCCCAAAGTTATCAAAGATTTCGCCGAAATTTCAGATAGATTTGAAAGATTTCAGATACCTTTCAAATATTTCGCAATGATTCTTAGAGAATTTACCAGTATTTAATAAAGAATTAAATGATTTTCCAAAGAGTTCAAATATTTCAGAAAGATTTCAGATAGATTTCAAAGATTGAACCAAATATTTCAATAATTGCCTAATGATTTTGCAAAGATTTTGAGAGAATTCACTAAGATTTAGAAAGATTTCACAAAATTTTCAATGATTTCCCAATGATTTTAAAGATTTCACAAAGCTTACACATATTTCGCAAAGATTTAAAATAGATTTCAAAGATTGAGCAAATAACTCCAATGATGTCCTAATGATTTTACAAAGATTCCAAACATTTCGGAAAGATTTAGGATATATTTAGAAGATTTCACAGATATTTCCATTATTTTACAAAGACTTCTATTCTTTCACCAAACTTTTCAGAATTCTCAAAGATTTCAAACATTTTGAATAGATTTAAAAAAATTATTTCGCCAAAATTTCACGAAAAATTTACAAAGGTTTCAATAATATTTCAAATATCTTATGAAGACTTTACAAAAATTTCAAATATTTCGCAAAGGGGGGGATTGATCATAAGTTACAAGGGGGAGTGGACCATGTTGGTTTGCAAAAGCAATAGTTATCAATCCAAGATCTAGGCAGAACAGCCCGCTCGTTATTTAGATCCGGCAACGACATGCCTATTCTGCCGTGATTTGGAAGAACACCGTTAACAGCAAATCGGATAAAGTTACCTGAGCAATTAACGGTAGGCGGCTCAAAGGCCTTATCAAAAATGCTGTTAACGGCTTTCTTCCAAATCAAGACAGTATTTCTCTCCTATTTGTATGTACATATCAAATACAAAGATTTTAAATTTTTTACGATATTGACTAAGTTCGAATTGGATTTGCTTGAAATTTAAGAAAAATATATATGTCAAACGATTTTTGTATCAGAATCTTTGAAAAACAAATGACCAACTTCAATTTTTTAAATTTGACTAATTCAGAGTGATCAAAATTGAATAATGTAATTGAAAAATGATGTTTCATTCGAAGCGATTACAATTTTACAATTAAAAATTTGTCAAAGTTAAAGTTTTATTATTTAATGAAATATTAGTAAGTATTAACCACTTAATTAACTATAAATATAATATGACATTTGAAATCTTAGGTAAAAATATTTTTAAATTAGTATTAATAATTTATCGTATCGATATTCAGGAAAAGTTCCACGAAAAATAATAGTTATATCAATTATTATTAAACTTTTGATAAAAAATAATAATGGTAACTACTAATTCAGATTTTCTTTCAGCCGAACCGAAAGAAGTAGAATTTTAATCTACGATTCTAATTTAAAAAAAATATATATATATGAAAGCAATAAAAATTATGTAAAATATTAATAATATTGATACTGAATAGCTCCTAATATAGAATCTATTGAATTGAAGATTATACTCTAATTATAATTATATAAACTCCTTATCTTTAAAAACACAATAATGAATTTAAATTTAAATAACATGGATCAAAATAATTAGGCATAATTATTCACAGTATTAATTATAAATTAATTAATAATTATATTATTATTGAATTATTTTAAGAACTGGAGATAATACATAAAAAATTATCTTTATTATGATAATATTTTCTAGTTGAAAAAATCATTAAAGCCAAAGCTTAGTCAAATAATTAAGATTAAAGGAGTAGATTTGATACATTTTTCTTAATTTATTATTTTACTATGTATAATTGTTACCATCTCCGATCTTCTCTACCGACTTTATCAAATTTTACCCTGTCTTACCAAGTGAGTAGCAGGTAAACTACCTTTCATTTTAGTTCTCGAAAAATAACAATAAGGCTAACAGGTCGCGCTTTTGGACCTTTAATTTTAGTTCCCGGAAAGCTAAGGCAAACAGGGCGCGCTGCGGCAAGTCGGTCGAAATCAAATACATGGCATAAGCAATCTCCCACCTCATCTCTGGTACTACCTTGCATGACGGTACAGAACGCTTGTGCTACTATACAGCTCGTGGACATTTATTCTAGTCGCATCCTACTCCAATACTCAATGTCGAGTTGGTCAGTGTTGTCTATGATACTATGTTTCCATAATTCGTGGAGTTTTCGTTTCACGGATTTAAAAAAGTGCTGCATCAAAATCAGTTCCAGTTGTCAGCCAATATTTGGATTATTAAACCCATCAAAATAATTACATTATTACAAAACAGATTACTTTGCGACGTGAGCGCCCTTTCAATACATTACGGTACGCAATTGTCTGAAGATTTTGGACTGCAGCTGCCCCCAATATACCGTTTTTTCCATTTTTTCTACTTTTCCTGCATTTTCTTACAAATTTGAACCCAACTTCTATATTTTCTAAAACGAATAACTATTATATAAGAACAGCTGATGAGTATCGGTAGGGCGTGAGAAATTCCTGGTCTTTAGTTAGAATATTACCCTTAATTTCAGTTAGTATAGTGTATTAACTTGAGGTTACAGCAGCTTTCAGTATACATATATTCTTAATTGAAGAGTGAGCATACCTGAATTTCAGGCCATGTCTCCCTGACTTTCAAATAGTCCCCACCTGTATTTTAGGAATCTAATTCCCTTAATTTAATTTTCAGATGTATTTTTTAATTTCAGATTGCCTATACTTCTTTTTGTGACATTTTAAAATAAAACGAATTTTCGACTTAAATTAAGTACTTTTTTTCTGTGTAGGCCACTTTCTTATAAGATACATAATGGCAGCTAACTAATGGCACCTCATGGTACCTAATGCTACGTATGTCTCTACGTGCTCCTGGAGGACCAAAAAAACTTCTGTGCAGCCGTAGGTGCAATAGAATACTACTGCTTATCTGGATACGGTCCCATACAGAAACGTATACAGTATCCTATACAGTATCCTATATTGGATCTTTAATAGGATCCTGTGGCATTTTCTATAGGTGGCACCTATAGATGAAACATATAGGTTCCTATGTAGGATCCTATGTAGGTTCCTATATAGGAACCTATTAAGGAGCCTTTATAGGAGTTTTCAGTAGAATTCAGCTGAACATACGTATTGCAATACGATATCAAGATGTGTAGACGAACGGAATCGCTTTTAAAGGGCAAATTTAGAATGCTGGAAATTTGGCTACATCAAAAAATTGAATATCGTAGATATTCAAAGGTTTCGCCATTGTACTCTCTTCGTTTGGGTCGAATCTGAACCAGGTATGTTTCCGGTTTTTGAAGACATTTTTGTATTCCACATTTGGAGGCGTCTTGCTTAAATAGCAAGCATTTCTCTTGGAATATATTTGTGGATGCTTCTATTAATCGCACGATGCAACCCCGCGAAAGATAAGCACAGCTTACATGCAAAAATGCAAAAAGTTAATAGGGTTAATAGCAAACGCTGCTGTGCTATCATGCCGTGAAGGCGTGGGCTAAAGAAAAACTGCAAAGAAACTCACGGAAAAGTCCGTGGGGGCTCTTGGAGATTTCGCTCGGTGAAGTTTAGGGTATTTGAGCAGAGTGCACCCTGCTACTAACACACTAACTAGTGTGATATTTGCATCAGCGTTCGTACGTCTAGTGCAATAAGTTATTTCTAGCTTAAAACTTATAAAATCTTAGGAAATAAATCAAGAGAGGTCTGAGATATGCGCCTCATAAATAGTTAATGCATTAATACCTTGAACTCTCTTGCGCTAAACCCCGGGATTTTCTCTCCGCGTGTAAATTGAAAAAGTACTGTAAACTGAGAAACTTTGTACAGGAAAAATTACTAAATTAGGTTACAATCGAGGGACCAAGCCTATAATTCGTATATTTTAATACAATAATCGTAAGCTATGCTATTTTTATATGAAACTTTCCTATTGATAATACGAAGTCTTAGTATTTTTTATAGTAAAATCCTAGACAGGATAAATTAGTATAGACATAATTAAATGATTTAAAAAAAGTAGAAGTTATAAGTACCTAAAATAACATAAAAGACTAAATTTGTAAGAGGAATTGCTATTGTCTGTAGGAATATGAATTATACTATGACACTTTCTATTTTCTGTATTATGGAGTAAGCCAAATTCGGAAGATCGCTCTCGAATATTAGTAAGTGACTTAGTAAGCGAGACTGGCGTTGCACCGAGTGCAGCCGAAGGTAAACGATGTCAGCCGACCAAAGCTCTGCTGAAATTCTTCAAATTTATCAATCACTCAACTTGGTTTGATGCAAAGATCCTTATCACAATAAATTAGAATAATTCGAAAAGTTCCAATTGAAAAACAAATTTTCCACAGAGAGCAAAAAATAATTTCTCAACCTCGATATTAGGATATTTGGTTACGTTAAGATATAGTGCTTAAAATTTTTAAAATACCATCACTGTAAACAATTACTGAATAATCTAATGGAAACAAATTTGAGTGCTAGCACTTACTTCATAAGGGCGACAAATTTCTGGATCGCATTATATAGCTTAGCCGAATGGAATATCGCCGTGCTGGCGCGTTGGAGACCCGTGTTCGATTCCCAACAGCTTTATTTTAATCACAATTTTCTGTTTTAGCTTGTAATATAATATTCCTTCATGTATATAATAATGTATAAACTATATATAATCGTGTGTACTATACAATTGCAATAAAAAAATATATATATAATAGTGCGAAAGAGTTCAACATCCCATAAGAGGGCCATCCATGTACCACGTGGACAATTTTTACCACTTTTTTACCCCACGCCCCTCGTGGACAGCCGTGGAATTTTGACAAATACCGCTCCCCCTCTTCCGTATTTTGTCCACGTGGACACATTTTATGAAAATATAGATATTATTAGACTTAAAAATGTCCGGGAGCTCGCGATAATATTCCATGGACGTCATTTGAGTACTCACTAAAATTTCAGATTTTTTTGTTTTCATATGTCAACAGTTCGAAACTCGTTGACTGGCTAACAGCTGTTGGTGCATTTTGCAACAATTTATCGTTAAACTGGTCGGAAATTCGAGTGAAAAAACGTCATTTTAGTACTCTTCAAACCGACGGGGAATGATTGTTTGAATGCTAAAAACTAATAATAAGTTTTACTGGCAGGTCCTTAGTGGTACGAAAGTTCACTAGCAGACTGTGAAACATGTCAAAAATTCGAGTGAAAAAACGTAATTTTAGTACTCTTGAAACCCATTTTTGCGAGCTATGAATTTACGTAAAAAGGGAGATTTTCGTAGTTTCTTTTTTTATATACATATTAGTTTTGTAGAAGTATCCTATAGATGAAAATTTTAATTAATGAAAAAGACCAAACTTCCATCCGATTGCTGACTAAAATGTCGGTCAACTTTGGTACTACTCAGTAGCTACCAGTCAAATTCTTTGTTAGTTGTTTGCACCAAAACAATCATCCTCAATGAGTTTGACGTTTTTTCACTCGAATTTTTGACATATTTGAGAGTTTCGCAGATAAATTTGGTACCACTCAGGAGCTGCCAGTTAAATTCATTGTTAGTTTTTAGCATCCAAACAATCATTCCCCGTGGGTTTGGAGAGTACAAAAATGTCGTTTTTTCACTCGAATCTTTTACATGTTTGACAGTCTATCAATTAACTTTCGCACCACTCAGGAGCTGACAGTCAAACTTATTGTTAGTTTTTAGCATCAAAAAATCATTCCCCGTGGGTTTCAAGAGTAATAAAATGACGTTTTTTCACTTGAGTGTTTTACATGTTTGACAGTCTGTCAGTTAACTTTGGCACCACTCAGGAGCTGCCAGTGAAACTTATTGTTAGTTTTTAGCATCCAAAGAATCAATCCCCGTGGGTTCCAAGAGAACTAAAATAATGTTTTTACTCGAATTTTTTACGAATTTAACGATAAATTGTTGCAAAATACACCAACAGCTGTTAGTCAACGAATTTCGAACTGTTGACCATGAAAACAAAAAAATCTGAAATTTTAGTGAGTACTAAAATGACGTCCATAGAATTATCGCGAGCTCCCGGACTATAAGAAGTCCAAAAGGAGCGATGAATTGGCTGAAAAAATTCGAATTAGCTTAAGAACGTGAGCTTAAACATTATTTGAATTTCAAAGAAAAAGTCGTGCAAAAAATTTAAATAAAAATAAAAATTATATTGTGCGCAGGCACAATATAAAAGTTCGAGTATACCTAGAGTATACCTTGTCTCATTTCAGTATATTTTACACAGATTTAGGGAAATGTGTGTCCACGTGGTATATGGATGGCCCCTAATAAATAAGTCTGCATTTACGTCGTATGCTCGTGTGAAGGATATGCATCGTAACCTTCAACGCGACGCGGCGCAGGTTGGGTTTATTTTTTTCGTCTGCTAATCTGACTGCATCAATTTTTAATATATCGCTTACTAATTGAATGCGCCAGTGTCTCTCGACATTACTATAGTCCTGTGCAAATATTGCAATCTTCTGTAGAAATGAATGTAACATTTTTAAATTTTATTCCAATGAATTTTGTAGTTCGGCATGTACAGTGGTGCGCAAAAGTTTTGGCCCAAACATATTTTTGACTATATCTGTTGAATAAAAGCAGTTGAGAAAAATTGAATATATACAAAATTTCAGTATTTTATTGAACTACAAAACTACAATATTTACATATTTTTAATGAAGTTTGTTAACAATTCCATTCACATTGTTTGTAACGACAGTGTTCAAAAACAATGGGCCACACTTATCCCATAGTTTCATAAAATAGTTTACGTTCATAAGATCAACAAGAATGTTATTATTCCGTTGCTTATTGACTAATACTTTTAGCCATACCCTTAGAAGCAATTATAGCAGCACATCGTCGAGGCATTGAATCAACTAAGCGTTTAACGTAGTCTTTCGGTCCAATCGGATTTAGGTCTGGAGATTGAGCTGGATGATCCAGAAGCTTCACTTTTCGCCCTTTCAAAAATTCCTGAACCAGCTTCGACTTATGTTTTGGATCATTGTCTTGCTGAAAAATCCAATTTTTGGGCATTTTTCTTCAAGGATATGGTAACATTTTTTCTGCCATAATATCTCGATACCTAACTTTGTCCATGATGCCTTCAATCTTGTGCAGTGGACCTACTCCTTGCGAAGACATAGCGCCCGAAACCATGACTGATCAACCTCCGTGTTTGACTGTTGGAATTTGATACCGAGAATCGTATCTGGTATTTTTCGGACGTCGAACATAATTCTTACCATCACTTCCGAATAGATTGAACTTCGATTCGTCAGAAAAAAAGTAATTTAGCCCACTGCTCCGGAGTCCAGTGTTGGTATTTCTTCGCAAAATCCAATCGGGCCTTCTGATTCTTCTTGCTGATCAAGGGTTTCGAACAGTCCCATATCGTTCAGACGACGAGCCACAGTGCTCCTACTCACGTTGGCAAGGTTTTCATCGCGGAGTTTATTGGCAATTTCAGATGCTATCTTCTTGACATCAATTGTTGATTTGCGTTTGATGATCTTGTCAACACGAATTGTCGTTTTTCGTGGTCTACCAGATCGTGGGAGGTCCAGTAGACTCTAGGTAGTACTGAATTTCTCAATTAATCTATTTACAGTAATCACATGGGTCGTATGTCTCGGCATTTTGACTTCAGAATGACTTGATCTGATAGGTTAAACAATTGACAAACGCGAGGAATCGAAGTTGTTACAATAGCATCGCTTCTAGAGATATCTGAACATAGTGGCCCAATACTTTTGCACACCTCAATATGGAATACAATCGAAAAAAAACAATGGAATTTTTTTTCAAAACTTGTTACCTACCTTAATATTTGGTACAAATAATATACATAATTCCTGCATCAATGGATTTTTGCTGGAGTTCCCCTTTGAAGAAATAGATCAGAAAAACAATGTGGCTACAATTTTATTCAGAGTTATAGGTTTTAGGTGACTTGAGTTAAACTTCATCATTTCTTTTTACTATTGCCCATTAAATATTACACAAGATAATTCTCTACAGGCCCCCGTACTTTCCCGTCACATTTTTTGAAACTCTAAGAAATTACTTTAAAAACTAAGAAAAGTGATTTTTCCCCGTGCATTTTACATGGGAAACTTCAAGTCAAAACCGGCACCTGTTAAAATAAAAAAAAATAAAAAGATAAAAAATTATGGAATTTCTTTTTTCGGATTTGGTAAAATGGGGGGGGGGGGGTCGTAGCCCTCTAGCATGCAAAAAGATTTTGACATGCATTTTTGGACCACCCTATTGTACAGTGTTGACATCAGCGTCACACCCCTATAATATTTAACCTGTTCTCCTCTGCCTTTCTTCACTATTGGTATAACTACTCCTAATTTCCATAACTCTGGCCATGAATTCCATAAATTTCATGAATTATATTAATTGCGCGAATTCCACTTCTACACGGATAAAACTTTTGCTGCAATATTTGCTAAAAATCAGACTAGATTTTACTATTTTCAGTTTGCAATGGAGGGACATAGCGGAACTTTTGTAGTGTTTACTACTACGAGTAGTAACTAGTAACTACATTCCAAACTACAAAATTCATTGGAAAATATTTAAAAATGTTACATTTATTTCTACAGAAGATTGCAATATTTGCAAAGGACTATAGTAGCGTCGAGAGAGACCGGCGCACTGATTCAGTAAGCGACTTAGTAAAAATTGGTGCAATCAGATTAGTAGAAGAAAAAAAAGTAAACCCAACATGCGATGCGTCGCGTTGAAGGTTACGGTACGTATCCTTTACACGAGCATACGACGTAAATGCAGACTTATTTATTATGGGATGTTGATCTCTTTCGCACTATTATATTTATTTAAATTGCAATTGTACAGTACGGTAAAAATTAAGGAGGGTAAAATTTCAGAATGGGTTATAATGCATAATGGTAAAACTTAGGAATAGCAAAAAGTACAAAAGAGCAATAAGTCGGAAATCCAAAACTCTGAAAGGTCTTTCTTCGGAAACTAAAGAAGCGGAATGGGTGAAAATTCAGAAGCGTTAAAATTAGGAGGGTGAAAAATTTGGAATATGTAAATATACGGAAAGGAAAAATTCGGAAAGTAAAAAAATTCGGAATTATTAATAAATATACCTATTAGCAGGTGTATAATTGTTTATTTATGGTAGCAAACAAATGTTTATCGCAGTGAATTTAAATATCATATCATAATAAATTTATGTTGTACGTTGAAAATTGTTTTTAAATTATATAATGATAGAAAATAATTATTTTTTCGTGAAAAATTTAAAATGATGGATATCATAAATTTATTATGATATGCTATTTAAATTTACTGTGATAAATCTTTCTATGCTACCATAAATAAAAAAACTATTCACCTGCTAATAGCAAGATTTATTTACTATTCCGAATTTTTCTACTTTCCGAATTTTTCCTCTCCGTATTTTTACTTATTCCTAATTGTTCACCCTCCTAATTTTAACGTTTCCGAATTTTTATCCATTCCGCTTTTTTGGTTTCCGAATAAATACTATTCAGAGTTTTGGATTTCTGATTTATTCCTTTTTCCGAATTTTTGGTATTCCTAAGTTTTACCATTATGTATTATAACCCATTCTGAAATTTTACCTTTCTTAAATTTTATCCGTTCCGAAAAATGAACGGGTCCCGAAACGAACACGGGTCTCCAGCGCGGCAGCACGGCGATTTTCGATTCGGCTAAACTAGATAATGAGATCCAGAAATTTATCGCTCTTATGAAGTAAATGCTAGCAGTCAAATTGACTTCCATTAAATTATTTATTAATTGTTCGCAGTGATAGCATTTTTGAAATTATAAGTACTATATCTTAACGTAATAAAATATCCTAATATCGAGGTTAAAAAATTATTTTCTGCTCTCTGTGGAAAATTTGTTTTTCAATTGTAACTTTTTGAATTATCCTAATTTATTGTAATAAGGATCTTTGCATCAACCCAAATCAAGTGATTAATAAATTTAAGGAATTTCAGTAGAGCGTTGGTCGGCTGACATCGTTTACACGCGGCTGCACTCGGTCCAACGCTAGGCTCGCTTACTATGTCACTTACTAATATTCGAGAGCGATCTTCCGAATTTGTCTTAATCCATCATACAAAAAATAGAAAGTGTCGTAGTATAATTCATATTCCTACAGACAATAGCAATTCCTCTTACAAATTTAGTCTTTTATCTTATTTTAGGTACTTATTACTTCTACTCTTTTTACATAATTTAATTATGTCTCTACTAATTTATCCTATCTAGGATTTTACTATAAAAATACTAAGACTTCGTTTTATCAATAGGAAAGTTTCATACAAAAATAACATAGCTTACGATTATTGTATTAAAATATACGAATTATCGCTTTGGTCCCTCGATTGTAACCTAATTTAGTAATCTTTCAAGTACAAAGTTTCTCAGTGTACCGTGCGTCCCGAGAGACACATATTTTTTCAAGAATATTTTTATTGTGCCGATGCGCTAAATTATGCATCTCTGAAATGCACAATGCGCAGCCTTTGTATCGCATCGATTCGCAAAAAAGATATGTTTAAAAGTGCGCATGCGCCATTATTACCGCACAGTCTCTCGGATTGAAGTACTTTACATATCATTTAGAGGTCTTCACTTTCAAGGTGGGTATTGTAAAGAACAGTATGTGATACAAGTGGGGACAGGGACTTTGCAAGAGTAGAATGTTTCCAGTACGAACTGCAGTCGAGTGGAGGCGCCGCCGCTCGCTTGAATCACATACTATTATAGAATATTCGTCTTGGTTCACCATTCTTTTCTGTCTTTTTTAACGTGTCATTTTTTATGGACATATTAAGAAGTTTTATCTATTCATGTTTTAATTGTTAATTCTTGAAGCTATTTTTCTTTATTTCTGCAATCATTTTTTTCATATTTTATCCCAAATTACCAGTATCTTCATAATGACATGAAGTAACCAGACAATAAGTAAATGTATGCAGTTTATGCAATATACCTTTAATTACTTGCAAAATTATTTTTTATTAAACAGAGAATTTTAACATGAAAAAGGCAGATAAACGTAGGTTTTCTGAAAAAAATTTAATTGCATTTTTTGCATTTTATTATGCCTTATAATTTTACCACTTATCCATCATTTTTAAATAATTTACCATAATTTTAAAAACTGTCTTCGACAAATATAAAACATGAACTCCGTCTTCGTGTGACACGAACCAATTATTTTAAGTTAAAAGTTCAACACCATCGATGCAGAGGGGTTCAGTTTGGGGTTTCAGAATAAATTCGCCTGTAATAATGTATTTCTGTGAATAAAATAAATTAGCAATTCCATGTCAATGTATCTAATGAATTTGATCTTTTGTTATTAATTGTAACAAAAATTGTATTCCAGATCACCATTGTCGCAATTTTTCGTACTATCCATACTGGTATAAATCCGTTCAGTTGACTTGTCAAGTCATTCTACGACTCTACAGTTGATTTCTTCAACATCAACGTTTCTCGCAGACAGTACGGCTACCTTCGCCAGACACGGTCACCAGATTGGGCTACTAATCATCGATTGGGCTAGTTCGATCTACCATTTGGCCACTCAAATCTTAACGCGGCGATTAATTGTCATTTCAGTACAGTGCAATTAGATTTTTACCTCCAACTTTATACATAGTCTGAGATTTTTGTACCATTAATTAGTGGTAAAATGAAAGTGTTAAAGCTGAGTTTGCGGATGCGCTTCATCAACCCTTTTGCCGCTATATTGAAAAACATATTACTTTCTATTTTTAGGAATGGCTCGAGTTCTATTCGTCCCACGAAGACGAAATCGGGCTATTTCGATTTGTTGCCGATCTTCCTAATCCTGATTATCAGGCGTTATGGTATGTTTGATGCATAGGAAAAAAGTTATAGGCATTATTATTGGTTATAGGTGCATCTAAGACGAAAAACCTTAATGACAGAGTTAAAGAAGAATTTTTTCTGCGTATTAAAAAAAAATCCTGATAGCTTTATCAGGCGCCCGCCAATCCACGCCCAAAGTCAAGCGTGCAATTGTGAAGTCGTTTGATCAATCCCGTGGCGCTTCCTAGTGTCGATGTGGGCTTGGTCTCTCTCTCTCTCTCTTTCTATACTCATTACGTAATTCAAATGCAATATTCTATTAATTACTCGCAATTATTCAATATATTCAACGATGAATCAATTGTTTCAATTAATATTAATATTAATATTAAATATAATAATAATATTTTTTCCTATGCATCAAATGGACCCTAATAATTATAATTAGGAAAACTGCTAATAAATCGAAATAGCCCGGTTTCGTCTTCGCAGGACTAGTAGAATTCGAGCAATCCATTAAAGAGAAAGCAATACGTTTTGAACATGGGGAAAGAAGGTTTAATGCTGCGCATGCGAAAACTCAGATTTAACACTTTCATTTGACCACTAATTAATGGTAAAAAAAGCTCAGACTATGTATAAAGTTGGAGGTCGTCAATGTAAAATGTTCTAATTGCATTGGACAATTTGGACTTACCTGCTTTCTTTCTTTATTTTTATTACTTACGGAGATGTATGGTTATTACTCCTGCTTTAAAGGTTTCAGAAGTTCCTCTCTTTCGTTTCAAATAAGCGCGCCCAATCCAATGCTTACGAAGATGCGCGCGTAAAGTACTTTGAACATATGGCGTGGAGGCAAGAGGAGGGGCCAAAGTTGAACACGTGTGTAGAGAATTTAGAATGTAGATTTTTTCAAGCAGATATGGAGAAGTGAGGCAAATACCCGAGTCGAAATATAGACCCTACTTTGACGCTTCAAGTTGAAGTATTGTCCCTATTTTGCGGCTGTTTATTCTACTAGCTCCTACGTAGCCACCCCTAAATATATTTTCATTCTATTTTGCTTCTGTATAAACTTCAGCCCCTACATTGAAGGTCTTGCCTCTATATTCTTGGGTTTTATTTATGTCTCCTTTAAAGCTCCATATTCTCCGTAGAATCTTTAAATTTTCTCTTAGCGCTCTTAAATTTGAACGCACAAAGTATGTGGCGTCTTTGCCTCGAGGCCTGCGCCCTCATGACAGAAACTTTGTTGTTTTCTCTAAAATTCCATCATCACAATTCGTGAAAGCAACATCTAAATTGGTTAAATAATAAATATTAAAGTGATAACATCGAAATGAGTTCAAGAGGAAAGAAGTTTGCCCTAATCTGGTGGCTGCAAGCAAAAGAAAAAATGCAAACCAGCGCTAAGATTTTAAAGATAGTTATAAAGAACCCAGATACAACCCCCCCCCCCCCAAAAGGTATCAAACACACGAGAAGGAACGTCAAAAGAAAAAGGTGAGAAATATACAAATATTTTATATTGAGTTTTTCCTGTACCAAAAAATATAACTCCAAATTAGTTACCACAGATTCTGAAGAAATAGATTTTCCTTTCACGCAATTTTCTTTTGTATTGAGGAATCACGGCATTGAATGATTTCAGTTTAAAAATTTAGAAAATAGGGCAATGTCAAAACCTTAAAAATTGAATATTTTAAGATCAGATCATTGGAAATTATTTATACTTAAAAGCGCTCAAAACTAAATATCTAAAAATTACTAACTTTTGAATTTGAACAATTATAAATTCTAAGCGTTAAAGATTTGACAATTTTATAGTGAAAACTGAATTGAATCATTCAAAGTTGAAGCTTATGAAATACTGGAATTTAAAATTGTTATTACAGAACAAAATTATAATTTGACCTTTTAGCTAATTATGGTAATTGTTATAAAATCAAAGAATGAATTTAATTAAAATAAACAACCTTTTTAAATAAATAATAATTTTAAATGGGAAATATTAAAAATGAAAAAATATCTACTTCAGAACCTTGAAACTAAACGAATTTGAATTTTATTTTAAACTGACAAAATTTATATTCACCAAAAATTGTGATATTGAAACTTTAAAAAATTCAAAGCCTTTAAAATTTCAATTATTTGTTTTTAATTCCCATCACATGAAAACTAAGCATTTTTAAATTGCTAATTAACCTTTCCGAAATTCATCCAATTTTCTAAAAAATTTAAAAACATGAAAAAAGTGTAATTTCCTTTCAAAAAGAACATATTTCCCTCTCGAGAAATAATGCGATTTCAAGTTTAGTTCCCTGCTAATTTGAAATGGATTCGAGCAGCGATAATTGTTTTTCGTACGTTATTCTCCAAAATACCGACGTTGATTACAGTTGACTTCTAACCACTCTTAATAAGATCACCGATGGATATAAATATGTACCAAAGATTTAGATATAAAATTTACTTAAAATAGTAAACTGTTTCTTTAAAATGTCATATTTTTAAAGCAATTTATTTCTATATACCGAGGGGCCGATCACTTAAATATTTCTGATACATTTATTAAATGTTCCCGTACACGTACTCTTTCAATATTCTTGGTATTCTGGATATTCTTTCTAATCTCAGATATTTTTTATATTTAAAAATATTTCGAAATATCCCGGAATATTCACAAATATTCTGACATATTCCTCAATTTCCCTTTTCGCTCTACACGTTTTTAAAGATTCCAAATTACTTAAAATGATTCTAAAAATGGTCAAGAAATTCCCAAAAAGTTGATGTATTATTGTAAATTACAAAATATGTTCAAGTGTTTAAGAGGATTTTAATGAATTTCAAAATTTCCTAAAATTTAACGGGATTTAACAATTCTTTTGAATTAAGAAAGATTCAAGTTTATTAATGAATTTCAAAAGATTTCAAGTAATTTAAAATAATTTTAAAATATTTTAGAAGAACTCCAAAAAGTACAAGAATTTTCAAGATATTTTAAAGACTGTAAAATACTTTTTATGAGTTCAAGATATTCTTAGTCATTTTGAGGGATTTTCTGGCATTTTAATCGCTTTAATATAGTTTAAAATTTTTTATAATTTTTTAAAAATTCAAAAGAGTTTGAGGATTTTCACGTATTAAAAAAATTTTTTATACAATTTAAAGGGATTTTCAGGAGTTTCAAGCGATTTAATGGGAGTCACTTGATTAAAACTTTTTTGTTTGCTTATAAGAAAATTCCAAAGTTTTCGAATTATTTAAAAGAGCTTAAGATATTTTTAATGAATTTAAGGGATTTTAAGTAATTTTAATGAATTTCTAAGGAATTTCGGTAAAATTCAAATGAGTTTTAAGATTTTAAGGTAATTCTAAAATATGAATAATGTTTTTGAATTCTTTAGAGTCGGTTAAATTTTTTGAAATCTTCGGAAATTTGTGGAAATTTTTTAAAATCTAGTAAATTTCTGAAAATATATATTGAATTTTTCTTAATCTTTTAAAATATCTTTAAATATTTTTGGATTAAGTTTAAATCTTGATTAAGCACATAAATATACAATAATAATTTGTAATATTTCTAAAATCTAAAATCTTAGTACATATATTATTATAAGCGTAGCAAAATTTTTTACAGAATAGGTCACAAAAATTTTCAGATGGCCTTGCACAGCTGTAGGTTATATTTTAGATTTTTTTTGCATACTTCAAGCTAGGCTAGCCGAGAGGCTTTGGGCATTAGGAATGCGAAACTTATGGGGTTCGCACGCCCGCGGCGAATAAAAACTTTCATGGCGTGCAATTATACATTGTGTAGTGATTGCGTAATAGTAAATAATTGTGTCCTTAAACATGTGAACAAGTATTAGAGTATCGTACTAATAATATAATAATACAGAAGATTAATTTTTTGTGGCGAAACATCGGTTATGATTTTATAGAACTGTTCTCTATAGTTTCGGGGCTAGTTCAATGCAATGTAAAACAAAGACTATCTTAACTTTTATTAATCTACCCAGCATTTCCTCTACTATAGGATTAGTTCTATAAAATTTAATGGATATTTTTTTCGTGTTCAAAATAACTTGAAACATTACACTGAAAAAAATACTTCTGAATCAAGGAAATATTAGTTTGAAGTATCAAACGGTGCTTTCGCGCGCGGTCAAATGCATGTATAAGCAATTTAAAAGCATACGCTATTGTTTCTTATTTTCTTGATTCAAATAAAACATTATTAAATTATCAAAAAATGTATTAGAATCAGCTGAAGATGTCCTGGACCTAATAGTAAAATATTATTAGGTTAACTACAGTGAAATTTAAAGCAAACGATATGTCTTATAAATTGATAGCATCATGATCTTTAATTCTAAAGTGCGATGCTATCGTTGCAACAGTAGAAAAGTTTAACTTTATGGTACACTACTATAAACTATGAGCAGAAATTTCCGATTCAAAGACGAAAAATATTGATTCAAATGCAAAATATATTTGTTTTTCAGGATTTCAAATCTAAAGAATTTCCACCTTCTTTAACCTCTGACACCTACTCCTCCGTTCACCAGTATTTTTATTGACATTCATTCTTAACTATATACTCCATACATTATTCCAAACTAAACTATTGCTCACTTTGGTTAGGGAAGACGTATTTTACTTATAACTAATGAGAAGCGAACTTTATTAAAATATGCGCAATTGCCGAGAATCGAACGAACGCATGCACCGCTCGCTTCAAAACGCAAGCCTTAACCCCAAACCTACGACGCAACGCTGAGGAAGGTACCATAAATACTGATGGCATTCATTCGACACTTTTGAACTTATAAGGGAAATGCCTCCTCTGCAGCATTTACTTTTTCCTTGCACTATCATCAATCGCTAGTATGTCAAAAATAATTAGACACCTAATAGATTTAATGCTTTCACAATTATTCATTTTGTTAAAAAGAGATATTTTGGGTTCTAATCGTGTATCAAACTACCTTTTGTACACGAGTGGAACCCGAAATATCTCTTTTTATTAATTAGACACGTGTCTCTGCTTCTTTGTAAGTCGGCCCTTGTTTAAAAATTATAGCGTGTGAAAATCACGGTCGCCGGGGCTGCCAAATGTCTACCTAGTCACGCGCTGCTCTTTTCAGCCTGCATCACTGGTCCAGTCGTAAAAGGCCTATCTAACGATCAGGCTGTCGCTAGTTGAAATCTTTTATTTGGCAAATTTTTTTTTTATTTTTCGCTTTGTAAATATGTAAAATAATCATTTGTAATGCCCCATGGCGATCAATATTCCCCCCCTCTAAAACAGTAAAATTATTGGGGAATAACTATCATGTAGACACTTTTCGATTCATTTACTTGTGTAGTCGTAATTTGTCGTAATTAATTGCCCTCGTTGTCGAAAAACGTTATGTTTTAAATTATTTTACGACGATTATTACCCACAAGTATATTAAGAACAATAAATGTTATTTTTAAACGTACTTAGATCATTTAAAATTTAATCAATATAAAAAAATATATCCTTCAAATTTTGAAGGTGTTTTCTATTAGACACTTTTTCTCAAGAAATGAAAAATTTAAAATCTCGCATCTCGGTAATTCTGTAAAATTTGTCTCTTTTTAAAATAGAAGTATAAGAAGGTATAATAATTTTAATGTACACTTCAAAAAGAATTTAATTATAGTCCAAACTTATGGATATAAACAATCCTTTCTCACAATGAGAGTTAAGTAGTAAATTGATAAATAAATGTAGGTTTATTTTTCTATAACAATATTCTACATTAAGAATTTTAACTAAATTAATAATCGAAAGAGGTTATTACTGATTAAAAATTGACAATGTTAGGTAATTAAAGAAAACATTTGCAAAACTTATATTTTGCATCGTTTCAAGCTAAATAGTATAACATACTCCATTTATTTTATTTATTTTTATTTCAAGTTTTGACTTAAATATTTACTCTAATTAGTTATACAATAATTACTTGTATAAAATGAATAATATTCTTTTTTTCATAAACTCTTATATAATTATTAGTATTTTTCATTTCTGCTTATTGATTTATGTTAATATTTAGTTCAATCACAATAAATAATACTACTATAATTATTACATGTTATTGATGAAAATTGTGCTTTTTTATTTTGTTTTATCACTCCATTTGTTTATAAAAACTAGAACTTTAAAGATACATTGTTTCAAAATTCAATTATTTAGCAATGCTTATGAAAATTTTGGCACATTTCCTTCAGATGTTCAGCGTTTGTATATACTTTAAATATTTTCATTAATACTGCCAAATGAGACCATTGACAAATTCTGAAAAAACAAGTTTCCCACACTGTAAAATTCCCGAATAATAAAATCCCCGTCAAAAATGTCCGAATTATAAAATTCTTGAATTGTAGAAATTCAAAAATTGTTGTTTTAAAAAAATAAATATTATTTATTTATTAAAAAAACAATGATCACATATCCGTATCAAAGAAATTTTGTGTCAACGTTTAAACTATATAAAAATTATTTCTTGAATTTTAAATAAAAATAATTGTATAAAAATTGTAAAAGGAAATTAGTTTAAAGACTGCACATTTTTAAACGAAATTTATCACTCAGAAATACATTCTTTTGAATTATTGTTATTTAAAATTTTTTAAAATTATTTCATACAGTTCTGAACATTAAAGAAATTTATCTGATAAAAGTATTTGTTTATTCCATATAAAAAAATTCAACAAAACAATTTTTTTGATGCTTTAAATTCTGGAATTTTCTAGTTCGGCCATTTTATAATTCGGTAATTTTCTGTCGGAAATTTTGTTCCCGTGGAATTTTCAAATAATGCCATATTATAAACTGTAATGAATTTTATTACTTCACAACTTTTCAATTTGGGATTTTTATGTTTCGTCAATTTTATAATTTTCGGAGATTTATTTTTCGGTATTTTTCGGTCGTCCGCTGACAAGTTACCAAGTTCAAACTTGGAAACAAATTTCAATACACCAATCACATCGGCTAGAAATGTGTTTGAGTGTTTTTGTATATATTTCCAGTTCAGTTTGATGGTTTTCATCATTTTTTGAAAGATTCGAAAATATATTAATTCAACCCATTTGTATACGCTAATGAATGATACAAAATATTTGATAGATTGGAGAGGGTTAATACTTTTGGCTTAATTTTACTGTGCCTTACAGACAGTTACGCAATTTTTTAAAACATTATAATTTATGTTTCATACAACAAGATTTTTCTTCACATTGAAATCTTTTACTTTAGAAAGAAATACATATCTTGATCTGATAATAGAATATGGAAATGACTCAAAATTTATTCTTCTTTGTTTCGATCACAGATGCTGTATATCTGATAGTGTATTTTTGACCGTATTAGAAAGCGCCATTCATTGTGACTACGGAAGATACTATCAAATCGAAAGTATCTTTGTTCCGCGTAAATAATTTTCTCTAGAAGTTAAAAAGATACTTTGTGAATTCAAAAATATGCTTAACACTTTGAATACAACATTTTTTCGATATAAATGTGCGTTTATTTTTCTTCACTTTATATGCTTGAGCTTCATATAATCGTCAAATATTTCAATTCTATAGTACTGTACTTTTGATTAAAAAACTCGAATTATTTCGCTCAAAGCAAAATTTATTGGATTATTGATATAAAATATTGTATTAATAAGGCGAAATTCAAAAGTACCGGCACTTTTGATTCAAGAGTACTTTTTTATCAGTATACGCAAATATCAGTATATCTTCTTCTTGCTCCATTTTGTTAATTTTTCGTCAAATAATTTTATTCTGTACAGGAAGGTAGAGTGTAGAGCGATAAATTAAAAACAAAAACTAAGCCTCTATTTTGACGCCCCAAATGGAAGATTCGGAAATTTGTGCCCATAAGATTGCTAAAGTAGGGGCACAAATCGTATGGCAATATCTTCTACTTTACAACCTTAGCCCTTACACATATTAGCGTGAAGAGTCTCAAAGTAGGGGCTATATTTCGACTCGGGTACCTAAAATAGTATTCGGACAGTTGGGAGAAAGATCCTGAACTCAAAAGTATATACGTCTCATAACTTATAATAACTTCCTATTTTTATTTATTTAATCATTATATTTTAATTGTCATAATTGTATGAATACATATAGATTGGATCGAACCGTCAAGTGAAATCGATGTTTTACAGGGGAAGGCAGAACCTTATTGAAATGTAAGACTTAGCTTCATTCTTTGTTTTATTTATTTATATTTTTATATTTTTAGCTTATGTGAAAGTGAATGAAGATACCAAAATTACAGATTTAAATTTAGCAGTCTTTTTGGCTCTGCATTCTTCTCCTAAAAGTATAGATCATTTATCAGGCGTCAAAGTTTGTCAAGTAGGCTACTATTGTTTAATGGGTTGTGATTTATCTCCGGGAATGCATGATAAGTTAGAGTTTCACATTAATAAAATAGCCCTAAAACATTTTTGCAAAATTTTCATTTTTTGAGTCTCGTTATTGTTATTTAACTTTTTTAGCATTGTCCTCTTAATAAATTTTTTTTCTCCCGATCGGCACAAACAATTACCATAATTTTTGGCATGTTTCGTTAAATATGTCCATTTTATAAAATGAAAATTATTTTACTATTGTTGAATAAATATTGATGAAATTAGAAACAATTTTTATAAACAAATAGAATTCGTTCTAACTTCTCAATCGATTTCAATTCTTTAGTTGACTCATTACGAGAGCTCGTTTAATTACGAAGATTTTGGTAAAAAAAAAATTAGGGAACTCGCATATCATCAAAAGTTGTGCGTGTTTTCGCTTTGGCGTTTCGCGCTCCATGCCGCGAGATGTATGATATTCACGACGTTGAAGTTTGCCACAGATATGGATTTCAAGGTTGTGTAATCAATTTAAAAAAAACTAAGAGTCATAGTAAAAAAGTAAAAATACCTCTGGATTTGTCTCGAAAATATCTAGATGTGCATTTCCGAGACGAATCCAGAGGTGTTTTCACTTTTTAACTATGACTCTCAGTTTTTCAAAAATTAATTACACAACTTTAAAATTCATATCTGTGGCAAACTTCAACGTCGTGAATATCGTACGTCGCGCGGCATGGAGCCCGGAACGTCAACGCAAACACACGCACAACTTCCGCTTCAGGAATAGCTAGAAGCTTTCGGACTTCTTCGGGAAATTGAACTTGTTTCCTTTTGCCACTTTTTCAAATGCGTAACTCCAAATTCATAGTCGATATTAGTGGGTACGAATTATATAATAATCGATCAAACATATATTCCATAGCAGCAGCTCGGCTGTGCTTTCTACTATGATTAAGCTTGTACTGTTTTTAATTTTTGTTACTAGCTTCCGATGTTTCTTCACCCAGCATTCCAACTGGCAATATACTGTGTTTTATAATTTCGGCAACATGGATGAGTATTTTATGAATCAAATATGGAATTTTGTACTAAGAATAATCTTTAACATAAAGTTGCCTTTGATGGCTTTGCGTTACCTACGGGGCACGTTTGCATTGATCTAGTCCCAGTTACGAAATGCAACACCCTACCATCAATTAATGCCATATTAATTGAAAAGTTTATACATGTTTTGACGTCTTCTATTAATATTTAAACAGAATTTAGTTCTTGTATTTTAATATCAACTATCTTCTTCTGATGTAAAATGAGTTTTTCTGATTCTTGAGCGAACTGAATTTCTATAGGGCAACAAAATCGTGGCGACGGACGTTCTATTATTCCAAAGTATAATATTATTATTAGTACTTGCTAATCTTAAGGGTATGAGCATACTTGCAAATATAGTTTCATCATTGATTACTGCAGATTTATCTTCACACTATGGTTTATAATATGAGTGGCCTGAACTACCATAAAAACCCCAGGAACAGATTAACATTGCTTCTGCTTCTGGGTTACTTAAATTGATGATGAATGCCGTAACTAAAGTCTTTTTGATCGCTCAGACTTTTGGTCAAATGAAAGGGACAAGCGACCAAAACTTGATGTACTTCGCAAGTTCGTTTCTTCGTTTTTTATTTGCACATCTAAGTCAAGGATTTTAAAGTCAGAAACTAACCACTTGTCATCTACTTTTTTTCAAATATTTATCCTTTTTCTGCTGACTGCTTGAAAGTTTTCGTCGTATTTCCCCCTAAGACTTGACGTAGACAAATAGAAGCTAAATAGATACTCATTAGATAAATTACACTTCTCCACGTTTAATTTCCGCATGATGTATTCAATTTTTTCACTTTGTGATGAGAAATTAAGAATATCCCTCTTTGTAAACGTCGCCATCTTTTTTCTCGAATCTAAATAAAAAATAATAGTACCCAGGTGCGAATTGACCGTTGGCCCACGGTCGAGCCAATATTCGGAAGCTGGGTCCAACTTTGTATGCCACTGATCGGGCCAACCAGCTAAATGATAACGGTCAACCGCCTTTGGCTTCTCCACGTCGGGCCCAAATTTGGTCCCATATATGGGCTATCTATTAAGATGACGCCGGTTCAACCTTCGACAAAAGTAATTTTTTTTAATTTATGTTTTAAATTATTATTACATAATCTTCATTTTTTATCATTTTCAAATACATAATTCGCGCACACGGTTACTTACGACAGTGGTCGGCATGCTCCTGACCAAGTCAGGCTACCCTGACCGGGCTGATCAACGACCTACTTTCTGGTCAGGTACCTGCGAACTTGGGCAGACCATCCTTTTTTGCATGGGTCCTTTGTTGAAAAATGGGAACAAATTTGAGATTAAAAAATTCATAATTTTGCAATCAGTGATTTGAAAGTAATATATTTGGAATCTGCGAATTTTTCCGATTCCAAAGACGTGTAATTGTTCAAAATTTGAGAAGTATTTAGTATTAAATTGAATATTAAGCTGAACTTTTTTGATATTAAACTCCGTAAAATATTCAACTTTTTTAGGCAAGTCATATGTTATTGGAATCGACAAAATTCGTAGATGCTGATTATGCTATTTTCAAATCGCTAGCTGAAAAATTAAAAGTTTTTAAAATTACTTACCTTGACATGTCTGTAGACAAAAGACCCCTGCTGGAGTGAGCTCACTCACACTGAGGTCCATGAAAATACCGAAAAGTAGTAGAAAAAATTAAGTAGGGGCTGGCCTGACCATACCTGAAAATTCAGCAAAAAGTTGGCCGACCACTGACGTTGTATTGTGAGAAATTTCGATAAAAACAACATGATCATTACGAAATTGTTCTTGAGATTATTATTGTTAAAATTGCAAACAAATGTAATGAACATATGCATTAGACAGAAATTTAGGACAAAAACATTTTTTTCTATTTAATTTTTTTTTATAAGGAAGTAAACAGATGCATTATTCGATCATTTATCGACAGTAAAATTATTTTTTTTCAATAACAGTCCTTTCAATTGGGAACTTTATGACGATTTCAGCAAAATTTATGATAAGTTGATAGATTTAATGATTTTATAAACAATTCTAATTAAAAAATGCATTAATCAGGCATTTGTGGATATAAAGATTCGTTTTTTCGATGCCAACTTTCAAATTAGGAACCTCATAATAATTTAAGAAAAATTCTTAATTTTGTACCATTTTATTTTTTTTACAAATTCAATAAACAAATTCATTATTGGTACATCTGGCAACGGAAAACTTCTTTTTTATTCGATTTCAGACTTCCATTGGGATCTTCATAATAAATTCAGCAACATTTATGATTAATTGATAAATTTTATGATTTTTAAAAACCAATTTAACAAACAAACGAATTATTTGGGAATTCAGTGTTCTATGCTTTTTTGGAATTTTTTATTTTTCAGGATTGAAAATTAACTTTATTGTATATGGGGCATTATTCCTCAACTGCCCCAACTCAAAAAGTCATGTTTTTCGATTGTCTCTAAATTCTGGGAATATGTTCGCCTACCCAACAGTAGTTAATCCAAAAACTTATAGACCAGGATTACCAACCCTTCCCAAGTGAGGGGAGGTTGAATTTTCAACCCCAATGCCTACAGGGGTAGTTTCAAACGCCTGTAACTTCCTTTCTAATTACGCGATTTAAAATTTTTATGAGGGTTTTGGAAAGTG
>NC_046660.1:133658430-133685455 GCF_010883055.1 Belonocnema kinseyi
GGAATCGGAGGTAATCTGAAGCGTCTTGCTGCAAGAGCCAGCTTGCAACGTTCAGCTGAGAATCAGATCTTAACAGCTTACGAGTTATTTGAATGGGACAGAAAAAACTTGAAGAAAACTATCGTATTTTTCAGTAGCAAAGAAGAGCATGCATCGATGACATTAAAATTAGCAGATCGATTTAGTAAGGCTGTCACGATACCAGGTACACTCAAATATCATTCATTCGCTCCGAACGCAAAGGGACAGCTGGATCTGAAACGATTTTCCTATGAGGAGAAAAGTGAGGTTTTCCCGAAGCCTAAGCGTAATCGAAAGCAGAATAGTACTCCAAGAAAGTGGAAAGCTGGTACGAAGAAGAGGCGAACAGCATAAAGAGGTTGTGTAGTGAGAGGCAAGGGGACTCACAAAAATCAAGCACCCCATAAAGTGAGAGGCGAGGGGACTCACTAAAATTCAGCACCCCGAATCATCTTGCAGATAAAAGGAGTCTAAAATCGCAATGTCACCTCCACGTTGTAGACTCTGGAAACTATAACTTGATAGGATGTAGGCTGACGACAGGCGTTAATTACTAATCCGTTAGTACTTTAATTACTCAAACACTTTATACATGAGAAGTTGGTTGAATCATGTGTTTGTTTTAAAAAATTGCGAGAGCAATAACCAATTATTGTCGGATAATAAAACTGTTCCGCGGTATGCGGCCGCATAACGCCCGAGTGCGAGCGCGAGGACTCCCTCTACAACCGGCTCTGTAACTCAATGAATTTCAATTTGTCCATTTTCTTATTAGACATTTTTCATAGTAAAAAAGTCAAGCTTTCTTTTGAGACTATTAAAAAAAAAATCGTAGATGCCTAAATTGCGAAAAAAGTTAAATAAACAATTGATTTATTGAAAAAATTGTTTAAACAATTTTTTTTGTTATAAATAATAAAATAGGATGAAAGCGTGTAAAAAGGACTTTCCAAAACCCTCATAAAAATTTTAAATCGCGTAATTAGAAAGAAAGTTATAGCCGTTTGAAACTACCCCTGCAGGCATTGATGTTGAAAATTCAACCCCCCCCCCCTAACTTGGGGAGGGTTGGTAATCCTGGTCTACAAGTTTGTCGATTAACTACTGTTGGGTAGGCGAACATATTCCCAGAATTTAGAGACAATCGAAAATCATGACTTTTTGAGTTGGGGCAGTTGAGGAATAATGCCCCATATTAAAATAGCTACATTTTGTATATGTAGCAGTTTTCAATTAACAATTTTGAAGGTTTCATTTTGACATTTCTAATTATCATATTGTGTCACAAATGAACAAAGTTTTTTCATTTTTATTGATTTTAAACTTAAGTTAATAATTTAAAAGATACCTAAATAATAAATATTTACCCTCAAACGTTCCTATTTTTGGTTAAGAATTTTAATGTTTCTTTTGACTACCTATAAATTTCTACGAGTGACACACCAATGCGACTCCCAATAATACGATCAAATCAACTATGGCCGAAAGCAGATCTATCGAAATAATGTAGGTAATGTGCACCCAATGTTACGGGCACATATGACGTCGACGGACGGGCCAACTCTTGACCGTAGTCGGTCCGAGTGCACTTTCACGGTCATTTTATATCAATTAACCAGAGTCAGTTTTTCGTATTAATTTTCCTTTGGAAATGGCTTGATTCTCTTCAAAGTGGCAGATTCCATAGTACGTTCAAATATTTCTTGTACTAAAAGATATTCGAGAAGTATAACGTCAAAATAAAAACATGTCACTTTTAAAAACAAATGTTTATTTGTCTGTCAATATTTCATATTTTGATATAAAATTTTTCGTTCACCTACTTTCCTTTGTCTAAATTTAGAAAAAAATCTTCAATTCTTGATTCTGAAAAATGGACTTTTGGCCAACTTTTCGGGATTCTGATCCACTGGACAAGTTTGCTCAATATGCTTACCAGACAATACCAGATGATGTTACGGATTTAGTGACAGAGACGTTCAATTGGTTTGCGCTTGCCTCCATAAGATTGCATACGTATGCAACATTCTTCAAGGTAAACAAAACACTAAAACCTGTGTTTTAAAACTCTTATTAACATATAATTGTTAGTACTTTAATAATTGTTTGTTTCTTTGTATTTTTAGGAAATAAATGGTGGAAAAACACCAGGTTAGCTTCAATCGCTCATTACAAGTTGGCTCAATTGGCTTCCAATTAATTGACAGATTATAGAGCATTGACCAGAACTACAAGAATTTTGCAAGATTTAAGCTTTAAAAAATGACACTAGAGCGAAAAAAAGTGCCCACTCTCTAAACTAACAAACATCTGCTCCATATGAATTTTCTCAAGACAATTTTAAAAGAAGTACAAAAAGTAAAATTTTCATTTGAATACTCCGATGCTGAAATAACAAAGATTTACTCAGATCTTAGCGCTTGTGCTAGAACCTCGAACTCTAGCTGAAACTAGCAGAACAGGAGGAGTATTAAGGAAAATAGCTACAAATTTAAAGTTATGCAACCGTATCCCTCCGAATCTCAAAGAAATCAACAATGTGAAATTATAAGCTCCATAGCTAGTTTTGTCACATTCCATTGTCCCGAATTTGCCCTTGTCTTGCAAAAATTGAAGAAATCGAAAAAATGGATGCAGCTACTTTTTGGGCATGTGAATTATCCTGTACTAATGCTGCAGGAGAAAAACCGTACTTCCAACTCTAACGCTTCCAGTGAATAACGCCCTGTTTAACCGCGCTTTTAGTTTTATGGTCTGTAGTAGAACTAAAAACAGAAATCGCATGCAGCTATAAATGGGAGGTGTTTTAATTCGTCTGAGTGTGCATATGAAATTTCGTTCAGTAAACAAGTAAAGAAATGTTTTTATTGTCCTAAGATCATTTTTAATGTTTAAAGAGTTGTAATATAGCCTTATTCTTACATTCAACATCAAGTTACTTATGAAACATTATTTTGAAATATTTTTTCAATTTTAAATGCTTCATTGCTTTAATGCAAGCATCTACCAATCACAAGAAGATAGAGAAACCCAAAGTACTTCGTGCAAATTAGAGAAAGTGGTCGAAGAATAAATTATCACTTTATTCGATAATGAGCCGACTCAAAGAATTTCATTTACTGTGTAAGATTTTTTTTTAGATGAATACTTTTGTATTTTTTTTATTCATAAATTTTGTACGAAAAGGTTATTTACCATTTTTTTATTACATCAATTAAGCCCTCTTTAGCTTCTTTAAATTATATTTATAACTTTTTTAGTATAAAAACTACGAAATGGGACTCTTTATTTAACTTCATATGCGCTATTTAGGGTTTTGAAACTCCCACGCTTTTTTGGGTACACCTGCGTCCCCTATTCGCGACTTTGTTGGGAAGGAATTTGGCAACTCTGTTGCCAGATATTCACACCTATGATTATTAATTAATTCTTTAAACGCTGTTTCTACCATGTCGTTAGTTTTTGGAGCTGCACATTGTTCTGGAGCTATTGTATTGTTATTACTGTGATGTACAGTTCCATTGTCAAAATACAATAAATATTTTGCAAATTCTACTTCACTTGGAAAAGTTCGCATATTTTCAGTTAATGGGAATATTGAAAAATGTTTCCATACTGCATTAAACTTGATAGATAAATTATCAATTCACTTTAGGTGGCATTAACTTTAAATGGTAGCAATTTTCTAAAATCTCTGCCTAAAAGCATAATTTTTCCTGGAAATGGTAAATCAACATTCATGAAATCACGATCAATTAGTTCCAAATCATATCATCACGTCATTGGAGCCTCATCCTACATGAAGATACTGACATTCCTTAAATATTGTGCATACTTTGATTGATTTTTTTATATTTTATACGGAATCAGAAAATAGTGGAACATGCATTCTGAAAGTCTTATGTAGTTTCCCCATGTAGAAGTAATATTGCTGCAATTCCAGTAAATGTCTACACATTTTTTTTCTCACTTCTCAATAAATTATGTAATGCATTGTAAATGTATGTTTTGCCTGATCCACCTGGGCCATCTATATAAAACACGAAATAGAAGGTGCTTTTTCATTTTTCATTACTAATTTCGATACATTATCGATAATTTTCTTTTGTTTCGGGTTTAATTTTTGATATTATATTTGTCCAATTTTATTCATCTTGTTGGGGTAAATGTCATAATTATTTTCATCTTCGATGTCAATATCAATTTCAGTTAACTACGGCATCGGAGAAAAATTGCGTAGATTAGATCTTTCGTGTGCGAGAAAGTTGTTTATTTGTAAATATGATTTTCTAAGAGCTCCATCGAAAGTGTAATTTCTCTAAAAATCTTGTGATATAAAATACTTTAATTCTTCGCAAAGCTTTCCCGGATTACTTGGGCGTCTCGATCGCGTTGATTTAATGCAAAATGATCAATTAACATAAATACCTTTTCTAACGCAGTCCTTATAGTCATAATTTCCTTTGGAATGAATAGTTATAGTCTGCTTATTCAATAAATGTGCTGGTAACCGCACAATAGAATGACTTTTATCTTGCAATGATCTTCCATATATTTTATCGCATTCTTCAACAGGACTGACGTACGGAGTTTCTATAAAGTTGAGACTTTCGTCATGATGAATAATTATACTTTTATTGTTTTCTGTAACTAACACAGCAGTATCTCGAGTCAAAATTTTGGGGCTGCTTTGTACCTTAAATTGCAGCACTGAAGGAAGACCAGTAAGGTTACATAGAAGGCCTCAGACTCTACACAATTGAAGCCCTTCTACGGCCCTTACTGGTCCTGCTTATTTCTATTTCCAGCACTTACAGGACCTAAGAAGGCCCTTTGATCTAAGCCTTGCAGAGACAAATGAAGTCTATGTTCGCTAAATCCTTTTCTACTGCGCATTTGTCTAGCGCATGCCGCTTTCGTGTACTTATTGAGGCAGGTGTTGTAGAATCGTAGGCAGGCGTTCTATTACAGCAGGTCGAAAAAGATAATGAATTTTGCACAGAAAATAGAATCATATATTATTACGGCACTTTATTTATTTATGAAATTATACAATTGTACGTACGTTTACTTATAAACCTAACCCCATGCTCAGACGCTTTAAATAATTACGCTTGCTGGGGATTCGAACCCTACCTAAACTACCTAAAATCTGAGCCTAAACCTAAATCGACCGTACGCCCTAGCCAATTGTGCCATCGAAGCGCTTGGATCATGTTGACAAAATCTCAGCCAAAAGCTGTTTCACTGAAAAGTCAGGGCAAACTAAGGAATATATATATATATTTTTTTTTTTTTTTTTTACACATCTAATTAGTAGGTTAATGTAAAAAGGTCTTTTTAAAATATTGAAATTATATATTTGAAAATTTAAATTGTATTATTGAAATATTTAACTAAAATACTCAATTAATTTGTGATTTCTTCTCGATATTTTAATTTATTTATTAAATTCGGATTTATTATGACTGAAAAATTTTTAAATCCTAATAAGATTTACCAGCAAAAAAAATATAATGGTTCTACTTTTAGTAATATTATTGAGTAAAAGCCTGGAAGTAAAAACAAAAGTTTGATGCCTGAGCATATGGTTGTTCAAGCGGTTATTCCCAATGAGCATCTGAACCACTGCCTTTACGTCTTTCTCTGGCAGATCCAGAATTACCCTGGCTCTGTCCATTCTGCACGTATAACCCAGGATGGACTTCGCTTGGCTTCTTGCCAGCTGGTCCGCTTTCTCGTTGCCCTTGATCCTTGTGTGGCGAGGGACCCATATGAGAGCTACTTTATTTTCTTCTGCAAGTTGGTGCAATGCCTTTTTGCATTCCTAAACCAGTTCTGATTTTACATCTGGTTTTCCCACTGCAGTTATTGTCACTTAACTGTCCGAACAGATCGTAATCTGTCTTCCAGCCGCGTTCTCCTTTAATAGTATCTCAGCATATCAAGGAACGGAAAGGACCTTCGCCTGAAAGACGGTAGAATGTCTCTCAAGTGGGAGCAGCACGTCTCCCAAGTGAAGTCGAAACATTTCTTTATTCTGTTCTCCCTCATCTAAAGAATCGGCAGTAAGCTGATGTCACTCGTTAGCCTAGTGGGTCTAGTCCCCCGAGTCTATCTGTTTACTCTCGCCAGGCGGCCCATCGTGTGTCCCACTTTTGCAGTTATCGCGAGGTTTTAAGTTCTGTCCGTAGCCACCGGATTACAGCCGCATGGAGGAGCCTCAATTTAAGAATAGCGGAATAGAGCAGTAGCAGTAGCAAGTTTAATTCAGTTTCCTACCTAGAATTACCCCTCAGACATTTAACTGAGCCTAAAAACGTCAGCCTCCCGCCACAAGAAACAGGAGCGTGAACTTTTGGCGTCTTGTAATTCTTCGTGAAAATCACCATACTGGTCTCTTCTGAATTCACCAAGAGCTCTGAGCTATCGCATATCCCTGAGTATAATATTCCTCGTCATTAAGCCTACAAAGAAGACTTCGACTACTATGCACCACAGGAGGGGCGACGGGACACCCCGTGTGGACATCCCCGTGGCGCTACTCCTTTAACTAGGCCTTTACCCCATCTCGTTTCAAGTCTTCTTCGGCGTAACATACGTCCTATCCAGCTTACCAGTTGGTTTGGTACTTCACACCTCGAAGCCTCTCGACAGATGACTTCTCGGGGGGATATTATTAAAGGCACCCTCTATATCCAAGAACGTTACTACATCACACCCCTTTTGTTGCAATTGCTGCTCCAATTTAACCACAACAGCATGCAGTGCCGTCTCTACCAAAAAGCCTGCCTGAAAAACATGCTGCCCTCTGTGAAGCGGTGAGGCCAAAAGTACTTCATTCCTGATATATCTCGCAAGCAGCCTCTCCAGTGTCTTTAGAATTAAATACGTTAGGCTGATTGGTCTGAATTCTTTTGCAGCAGTGTAGCACTTCCTCATGCCATTCGCTCCTAGTGATTTAAAGGAACAGAGGAACCACACGGCCCATTCCACCTTTTTGCTGTCAGCAACCTTCGAGGCGAAACTCCAATCGGCCCTCCTTAACTCTTGGCCCAAGTGTTCCTCCTCTATGTCGGTTTGAATTCGCTGAAAACCCGGGAAGTGAACTTTCATCAGGCGGTTCAGCGTTGCTTCTTCGTCTTCGGCAAACTTGCCATTTTCATGCCTTATAAGCGCAAGGCGAGCTTCCGGGTTTTTCGATATGATTTTGTGGACCCTTGCTGTTTCCGGAATATCTTTCGATTCCTCACAGAAGCCCCTCTAGTCTTGCTGCTTACACCTCCTTATATTTTTGTTGTATTCATACTGAGCCGTCTTATAGATGTCCCAGTATGAAGGCAACTTAGTTCTATTTGCCCTTTTGCACAGCGCACTATTCTGCTCTTTTCCTAGACTAAACTGTGTTTGTGGGGTAATTATTTTCATATGTTGTAGTCAGAGCTCTTCGCAGAAAATCCGCGGCGTGCTCTAACTCATCAATACTGCCGTAGTTTGTGGAAAATTCCACTAGCCTTCCTCTGTGTGCCACTTTATATGAGTTCCAGAGTGTATTTCTAGGGTTTCTGCTTTTTGAAACGACTAGCTTACCTAGGTTTAGCTGAAATAGGATATATTTGTTGTCCGAAAGTGACTTATCATTGATATTCGTGCATCCGCATACCGTCTGTTGAGAGTTCGCATCACATCCCAACAGCAGAGGAATCCTGTTCTTCTAGCAGTGCTGAATTAGAATCTCCATCTCTCTGGGAGGCAGAAATCCATCCGCATCGCCAGGGAAATAAGCCGAGGTTATTACAACATCTAGTCTTTCTCCGCTTCTACCCCTGAGCCTCACTTTAATAACAGTGAGATATCTGTAGCTAAGCTTAGGCACCAAAATCGCATCCATAGCCTTAACCCTTGGTGCTTTTTCGAGCGGCCCCTTGTAAATGGTGCTACACCCTGATAAGGCACTAATCTTTTTCCTGTATAACCAGGATTCTTGGATTAGGACGAGCCCTGTCTACGTCACTGACATGCGTCTGTCTGAAACCGCCGAGGCGACTTTGTCCAGAGTCGCAAGAGCTCTGATTTCGGATTCAGGAAGTCCGACTACCACTATCCAGTTACTACCCTTTTGCCTGAATCCTTGTCCGTCGGAGTATACCTTTCACGAATCCGTCCTCAGAGTCTGTTTTTGCAGATTTAGACTCCTCAGAACGGTCTTCGGATTCTCGGCTTTTCCGTGAATCAGAACGATCGCTCTGAGGTATCTTTGCAGAAATTCCGTCCCCTGAGCTCAAAGTTCGGTCCCTTTTTGAGCCTAAACATAGGAGTTCTCTCTGACAACCAGTCTCGCAACCAAATATCCGCGGCAACAAAAATTCTCACCAGGGCGTTGTTAGCCATGTTCGTGAAAGTAAGACCCTGTGTTTCCAGAGCCTTCTACCGTTTCAGCTCACTATTGAGGGGGGGGGGGAGGGGTGGTTCTCTGGAGCCCTTTTTTCTTTTAACCATAAGATGAGCCTGAGCAGTTGCTCTAGCTGCAGCCTCGTTGTCTTGGCTGCTGCTTGAGAGACGCGCATTGCGCTTCTCCTTCTAAGCACCGCTACGGTTGTTTCTCCTCCTGCAGAGCTCCATTAACTGCTTTTCTATCGTGTCGGCCGGATTGCCCCCTACGGAGCTTTCCACATTCTGCGGTGAATTGAAAGAGGGTTCCGGAACGAGCCCCTCGTTGTTTTTTAATTGTGTATCTTGACTTTTTGATGTGAAAGTCCCACGAAAAGCCAGGGAATTAGAAAATACCCCCTGCAGAGCCGCGCATGCAGAAGACAGGTCTAAATACTAAGGGATTCGACCTGGTGTCCTAAAGTCCCCGTTCAGATACCTTCTTTGTGACCCCCGCCTGTCCGCCTCTGCTGAGGAGGACAAGCTAGGGTGTTCAAAGATTTGTTGACCCTGTTGCAATGCAGCCCTCGGAACGGCGATCACATCTTGGCTTCGGGACCATGAGAACTCCAGCCCTCGATATTTCAGAGGGTGTCACCATACCCCATGGAAGGATCGCTTCTTAGTATTCATCCTACCGATAACAGTCCGTCAGATTCCCAGAGCAGCTGCACCTCGCGAAGCAGTAACTCTGGTTCACCTATTCTGGACAATAATCACACTAAATTTTTTAACGTTTCACAAATTTATTTTTTTTAATTCTGTTGTATTCACTGAGACCAAGATTATTTATTTTTAAATTTTTTGGATTAGGTTATTAGTTTATGTTTTCCAAAATACGAGATACATTCAAACATTTCGCATCTATGCATACAAAAGCGTACAGTGTGAGCACACAAGAAAAGTTTTTATTTATTTCATATCATTAAAAAACTAAACTAATAGTAAATCAGAACACTTTTGAACCGAATTATCTTCTTCTCAGTGAGTACTTCATGATTGTACTCTTATAAAGGTTGTCTTATTAATACGTTATTTGAGCAATCCCATGAAAACACATCTCAAGAATTTCAGCTATTGTTGAGCTGTTAAATATTTTCACAATAATAGATTCGAATTTGGAATCATCAACTGTTTTCTCAAATTTGTCAATTATGATTCCGGTCAACGAGGATATATCAATGTGAAATTATATGCATGTGGCTATTTACAACAAATTTCTTGTAACGATGTTTTCGCAGTTCGAGGTGACAATTTTAGACACGTAACTACAATGTTTTCTACGAAAATGCAATCTTCTTGATGATTTGATTGCTATTCCTGTTGCTTCTCTTATCACAATATGTGTTTATATGAATATCGAGAATGAACTTCATATTAAAGTGCCCGTTAACCAAAAAGAACTAAAATAAAAACTCTTCTACATTATTTTCACAAGCATAACTTATTTGGGACTTCAAATCTTAAACTATTTTTATTATTATTCTTTTATTTCATTTTTCATTCTTTAATTTTTTTAAATTTTTTAGTTGCATCTTATTGTCTGATCATTTTCTCTTCATTTATGCATTATTATATATCACAAATATTTAGAAATCGTCAGAACAGAGTTTCTCACGATTCCTGACTTTTTTTAGTTGGGAGGATATGCTAGGCCTGAAGCAGAACCTAAGCCGTGATTTATATGGCCTTACTAGGGCGAAAAAGGCCCAGAATTGTGAAACAGGGCCAAGCAAGACCAATAAGGGTCTCATTCAGACCTCGTAAGTACCAAGAAGGTCTTATGCAGGGTATTTAGGTCTGAAAAAGGCCCAAAATTTCGACTCGGGATTATTTCCCTTGGGTCTACCAATTTCCACACAATTGCTTTTGCTATTCACACGAAGTTTATTTTCATGACAGCCTCTTGTACCATATGAATAAAATAATGGGAAGGTCCAAGTTTCAACGTTAGGGTCGATAAAACACACATATTATAGCTCTTGCGTACCTTTATTATCTATGGTTACGTAAGATTCTGGAATATTACCTTAGAAGTTGTGAAAATCGCAGGGACTTCATCACTTTTTTTCAGATTTTATCCTCTGCTATCCATTCCAGGTATGGATAAAAATAATAATTGGTTTTCAGGATTAGCTTGAATATTATTGTTTACGATTACTCGTTTTATTTCTTCGTGCATCATCCGATAGGACTACGCGAATATATTACAGTTGCGAAGAGTATTATCTATGGCATCAACAATTTAGCTATTCAACGTAGAAATTTAATGACAACGAATATCCGTAGCTTCATTTTGATCTACGATAAAAAGTTAGGAAAAAAAGGACTTTCATTTGCCTAAGGATAAAAAGATGTATTATTTGATAATAAATCTGACCATGTATTTTAAAGAAAAATCGTCCAGGACATCTTTTATTAAACTGAACTAAATTAGCATTAAAATACGCAAAGGCCAATGTATTGCTACAGCATCGTATACGTTCGTAAAAATAATTTGATTGTACGTGAATGCTATCAACTAAAGTCTTTATAATATACGGTGTATTAGGTAATGGTTCGAGGATTAATTTGCCATGACTACAATAATCATTGAAAGAATTTTGCTTCTTAGCAACTTTTTTAGCTCTAAAGTGTTTTTCGTTGCACTGTGCGAATATAATATTCATTTCATCAGAGAAGTGTTTTAGTATATCTGATATTTGGTAAATATTATTGTCCAATATATTACTCGTTGATTCAATAGACGTTTCAGAATTGTTATTTTGTTCTGTTGCTGCATTATTGATAACATTCTTTTCCTGATTATGAATGATCTCACGATAAGCGCGTTGTTGAGCAGCCTTTTTTTGTTGTTTTAATATTAAAAATTATTCTTCTTCAGTGAGAGTAAGTTTTTTTAGCTACTTGAAACATTTTTTTGATGAATATGATATAACCTTTATTTAAAAGCGTTTTTCTCATCGATTTGTTCTAAATCCTCTTCTTCGGTGATAGTCGGTTCAGTCTGATTGGATATATAAATTTGTGAATGTTCAGCTATTTGCTGAATATTGTTTCCCAATATATATCTTTTTGATTCTGCAGGCATTTCATTTTTACTATTATGTTCTGTTGCTACACTTTTCATAACATTCTGTTTCTCGTTATGAATTTTTTAACGATAGAAGCGTTGCTGATCAGCATTTTTTCATTTCAATAATTGAAATTGTTCTTCAGCAAAAAAACTTTCTTTGCGACGTTTAGATATTTTTGCTTGAAAAGTTTAAATATATGACAATAATTCTATTTATAAAATACACTATAATTCTTTGTAATGCAAAGTGAACAAATAAAACGTTTGTAAAATACTTTTTAATGTAAGTTATTTCAGAAAATTAATTCAAAGTTAGGATTTAATTTAATTTATTCTTGCACTTATAATAGTTATTTATTAATTAATAAATATCTTATTTGATCTAACTGAAAATGAATCTGGTGCTATCTTATCATCGATATATTGTCAAGGTTCCGCACTTGATTAAGTATCTGATTTGATCTAAATGAATCTGTTCGTATGTTACGTATCTGTTTGTATCTTGCAATTGCTCTATGTTTGATCTAAATAAATCTGATCGTATTTCATCTGTTTGTATCTTGCATTTGTTCTGGGTTTGATCTAAATAAATCTGTTCGAATGTTATAATCTGTTTGTATATTGAAATTTTTCTGTATTTATTCTAAATGAATCTGTATCTTAAAAATGTTTTGTTTTTATAAAATATTTATGTTTTTTTAAATCTAGAAAACATTCGTTGTATTTGATTAAATTTAAGAAAATCAATTAAAAATATTAAACATTAAACGTTAAAAACGTTTTAAAACATGAAGCATATACCTTTAAACTTAGGAACTTCGGGAACATTACAACTTTAATAGAATGGTTTTAATTTATTAATAAAATAATAATTTTATTTCTTCAATTTAAATAATATAATTACTATAAAATGTAATAATTAATTAAAAACGGAAAATCATAGAGGAAAGTTAGGAAAAAGAATAAATTTTATCTCTTTTTATTTAAAAAATGTGAAATTGCGCATTTACTACCACTACGAATTTCGGCATTTTGACTTTTTCCTTGACTGCACGCAGCAAACTTTTTCTCAAAAATTTCAAAAAAAATATTTGTCAGTAAAACGTACACATCAATTGTTTTATTTCTTGGCATCCCTTACTGCTTCTTCATTTTAGTGATCCAAAGTATCCTTTGAAAAAACCGAGTGGAAAAGCAAACATGTGGAAAAGCCGCTTAATTGCATAATTATTTTATTTTATTCATTATTTTATTTGCATCACTGTTCCATAAGAATATCAATATGACTGTACGAATCAAATTTGTATTATATAATTTTTCTTTAATTTCGTCAAAAATTTCATCCTTGGTAAAAAAGTTCAAGTTTTTTATTTAAACTTTCAATGGCATCAGAAGGGATGGGGAGTGGTCAAAGGTGACACGAACGGACTTTGTCAACTGAACAATCTCATGAAATTTGACGTCGCCGATGAAATCATTGAAATCATTTCATGTGGCATGATTAAAACTCAAACTTGTTACCAGACTGCCAATGTTTGTCTTTGTATGAATAATACAAAATTCTATAGTATTAATGAACGAATAAGATCAATGAACATTAATTAATTAAGGTAGAAAAATATCATTCATTTTTCCCAAAACTTTGTATACTTAAGAAGAAAGCAAGAAAATATTGTATACGTAATATAAAAAATAAAACTTTTTATTCGTAATAAGAAACCAAAAAATAACAAATATTTTCTTATTTTTGAATGAAATTACGAAGAATACAAAATTAAATAGTAATAATAAACGAATAACACCATTGGACATGAAGTAATTGGCAACGAAGAATAACATTCATTTTTCTACAAACTTTTTTATACGTAATAAGAATACAAAAAATAAGCTTATAATATTTAGAATATTATAGAAAAGTATGCTTCTTCTTGCTGATATGAAAATAATGAATTAAAAATACTGATTTTAGTAATCTTTTTCCATACGTCAATAAAAAATAAGCAATATGGGCAAGGATGAAAAAATGGGAAAGTTGCTTCAAGGTCAATGGTTATTGCTGTAAATGTCCCCTCCTTTCCATTGCGAGAAAGCTGTGTATGACAATCATCAGTATGTAATCATTACGTTATCGTGTAAAAACAATGTCATTAATATTACCTACTATCAATCTACCTTCACCTAATGAGAAAAATTAGAATCCGCATTATTATTTCATGTTCTACTAATTTTAGAATTCAGTTTTCCTACTCGAAATCTCAAATTCGAAAATATACATTTTTTAAATTTTAGAATGTTCATTACTCCGCGGAATGTAGTGTGGACAACTTTTTGCATGCTAGTATCTTTAGTAAACGACGCAATCTGCAGGATTAAGCTATAATGTCTATCGGCTCTGACACTTTAACCATATATTAAAAAATTTACTTCTTATTGTTTAAATGAAAGTACTGAAATGAAAATACTACCCTAATAGCACGGAAAGTTCCGGGAACGTACCTGGAACATTCCGCGGGAACCTTTGGAACGTTTATTGAGCGTGCAAAATGTCCGCCACTTAAAAAGCGGAACGTTCCACTGGGATTTGAGGAAAACCTTCCATTATTGTTATTTTTAACAAAATTATCTCGTAGACCGTAAGAGATAGGTAAAAATAAATGTCATTCTTTGGTTTTGAGTACTTCTCGGTCTTTTTATTTGAGTGGAGAAGTGATGCCCGGGGATGAATTGCACATTTATGACACAGGCTTTTGTTCCTATTATTTGGCTGGAAAGTTGTTACATCCCAAAATTTCACAATTTCAAAGTAACGCCTATAAATAGGCACAACCTATATTATCCCATATAAAAGAACGCAACGTCACTATTTATAAACGAGCGCATTACCAATTTCTCTGAGTTTGATCCTTACTATGGTAACTGTGCTACAGTCGGTAAGATAGAAGCCACAAGATACATGAAGTGTTACCATGGAGGGATAAGAAATCATAAAATACCGATGAAGTACCAATTTTCGATCATTGACAAACTCCATTTGCAAACTGTACCCTTATAAAATACTTATAGTTAAGATTATAATAATACGAATGTATTTATTCTTTCAATAGTTTAAGCAGACAACAAAGCTAAATCTGAAAATGTAAAGTATAAATACACACGCGTGTTTAAAAACAATAATAGCGTTGCATTATAATTATATGCTTCAGTTCACCATTAATGGGTAGTGCACGCAGTGGAGGAACATATATGTAGTCAGACACACTGTAACTAAAAAGCGTCTGACCTAATATAAAAATTATAATTAAGATATTTCATGTCCCTGAAAGGCCAAGAGAAGATGAAATACGAGCGTCGAACACTGCGGTTGAACCTCAACGTCACTTTTCCGAAGGACCCAGCATATATAAACCCCAGCACTACCCTCGTAGATCGTCTTTAAGTTACAAGCAGTCGTGCCAACAACGTCACTCAACTTTAATATATGAATCGCGTGCCAGAGGTTTGGAGGACCTAGTAACGAATCTTCGAAGTTTTGAGTCTTTCGGAAGTCATACTGATTGTTATCACAAACGACTCGCTTGCCAGAGGTTTTGAAAACTTAGCAACGAATCACCGTTTTGAGAACTAATGTCCCGTTGTCTGAGACTTTCTGTCGTCGTTAATTGAGCCGTTTCCGAATAAAGTCCGTTGTTTTAATGTTCGCGAAAGAACGCAAGTGTGGATTGGACAGCTTTTTAGGGCCTTGTATCGCACTAACCCTTGTAAAACGTGCTTTTGTACCGTTCTCACAAACATACATCCAGTAAGGTTTCATCGCTGCCTTACACAATACACGGAGATCCAATCGACAAACCAACTCACTCTTGCCCTTTCTTGCGATAGAAGGTTCATGTAAGTTAATATTTCTTAAACTGTAATCTTTTCTATAATCTTTATAACAAAACTTTAATGAGTCTACCCTGATATAATAAGCACTCTGGTCTCTCTCTCTCTCTCTCTCTCTATCCAAATTTCCATCCTAGCTTCTCGGGCTTCTTATTTGACTGGCGAAGTGATTCGAGGGGAATATATTTTTGAAGGAAGGAGATTTGGTTGGTTGCCTTCTCATTTCCTTTCGCCCTTTTCATTTTTTCACCAAATTGAAAACAAATGATTTCCTTTTATTTTCTCTTTTTTTGGGGAGGGGAGAAAGGGGGGTTGTTCATTTTTGTTTTTCAGATTGCAGTGGAAACATTTTGTGGTGGTTGTCTAAATTTGGTCGTTAGATTCTGGATTCTATTTTTAGGAATTCTTCTCATCAATATATGCTCGTTTATTTCACAGCTTTCTTGGTTTAGTATTTGACTGAGGAAGTGATGTCCGGGAAAACATGCCCATTTATGCCACAGTTCCACGGTCTTAATATTTGACTGTGGAAGTGACACCCGGGAAAGACATGCCCATTTAAGCCACAGTATCATGGTCTTAATATTTGACTGGGGAAGTGGCACCCGGGAAAGCCTTGCATATTTATGCCACAAGCTTTTTACCCATTTTTTTACTGGTAAAGTTATGCCCGAGAAAGATATGCCATTTTCGCCACGCTCTCGGTCTTCATATTTTACTGGAGAAGTGATACCCGGTGAAGACATGCCCATTTATGCTACAGGCTTTTGACCCATTTATTTCAGTGGTGAAGTAATGCCCGGGGAATACATGCCCATTTATGTCAGAAGCTTCTCGGTCTTACTGTTTGACTGGCGATGTGATGCCTGGGGAATGCACGCCCATTTATGCCACAGCTTCTCGGTATTCGTATTTGACTTGGAAAGTGATGCAAGGGAAAGACATGTCCATTTATGTCACAGTTTTACTGTTGAAATATTCTACTGGACAAGTGATACCCGGTGAAGAAATGCCTTCCGATGACCCCTATGTTGCGTACTTTTTAATGCACGAGGGAAGTGATGGCAGAGAAAAGCTTGACTGTCGATTGCTCCTGGTTTAGGTGCTTATTATTTTACTGGGGAAGTGCTGCCCAGAAAATACCTGCTCATGAAAGACGTTGACAGCAATGAGTGGAAAAGATTCCCTTAATAGCCATGCAAATGGTAAAAATGATGCCCAAATTAGCATTGCAAATGGGGAAAGCGATGCATGCAGACGACTTTACCTTGTGAGAGATAAGATGATAGATAAGATTTGATGCATTTTACTCATCCCTAATACTGAAGTTACGTCCAAGTGTTTCAGCAGCTTCCTCTGCAGCTTTGTACAGAAACGCTCCTTTGCCCACTTCTTCTTGATTCTTTGCCATTTTAAGAAGAGCGTCTCTTCCATTTGTGACTCTATGTGATGTACCCAGAATAATCCTGTTGTGAAGACATTCAAGACTCAATATTACGCGAACACCTTGACGGTGTGCGATGTACGGTCGAGGAACAGAAGACTTAAGATGCATGCTTTTGTTCATGTGTATAACCTTTCTTGTCCCGATATCAAGGCATCTGAGCTCGTTCTTCGTCCATGGAACTACTCCTAATGAATAGAGTACTACCGGGACGGCAAGCATGTTCGTTGCAGCTCTTAGTTCCTCGCCGACAGTTCCGAAGACCAAATTTGCCGGATGAGACGTTTGTATCTGCTTCGGAGAGTATCCTTTATAGATGTCATATCCTGAATTCGGCTCTGTGGCACGCCCAGGTATGTATAAGTCTCTCCAGCACAAAGGTGTCGTATAGCGCTTCTATCAACGAACTCAGGATCTTCAGGGATGGCATTAAGTTTTCCTCGCTTCAAATAAACCTTGGCGCATTTTTCTAACCCAAATTCCATTCCAATTTCTTTAGTATATCGTTCGACATTCCCTAGAGCGAGATGTAGTTGCTCTTTGTTTTCAGCATAGATCTTAAGATCGTCCATGTGAAATACATGAGTGATCTTGTACTTCTGAACTGCGGGTTTGCCGCAAAAGTACCCGTCGAAATGGGGAAGTGCTAGAGATAGTGGCAATAATGTGAGGCAAAGGGGAAGTGGACTTATGGTGTCGCCCTGAATAATAACTCTCTGAAAGGTGAGCTTGTTAGTTGTCACACGATTTTTTCCACATGAGATAATATATCTGGTTTTCCAAAGCGGCATCAATCTTACTTTCCATCTCACGATTTGCAGATAAACCTTTAATCTTTCCAAAAGACAGATGATAAGTCTATGGGAGGACTTGATACCACTGGCAGCCGGAGCGGAATATTTCTTCATCCCTCTTAATACTTTTTTCACCTCCTAGGTAGTGTTGGGTTGGCATTCTTCATCAGGTAACTGAACGGTCCTGGAAGAGTCGAGATGGGTCAGAGAGAAACTGTTGATTTTCTCTGAAGCACGTCTCTCTCCGCTCTAGACTTCTCTTAGCGTCAGATAGTATCCGTATTCTCTCAACAATATGCTATTTGATTGTCAGCAGCTTTGACTTGTTTAGTGTGTGATAAGGGGCTTGAAGTTCGCGCGCGATCTTTCGAACCTTGGCGGTACAATTCCTGCCGGACGTGATGTGGTCAATTAAACACGGAATGCGGGACGCGTACTGTCATGCCCATTATATCTTTATGGATAGTTAATACATTTGTCTTTTGGTCTTATGATCTACCGTTGGTTTTGTTTTACTTTTGGCATCGGCCAAAGCTCTCGCTGCATTATACACACAACACTTGATAGGCCAGAGGTTGAATTCTTCGGAAAAATGTCCACGAAGCTCGTCATTCATTTCAGCCAGATCTTTAAGATTGAAAGAAACCTGGGTTTTGATGTTTCTCTGGGTCATAAAGCATTGCTTTCCGTGTATCGGATGTTTGCCTACGGTTGGTCTTAGTGTTGCCTCTCTTTCTCTGTTGTAATATAGTGGTAAGTATCCCTGCTTGTCACGCGGGAGACCGGGGTTCAATTCCCCTATGGGGAGCTATTTGGTTCAGTTTTGAATCCTCTAGAATCAAACCGAAGGGCCTATGACAGAGCCAGCGAACGTGTCTTTGGGTTGCGGATGGAGGGACCCTGCACCAAGGGTTTCTGTTGAATATGGTTACAAAAATGAATAGGCCGTCGCGGACAATTGTCCAGGGGTCGTCGTAAAGGAATTAACCACCAAGCGGAGGTGTAAAAATCGTTCCTAAAGCTGAATGTCACCTGAGTAAGGTGTCTAGAGCGGTGCCTCTGGCATACCGGGCCATCTTTCAGAGTACGCAGCCTTATCCTTGCATGCGGGGCTCTGCAAAGATAGGACAAACCCCTTTTCCTCACTTCTCGTGGGAAAAACAATGACGTATGCGTCTAAACATCTAGACTGTTTCTTATTTTCGAACTAAAAAATTCGTTATGCTTAAGTATTGAGGTGATTTTTAAGATTATGTTCGATTGTTTTCAGGTGAGCTGCGGTTTATGGCACCGAGGGACAAAAGGAAAGATAGGATCAATCAAAGTCACCTAAAAAATAAAGAAAATTGGGTCTTGGTCATTTGAGAATAACAAAACGGAGTGCTTTGGCAATATTGGGCGGTTATTTTTTAAGATTAGGGATTGACTCAGACCTTTCAAAGTAGAAAAGGCCTCAGATCAAATAAAATAACTTTTTTTGGGCTTATTTTGCGCCTAACACTGGAAAATTGTTTATTCTGGCTAATTTGAGGAAGTTTTAAGGTTAGTTTTAATCATCCCGAAAGACCTGCAAAAATGTGGTCGGGTTACAATTTTGATCAAAAAAGGGCTATTTTTGCTATTTTTGGGTATTTTTTTAGGTAAGAGGAGTCTCTCCGAAGAAGAAGCAAGCATCTGCTTTGACAGATTCGGTGTTCAAACCTTGCGGCGTTGAAAAGAGGGAATCCTCGACTAAGATAATTGCCGTACCGCTTCTAGTCTTCTCATTTTAGGGTATTTTAATATACGAATAACGAGCTGACGGCCCTGGAAACTATCACATATAAGATCATTCATATTCACAAGCGCTTGCATATCAGTACAGAGGTTTCCATTTTCGCATATCAGGATGTGGTTATTTTCACCTTAGTAAGGAACGAACTATTATTGTAATCAAATTCTCGGCTGCGGTTGACCGAAGCAGCTCTGCCAAGGAGAAAGAAAAGAAGTATCAAAACCTGAAGATGGAGCTTCAACGATTGTACTCAAGTATTCGGATAAAGTACATTTTCTTGTGAACTATGCTCCACGTTTTCAGACCCCCTGAATCCGAAAAAAAGGATTTTTCAAATGTGTCTGCCTGTCTTTCTCTCTGTGTGTGTGTCTGTAGATTTTTAGTTTTTTAGCACGATAACTTTCGAAAGAATTAAAAGTTTGACTTGGCCTTCGGTATAAGATTCAAAAATTCTCTTTAAAATTATTTATGGTACTCAAAAAGAAAAACAATTTCTGCTCTTGAATTTCTTTTATAAAACCAATATTTACCAGAGTTATAACATTTACAAAATTCCAAAAAACACACGAAAATGCACATTTTAAGCCAAATAACGCACGATATAAAAAAAGTCAAGAGAATGAAAATGTCTGACCTAACCCCTCATTAATCGAAGTTTCGTGGGTCACTGTGGTTAAAGATATAATTTAGAAGTTGGAAAAAGGTAAAGCTAATGTGTAGACCGCATATATAACGTTTAAATCGTACACATAAAATTGGAAATGAGCAAATTCAGTTTTTAAAAAACTGGCAGAAGTTGCAATAAAATGTTTGATAACAAATTTTTTGGTAAAGAATACGCATTTAATGATCGAGAAAATGAAACTAAGTCTGTTTCAATATGAAAGCATGTTATGAATTGTAATAACATACATTCATGGAAAAGTATGTACAATTTGAGGAACAATTTCGAGTGCGAAGCACGAAATACGTGATGAGAATATGCTCGTTACAGTCGAAGCTGTCGCTGCTTTGTCCTTTATTTTAAAAAAATCTGTGCACAAGGCGCCCAAGGCTCGCTCAAACATGCGAGCGCAGAATGATGATCATGGTCATTTTTTTGTACGAGGGCCTGGTGAAAAATATTCAAAAACACGCCGTGAAGAATCGGCACTTCTCGGTAGTGTAGGAAATTCAGTCGACGCATCACTACAATGACCTAATATATATTATTCAATTCTACCTTGTGTATAATTATACATTATACAAAATCAACTCTGTTATTATAATGATCCCACCAAGGGACCCACTAAAAAATACCACCCTTCCTCTTTGGAATTAATCCCTCGGGAACCGCTTTCGCTTTAGTTCAGGGGGTGCCGTTTTTAGCCTTTCAAAGGCTCCTGCTGGTTTTCTTCTTGTTTCTTCTGAGATATTCTCTTTCACCTAAAAGGTTTTCTTAACGGGGCGGCCTCCCTAAATGACATGCATCTTCTAAACCCTAGCAGATAGTTGGACAGGTTGCGCTCACTTCGTGCAGCGCAGTGGAAGTACAAGGGAGTGTTCACGCACTTCTTAGACTTGTGGCCCTCCGCGCCGCACGGGTCCCTCAACTCTGGCATGAAGTTTAAGTAGGGCTTCTCTTCCTTGCAGTATCATTCTTCCAACGTTCTCTTCATCCATCTTTTTGATATTCTAATCCAATTGTAGTTTATTGGGCGTTACCTACGGTATATTGCGATTCACTTCCGAAGCTAAAGCCGATGTATTAACAGTCACTTCCAGTGTAGAATTCGAAAACTTCCTACCAACGCATCAATACGGCCAAGCTTTCTGAAGCTAAGATGACGTACATTATCGTTATTTTATTGTGTGGATCTCCTGGAAATTAGTGTGCACCCTTTGTTCATAACCAATATGCCTGTTCTGGCAGCAATTTCGAATAGACTTTTTAGTTTCGAATTCGAACTGGGTACCTCCCATTCGACTGCTCTTGTCTTCACATCGCCAGCCACCATTACTTTGCCTCCCTCCTTAGAAATGACTTGTTCAGGGCAAGTAAGCTTTTCTTTGAAGTCCAGGATGCTTTTGTTGGAGGTGAAGTAGCTGCTGACGTACACGATGTTCCTGCTTCTCATGCACACCGAACCGTCTCCATGCGTATAATCGTCTACTGGGATATTTGTTTTCGCTTTTCTGTCTAAATGGTTACCTTCCCTGGGGTTGTGGAAACTAAATGAAAACTAAATTTTAATTTCTAAACAATTTGTTAAGAAAACAAAAATCACCAGTTTTGAATTATTAATCTCCATACCTCAATTAACAAACCTGAGCTTGAAAAGGACCGATTAATTGGATTAAAATTGAAAATATAAAATGAGAAAAACAGCCAATATTGAGTTAGAAGAAAACAGTTTATAACTCTCCTTTCCATTTCCGGGCTCACATATTATTATAGCGTTTACAAATGTATAAGAAACGATTGAATTTTTAAATCCGACGAAAAATCAAACTATTGTAGATATATTTTTATAATTGCTATTTGTCGACCCAGCAAAATTAAGAAGTAATCAATTAAAATTACATAAAAGATGAAGACTTTCTAAGGTTACGTTTTTAAAACTAATTAATGTTATAAAAAGAACCCCTAGTATAATCAAAAAGTTAGCAAAGGAGATTTTTGATATTCACATGGATTGCATGTTTAGAGTTTCCGGCAATAGCACATTCACGAAACAGGTGCGTCATGTCCCACGAACGACGCGTTATCCGTTGACCCATGCATGACACGTACAAAATTGTGTTTAAGCCCAATCAGGTCTAAAAATGATTTTAAAGAGATATAAGGTTATCTGATTTCATTGTAACTTAAACAAATCTCATGAAATTTATTCAATTAATTGGTAAGTCGTCTTAATCGAGAATAGAATTTATAACTAAAATGATACAAGAGCAAATTGTCAAATTTATAACTAATTCTTAATTATAATAAAGCTTGATGGATAAGAATAAAGATGTCTATCTATCATAAATTATTTCATATCAATTAGGACATGCATTTGACTTTGAAGAATCAAAAGATAGTAAAGAGCATCAAACAAATTAAGATCGAACAGAAAATCCTGGAGGATCGAACGTCAACGCTAATTATAACACAAATGATATGTTGCTAGATTTAGATGGCCCGAAGGCCAACAATATCAATAGGTTATAAGAAGAAGTTCATTCGAAAAACATAGAATTATTCTAAGATGATAAAAAGTTAGAACGCATTGTGACTAACACACAAAAATTATAGGTCGAAGTAAATATGGCTTTTAGTAACGGTGTCTGAGCCTGCAATAATGGCAATAGCACACAAGGGTCCCTATGAGAAGAAACAATAGGGGGCAATCGAGGTGCAAATCACTCTCAAATCAGTGTAATCAATGCAAAGAATCATTGTCAATAAAGACGGCGATACGGAATCAATGTGAGTTTAATGCGAGGTTTAGTGTAATTCGCTATTCAGAAAGACCAATAAAAATAGTGTTCGGAACGTAAATAACGTACAAAATAACGAAAATAGTGTATCACGATGTCTCATAAGGCGACCCTTTGTGTGTAGAAACGATGCGACGTGACATCACGCGGCACAATAGTAGATCGACTGTGCGAGCACGTGTGCACCAAAAAATCATTGTGGGCATTTTCGATTCAAATTTTTTGCGGGGGGTTGCTTTTGGGACTTGAGATTTGTTTTATGAATTTTTTTGGCGGATTTCAAGAGCACCTCTACAAGAAAAATATTTTTTATAAAGTAAAAGAGCCCAAAAATTTTATATAGCGCATTAAAAAATCTCAAAAAAGACCAAAATTCTGAGTTATGAAAAATACCGAAATTCGGTTCTGGAGGCGCTAGCTTAATGGACCGTTGAAAATATGGATTTGAAATTATAATTATAATTACTTCATCGAGCTGGAAGTCAGAATTACTTGTCCTCGTTCAGAAAAACAAATTCCATATATTTACAAGTTAGTTTACAGGTATATTATTAATGAAAGGAACAATAAACGAAAATCTCGACGAAAATACTAATAGGACATTAAACTAAAATAATTTCTCAAACATACGAAATAACGAATATAAAGACTCGTATAAGGATAAGAATAAAGTCACTGGGCGCGGTTACTGCGTTCAGTTAAACGGATAAAGCTCGTAAGATTTTTTTAATGTCAATAATGTCAGTAAGGTGGACGCTTAGTTTTAACGTTAACACTGATTTGAGAGTGATTATTCCGTCGGAGGCAATAACGGCAAGCTAGATTAAACGCGAGGAGAGGCAGACAGTGCTGTTTTAGTGGCTACACCGATGGCTGAATGAGAACAAGCAAAGGTGGACCCACAGGCTTATCAGGGAAAAAAATTCGCAATATAGGTTGAGAGTAACGTGGAATATACCTTCTTCCACTGCGATGGCTGGTTAGAAGCTAGGACATTCACTGAGGACGTTGTCGGTATAAGAATAACGCCAGACAACGTCGTGGCATTGATGCTGCATTCACAGGCTCACGGGGATGCAACAGCTGATTATACGGAAATCGTTCTGCGAAAACAGATGGCCGAAACAAGACAAGAAGAAATTCTCTTAGTTCCTACCCAGTGCGTATATGCATTCCCACCTGTTCCGAAAAATAAACACAACCAACCTCGACAAAATCATCTGATGTTAAAGTTATGAAGATGAGCAATAAGAATATGCCCATAAATGACGTGAAAGACAGAATAGAATACGTTAAGAAAAAGCCGGATATAGATAGGGCAGAGAAAGAACAGGAGGTAAGCCTATGAGAGAAAACGTAACGAGGAAACAACGATCAACCGGATAAAAATCTACGAAAGACTATAGAAGTACCTAGTACCAGCGATGGTTCAGGGAAACAAAGAGAAGTTGGACCCACAGACTCACCAATGGTCACTTTACGGCAAACAGCGAACATTAAGAGATGCAGTTCTAGTCCCGCAGCCTTCCACTGGGGCGGGGTAGAGGTCATAGATGACGCAGAATAAAATTTCTTCCACAGAAATCGCTAGCATTGATGCTGCATTCACAGTGCCACTAGAAGGCAATAGCTACACACGCTGATACGGTGATGCGAAATCAGAAGATTCAGGAGGCGAGCCAATAGCTGAATCTTCAAGTCATTGAGGGGTCTTTTTTGTAGCCATCGCGAAAAAAACGCTATCTTCGTAAATCTTTTATGAGATGATTGGTAAAGATATTTATGTAGGATTTGTAAGGCTTTATAAACGCACTCTTGAAATAGATTTGAAAAAAAACTATTCCTTTTAGAAACTTTTTATATACAAAAACGTCAGTCAAACACAATGCTTCGAAAAGTAGGCTGTTTCTCTTAGTTGAAAAAATCCCGAAACTGAACTTTCTGAAACAGAAAAATAAAGTTTTAAGATGAGTATGACAATAGCTATCACTCCATACATTTTTTCAGTATACGTAAATAATAACAAAATGGCGGTCAAAAACAGAAAAGAAAAGAAGCATGTTTTTTCACCGATTTGCATTAAAAAAACAGAAGCAATCAAAGATGTATAATACATTTTATAGGGGACATAGCCATTGTCATTGTCATACTTCTACAAAGTTAAAAGAGAACATCAAACTCTTACATTCCAAGAATTTAAATTTCAACGACCGAAGTGCTTCGCCCTGTTGCAACTTGAGAACAAACTAAGTAACAATCATTTTTGGTCACGCGAAACTAACTACGTCATCCTTTGCATAATAAAAAATTAAATTTAAGTATTTTTTCTTTTGTCACCTGCAATTGTTTACAATAAATTATTTAAACAAATTGTTTGAAAAGTTATTATTTTCGAAAACTGACTGCAGCAATCGATTATCCGAGAAAAATTATAAAGAAAAACTGTATAAGATTTTTTTGTCAGAGTTCAATTTGTTAGTGTAAAGTAGAAATAAACAATCAAATGGAAAGGAGAGAATGTAACTAGGCCAAGACCCAAGCCGAATCTGGATAGGCTAGCAACAAAATAACTACGCCATCCTTTGCATAATCAAAAAATTAAATTTAAGTATTTTTTCTTTTGTCATCTTCAATTGTTTACAACAAATTATTTAAACAAATGATTTGAAAAGTTATTATTTTGAAAAACTGACTACAGCAGTCGATTCTACGAGAAAAATTATAAAGAATAACTACATAAGACTTTTTTGCCAGAGTTCAATTTGTTAGTGTAAAGTAGAAATAAACAAACAAATGGAAAAGAGAGAACGTGACTAGGCTAAGACCCAAGCCGAATCTGGATTGGCTAGCAACAAAATAACTACGCCATCCTTTACATAATCAAAAAATAAAATGTACGTGTTTTTTCTTTTGTCATTTGCAATGGTTTATAATAAATTATTTAAACAAATTACTTTAAAAATCATTATTTTGAAAAACTAGCTTCAGCAATCGATTCCACAAGAAAAATTATGAAGGAAACCTATATAACATTTTTTTGTCAGAGTTCAATTTCTTAGTTTAAAGCAGGAATAAACAATCATATGGAAGGAGAGAATGTGACTAGGCCAAGACCCAAGCCGAATCTGGATAGGATAGCAACAAACTAACTACGCCATTCTTTGCATAATCAAAAAATAAGATATACGTATTTTTTCTTTTTTCATTTTCAATTTTCTCTGATAAATTATTTAAACCAATTACTTGAAAAATTATTATTCTGAAAAACTGACTGCAGCAATCGGTTCAACGTAAAAATGGGTACACAAATCTATATACTTTTAAGTACAAAAAGAAAAAATACGTATATTTCATTTATTTATCACGCAAAGGATGGCGCAGTTAGTTTGTTGCTATCCTATCCAGATTCGGCTTGGATCTTGGCCTAGTCAGATTCGCCCCTTTCAATATAATTCCATATTCCTACTTTACACTAACAAATTGAACTCTGACAAAAAAGTCTTATATAGGTTTTCTTTATAATTTTTCTCGTAGAATCGATTGCTGCAGTCAGTCTTTGAAAATAATAATTTTTTAAGTAATTTGTTTGAATAATTTATTGTAAGAAATTGCAAATGAAAAAAAGAAAACGTATATTTTATTTTTTTATTATGCAAAGGATGGCGTAGTTAGTTTGTTGCTACCCCATCCAGTTTTTGCATGGGCCTTAATAAGTTAATATCATAAAATTAAGCTCGCTGTAAGGAGATCTACTGGTAACCGAGGACCAATCTATGGATATAACAGAAAATACAACCATTCGGATACCCACTATTTGTACTATAAACTTAAATATGGGGAAATCGACGGTAGTTCTCAATGCCGTGTCAACAGATTTACCTACTAACACAGATAGAATATCAGGTCGCGAACGCCTACGTGAAGAAAGGTTGGAAATTTTATTTTGTTATGATACTACAGTGAGTAGATTAAGACCAAATAACTGACTAAAGAAACGGGCCCAATAAAATAAAACATAAAAGTAAGATCGCGTTAAGTATTCCCAGTAGAGTTACTAAACAAAGCAATAAAGGATGGATACCTGCCGTTAATAAAAACCAGACAAGGGTTATTATAGGGAGAGGCCACAGTATCAATTTCTC
>NC_046660.1:133685555-133688143 GCF_010883055.1 Belonocnema kinseyi
TGTTATAATACCCCTGAAGAGGTCTTGCAACTTGAAATCGATCCACAGAAACTTATTACTTTTAAATATTATCAACCCTTAGGGCATGAACTGAAAAAATACTCTACTGAAGAAAATGATTTATCCATGGAAGGCAGAGTTCAACTAATTCTAACATCCTAGAGTTCGACCATATAAATCAATGAGAAATAGCGCATGTAATGGAAATTGTTCGAGAATAGGCATAAGTGTTTTAGTTGACTGGAGAATATCTAACTCTCATGCATGTAATTCAACATAAAATACAAACAAGCGATTATGTCGTAATACATGTTCGTTCGTATCGATTCTATCCTTCACAAAAGGACGAAGCGAAGATTACAAACATTACAGAAATTATAAGTCATTTAGGAGAGGCCTAAGATTTTACAGTTTTTGATTTGGTCAGCGGTTTTTATCAAATCGAATTAAATTCTGCGGACAGATTAAAAACTGACTTTTCATTTTTGAATGGACACTATGAATATATCAGATTGTCCATGGATATTTATTATAAAAAATCCTTTAGAGGGAAGCAGTAGTGAAAACAAACGAAAAATTCCAGGCTACTGCTAATAAGACCAGTCAAACTAAAGCAGAAGTCCGGAAGGAGGCTAAACCGATAACACGAATTTCTAACCAATCCATGATTGGAACAAGGAGAGGATCAACGACAAAGAGCACCGTAGCAAAACCGTCCAGGAACCCAACCGGTAAGATTTGAAACCAAGGATGACAATAAATGAACCGATACCACTGCAAGACTTATAAGTAGCGCAAACGAAAGTAGCATTGGCAAACTATTGCTTCGACATCGAGTGGAAGAAACAAGGAATAAAACTCAACCTAATTGGAGCGTTTCGAGTACCGATTTAGAAGACGATATAACAGAAATACATGAACCAGTTCCTACCATACCTAGAAAACATAAAAATGCACTAACAAATTTAGACAAGAAGTACCAGCAGTGGAAGAAAAAATATATGGCATTATAATTCTAAACCCTAGTAAAAGAAATAGTGATGAAAGTTCCACTGAAGAGAAGCAACTTGAATAAGAAAGTGAATTCAATCATTCAAAATTTACTAGAGAAGAATTGACCAAATTATTTTATTAACTCAATGAGTTCGTGGAAACCCATAATGAGTGAGAAAAAGAAGAAGAAAAAAGAGCAGCCACCGAAATTTACGTAAACATAGTGGCATTATCAGAAGGAGAGAATGATCTGGAAATCCTCAGACAATCGAAGAACTAGTACCAAACAGTGACAACTAATACAACCCCTAGAACAATCAGTAAAGCCTGATGCTGCACAACGTAAAAGTGTGACCCTCGCAATCTTAACGAAGATCCCCAAAACCCCAGACACCTTGGCAACATTCGGACCATCTACTCGTGGATTACAACAATTATGATTATTTTCTTTCCAAAGATTGCGAATTAATGACACAGACAGGGCGACTATTAATATATATAAAATCTATAGACCCATTAGAACATCAAGAACTGCACACTGAGATAGGAAAATACTCATAATCCCTTGAAAAGTTAAACCCCGGATGGAAATCGACACATTCTTACGATACAAGACAATTCTTTCAAATATTGTGTTACCGTAGCATACCTGATATAACAGAAACGGCAATAGCGCATGCTTTGGGTACGAATTTAATTTCATAATGCGGGGCACCTAAAGCCATTATGACCGATCGTGGAAGCCCCTTCCTTAGACAAATTTTATAAAATTTATCTGAAATCTTCGAAATCAATCAAATAACCACTCCAGGTTATCAACCTCGATAAAACAGATTCTTGGAGAGAATCCATGCAGTATTAGTTGATTAAATACGGTCATTTACGGATCATTACGACGATTTAGATATATTACTACATTTTTCTATGTTTTCTTATAACATTTTAATTCACGAGACAACGAAATTCGCACCCTTTGAATTCATAGTCGCATTCAGAAAAGTAACACGCACCCCTAGTTCTTTCCCTTCTCATGAATAATTAGAAATGTACGGAACCTATACATATAAAATAATTATTCATAAGGCTAGCTAAAGTATGTATGTATGTATGTATTTAATCTCTCCCTTTTACGGGTTTGAGGGCCTCCGCTCCCTGTAAATATATTTAGAATTCCATCCTTAGTCTAACTTCACTACTACTTATATTCTACTCTTTCGCATTACGTAGGATAAACAATAGTAACAGTAGTCATATTAATTCCTAAAATGAGCGAGTTTCCAGGGCTTCCATTTCATCTTACCATAAAAAAATGCATTTTCCACGATATTGAAAACAATTTTCGTTTTTTACTGTCCCTTTTCAGGATCACCCGTTTGGCTCTGCCCTACTCCCTTGCTTTCCCTTACTTCATCCAATTTCTTCATCCACATCACTCTCTGTCCACTACCATCCAAGATCCATCTTACACACTCATCCACACTTAACTGTCACTATTCCTCTCCTGTACATCTCTCTAATATATGTGCCCATGACTCCATTTCGTATCCACATACTCTGCATAAATTCTCCTCTTCATTCATCCAATATCTGCATGC
>NC_046660.1:133688243-133690229 GCF_010883055.1 Belonocnema kinseyi
AACGTAATTTATTTTGCTCTTTCTATTTCTGAAACACATCACCTTTGTCTTATCTACGTTCACCGTCAGCTCTTTTGTTTCCACATACTCTTCGAAGATTCTAATCATTAGGTTCATGCCCTTCTCATCATCTGCTAATAGAACTACATCGTCCGCGTATGCGTATGCGTATGTTTACTATTACCCAAAACCGTTCCTCCTTTTCTTTCTCTTTTAGCTTCTCCTCTAAGTCCGCCAATAGGATACTAAATAGTAACGAACTCAAAGGGCACCCTTTCCTTAGACCTCGGCTTGTCCAGAAAACCTGCCCTTTTTTCTTTGCTATTTTCACCCTAATCCTGGTTTCAGTAAAAATTTCCTTTATCCTCTCCACTAACTTTTCCTCTACACCCCTCTCTTTCATTGCCTGCCATCGTACTTTTCTTTACACTCAGTCAAATGCTGCTTTGAAATCTACGAACAAAGCGACTAGCCTCCCTTTCTTTCTCCCCAAATTTCTCTTAACTAAATATTTAAGTACGTAGATGTTGTCTATAGTTCCCATTCCTTTTCTAAATCCCGTCTGATTATGTGGGATACTTTCTTTTTGTTCTACCTGACTCTCCAACCTATTTCTTAAGATTTCTGCATAAATTTTATAGCCGACTGACATGTGAGTGATCCCTCTGTATTCCTCTACCTTCTTTCCTTCCCCTTTCTTGACAAGCGGCACCACCAGTCCCGTCGTCCACTCTTCCGGCCAACCTTCGCCTTTCCATACCTTGTTGCAGATCTTCCACATCCCATCCCTAATCCCTTCTCCTCCAAACTTCATCGCTTCGTTATCCATCCCATCTTCTCCCGTCGCCTTGTTTCTTTTTAACCTATTTATTGCTTCATCCACTTCATTTCTTGTTATCTCGTTCCCTTCCTCCATTTCGCCTTGGACTATCCTACACTTTTCCCCTTTGATCTTATTTTGCTCTCCTCCTATTAGACCCTTAAAATAATCCATCCATTCCTCCATTTCTATTTCTTCGTTAACGCCCTTCCTTTCCCCTCTATCCCTATTTATCGCATCCTACACCCTACCTTCTTTGATTGCTTTTTCTACCTCTGCTTTATATTCTTCCTTTCCCCTCTGTCTTTTTATTTCCAGCATCTTCTCACGTTCTTTTTTCCTCCTGTTATACTCCTCCTTCTCTATTTCCCCTCTTCTCCATTTTCTCACGCACTCTTTTATTCTCTCTTTACTCTCCCAGAATTCCTCGTCCCACCAGCCTCTCTTTCGCCCTACTCTTTCTTCATTAGTACCCAGCTCATCCTTTAACTTTTCAATGGACCCCTTCAACCATTCAACTAACGAGTCTATTCCCTCCTCTTTTTCATACCTAACCTTCTCCTTTCCCATCTTTTGTTTAAACTCGTTTAATTTATCTATCCCCCAGATTCCCATGTTCGTGTTTCGTTCGCACCCTTTTTCCTTTCTCCCTCTGCCGCGCTTACTGACGCTTCTTCTTAGTGTAACTATGACCGGGAAGTGCTCGGACCCTATCTCATTCCCTAACTTCATACTCTCTATCATATGCCGCATTCTTTCTTCAGCCAAGATGTAGTCTATTACTGTTGCTCCCTTTCCTATGAATGTGATCTCCCCTTCCTCATCTCATTTCATATTGCCATTGCATCTAAACCATCCTGTTTCTCCTATCATGTCATATGGCCCTTTTTTCTCTCTACCCAAGCCCTCTGCTCTATTTGCCATCTCCTTTTCCTCTCCCTCCATGTCAGATCTTCAATTCTTTCCCTTCTTCCTATCAATAATTTTTTTCTCTCCATAATTTTCTTTTTCTCCTCCTCACTCCCCACTTTTACTGGAAACATTCCTTCTCTTCCTTCCTTTGTCTCTCCTATTCTCTTGACTCCTTCTACCCTTACCTGCACTCTAATATCTCGAAAAAGATTTGTTATTTCCACTTCTCCTGTTTCACTCTCCACTTTTAATCT
>NC_046660.1:133690329-133691565 GCF_010883055.1 Belonocnema kinseyi
CAATCTTTCATTCTCACTTCGGACGTTCTTTTCATTCCCTTGAACTATTTCCTCATTTTCTGTTTTTTCCCCCATATGCTCATTCCTAATTTCTAGACTGGAAACCCGCTCTTCCAACTGTCTCATTTTTCTAGATCTCTGTTCGTCAACCTCTCTCTGTCTATTCTCAATGCTCTCTAGCTTACCCCAAACCTTGTTTTCTCCTCCTTCCAAAAATCTTTAATGGAAAAATGGGAGATAACGTGTATGTAAAGAAGAATTTCAAAACTAACATTATGTTAAATGTGTAGTGGAATATGTAAGGCACGGAAATTTGTGTTTTTAAACGAGTGGGGGAGAAAATTAAAAAAATCTGGTCATGAGGCAACTGGAAAAATTCTAAACGAGTTGAAAAAACTTACTATCTTCAGCGAGACCAAAAATGTATCCTAAGAAACAAATATTGAATATGTAGTTTGTCCTGAAGAAGATCAGATACTAAGAATTAAATATAATTCTCTTGCTCCATCACAGTGTAACGGCCCGTCACTGTTTCCATTACAAATTTTTTCCGATCAATTAGTGCTTCACATCAAAGTGTAAGTGCGTGCTTCAGCCAAACAAAAAGTGTCCTTTTCGGTTAATGAGAGGTGCATAATTTGGTTTAACCACGTTATTTTGGATTTATTAAAGGCGCATTTACGATCCTTATATGCGGCAATAGAAACACCCATTACGGGTGAATTTTGTCTGTACAAACCCCCGAAAATCGCGAGAATCAGTTCAGTCTAGTTTTCACCCTACCGACGTGAAGTTCAGTTCAGTTCTCATCCAGCGGACGTGAAGTTCAGTCCCGGTTTCACACTGCTGACGTAGAGTTTAGTCTATTTTTCACCCTGTCGACGTGAAGTTCAGTTCAGTTGTAACTCTGCCGTCGTGAAGTTATGTCCCCCCCCCCCCCCCCTGACGTAAAGTAAAGTTGTAATTCCGCCCTCATAAAAGTTCAGCATTCTGTTAATCTGCTCAAGGATCTATCAAGTTCAGATTTCATATCCCGTCCCAATCTGGTTCCTGTAAATCAGTCGGTCCAGTACCTTTATATATCTATTTATTCAGTACGTGCAAAATCTACGCCGGAATTTCTGTGCCCAATTTAGATTACTTGAATTTGTGTATGTATGTGTTGTGTAATCAAATAAATTCTACAATACTATTTAACATACGTAAAAACCGCGAAATAAACTTAATTAACTAAGG
>NC_046660.1:133691665-133699484 GCF_010883055.1 Belonocnema kinseyi
TTCTGGTGGAAGAAGTTTTCTTCAACCCATCAGCATTTGGCCCGTATTTTCACCTCATATTTGAAGTCGGAAGAGCCGATTCCAGAGTGGTTGGTGAAAGGGGGCACAATACTTCTGCCGAAAATAGGAAACTTAGCTAACCCGAAGAATTACAGGCCAATAACTTGTCTGAACGATCGAGGCTCAAAGAAAGGCGTAGCCGGATGTCAGGAGAACCTGCTCATCGATAGATGTGTCTGCAAAGATGAAGCATTCTACAAATGCGCCAAGGTTTATTTGAAGCGGGGAAAACTTAATGGCATCCCTGAAGATCCTGAGCTCGTTGATAGAAGCGCCAGACGACTCCTTTGTGCTGGAGAGACTTATACATACCTGGGCGTGCCACAGAGCCGCATTCAGGACGGGACATCTATAAAGGATACTCTCCGAAGAACATACAAACTTCTGATCCGACAAATATGGTCTTCCGAACTGTCGGCGAGAAACAAAGTATCTGCAACGAACATGCTTGCCGTCCCGGTACTACTCTATTCATTTGGAGTAGTTCCATGGACGAAGAACGAGCTCAGATCTCTTGATATCCGGACAAGAAAGGTTATGCACATGAACAAAAGCATGCATCTTAAGTCTTCCGTTTCGCGACTGTACATCTCACGCCGTCAAGGGGGTCGCGGAATATTGAGTCTTGAATGTCTTTAACACAGGATTATTCTGGGTACAGCACATAGAGTTGCAAATGGAAGAGACCATCTTCTTAAAATGGTCAGGAATCACGAAGAAGTGGGCAAAGGAGCATTTCTGTACAAAGCAGCGGAGGAAGCTGCTGAAACACTCGAACTTGACTTCAGTATTAGGGGTGAGCAAAATGCATCAAATCTAATCTATCTCAAGTACTCACTCCTGAAAGCCCGGATTAAGAAAGCACAAGAGAAAAACTTTCGTGAACAGCTCCTCGATAAGAGGATGCACGGTATCTTCCACAGAAATGTGAAGAATCAGTCATTGTCTTGTGAGCTAGCGTTTACTTTCCTTAAATCGCCCGGATTAAAGTCTGGTACAGAGGGTTTCATTTTTGCATGCCAAGACGGTGTCATTTCCACCTTAACATACTGTCGTCACATTTTGAGCCAAGACATTCCCGATGATAGCTGCAGGGCGTGCCATGCACACCCCGAGCATTTAGCTCACATACTACCTAGTTGTCCAACACATGCGGGATCGACCTACATTCAAAGGCACAATGCGGCACTTAGAGTACTTTATTACCATCTCTGTCACTCCTACGGCATTCATCTCAATATCGCTCCTCTAAATGCTCCTAGAGAAATTGAGTTAATTGTCGAGAATGAGAAGTGCCGCATATACTGGAACTTTATATTCTCGACAATTGTTTCTGTTGCTCAATCGAGGCCTGACATGGTTCTTCTTGACTTCGAGAAGCGAACCATGTTCGTTATCGAATTTTCGGCACCAGCTGACAAAAACATCATAGCCAAGGAGAATGAAAAGAAAGAGAGGTATCGAGCACTTATAAGGGAGTTGCAACGATTGTACCCGGAATATTCTGTTAAACTGATCGTCCTTATCATCGGCGCTCTTGGAGGTGTCAAGCTTTCACTTGCTAATGGCCTAAAATGCATCCCTGCGTGTCAACAATAGGCTAGACCACTTGCGGAAAAAATGCAGAAGACTCCATGTTCTTAGGGTAGCACGAGGATAGCTGCCGTCAGCCCATTCTGCATAGCCTCGGAATGCTAGATAATTGTGCTTCGCATCCTATTAGTATTTTTAGCCGTACCATCTTGGCTAGTATCTAAGTTAGCTGACGTTAGATGCGAACGGGGACTATCCTGTATAGTCATCCTTCATATGCAATAGATAGGGATGGGCAATAATTCATTATTTTAATAAAACAGTTCTAATATTTTAAAATTGTTAATCGATATCGATTACACAGGGCCACAAGATAAAATTCATGTGGATCATCTTTCACCCAAGGTGACCTTTATGTTTTTGGGGAACGCTGATCACGACCCCAGTGTCCATATGCCCCCATCCGTCCAGATCAAGGTCAAATGAAGATCAAACACCTTATTTCGATCTATTCAATTTTTCGGCCCTGGATTTTGAAAGAGCGGCAAATTTTACGTCCGAATACGTTTTGACCTGTTAGTCAAACCGACCTTAGAAGGTCATTTGGAGGTCATCTGGAGGTCAAATCCTTCTTTTGATATCCAAGCTGATGTGTTAGTTATGAACGGGCCTCGAACCAGTGGATCTTTTGGTTTTTGGGGTCGCTGATCACGATCCCGGTGGATGTCATTTCGTGAAATGATAGGTTCAGAGGCTAAAATCAGAAATTCAATGAGTTAATGTTTAATTCCAAGCTTGAGTGTTTACATGCAACCAACTTTAAATTTTAGACCATGGGCCCATCATTTTACGAAATCACATTCAACTTTTGAGTATTTTCCCCCTAAGGGATGACCTAAGATTTAACTAACAGGGTCATTCTCCAAGTCAGACAGAGGCTAAGATTTTTTAACTACATAATATGTAATATGAAGAGACATCGTGAATCGACCTTTTGTGTGCCTGCTCCTAGGGCACCTCCACGTGGTAAGGGTGGGCCGGGGATCAGCGGCGAAGTTCCTGCGTGAAGGCGTTCAGGCCGTCATAGCAGGCCCAAGAAAAAGTAACCGTACGATACAGGGACTCGGAAACCCAGCATCGGCGATTGATCAGGTTGAGCAAGCAGGCCCGCAATTGTCGTCATCATGCGAACGCAACTCTAGTTTGTTGGAAAACGTGGCCCCTTTAGAGTCTTATGCGACAAGTTCATCAACATCCCCATGTTATCATCGATTAAAAAACTTTCGCGTTGTTTGTGGGAAATATGTTATCATTTGAAGAATTCGAAGATCAGCAAAATGACGAGCTAAATGAATCGCAAAAATCAGAAGATGGTCAGCCCGGAAATTCTCATGGTTTTACTCAAGACGGGCTACGTCACTTGGTTCAAGACGCAGGACTTTCAAAAGAAATTTCCGAACTCGTAGCTTATAGATTAAAAGATAAGAATTTTTTAGCTTCAGGTACTCGAGTGAGTTTTTATCGTGTTCGAGATCGTCCATTTCGGAAGTTCTTATGTGTTCAATATGTAGCTAGTGACTGGCGACTATTTATTGATTCACTAGTGAAGAGTTTGAAAGCTGTCTAACTTCAGAATGGAAACATATATACCCCAATACCGGTTGGTCATTCAGTGATCTGAAAAGAGCAATACAATAATCTCCATTTTCTACTCGAAAATTTGAAGTATGATAGTCACAAATGGCAATTAGTTAAAGATTCGAAAATAACCAGTATTTTATTAGGTCAAAAAAGCGGAAACACAACGTATCCATGTTTTATTTATGAGTGGGACAGTCGTGCCCCATAACCACATTATGTGAAAAAGGACTGGCCATTCAGACAAGAATTAACTAAAGGATCTATGAACATACTTCAAGAGAGTCTCATTCCTAGTCGTAAAGTGATCCTTCCACCATTACATATCAAACTCGGCTTATTTAAGCAGCTTATCAAAGCAATGAGGGTATGGGAGAGCGATGCTTTCATGTATATATTTGAGAAATTTTCCAATATTTCTAAAATGAAAATCAATGAAGGTATTTTCGATGGCTCCCATATAAGGGAACTGATGAATTATGATGAATTTGAAATGAAAATGACAACTAATGAGAGATCAGCTTGGAGTAGTTTCAAAGAAATTCAAAAAAAATTCTTCGCAAATAACAAAGACCCTGATTACAAGAATATTACCGACAGGCTGTTGGAAAACTACCGAAGGATGGGATGTTTAATAAATTCAAAGATCCATTTCCTCCATTCCCACATTGATTACTTCCCTGAAAATCTGGGGGACTTCAGTATGGAGCAGGGTGAGAAATTTCACCAAGACTTGAATGGTTTTGAGAGAAGATATCAAGGTGTTTGGGATTTAAAATTAGAATTGCTTCAACACCTGAAATTTTTTCCATAGCGCCAAAAACCCTTGCGAAATTAGCGGACAGAAACACACAGAAACACATAGAAATGCACGGGTCCACACAAAGACTCAGATTGTACCCACATACGCAAATAGACACATTCACACACACTGACACACAAACGGGACCACGTAAGTTAACACAGATCTACTTGCAGACACATACAGCACATACATATACACATAGCCATAGATAGGCACACACAGACACAGCATCCCCATAAACGCTCAGATATTCACGAGTCTACGCACAGTACCCACATACACGAATAGACACACGCAAACAGAATCAGGGGTGTCATAAAAATTATATCGTCCGAATAACGCAGTTTGACATTCACTTGACCTCGATCTAGACGTGATGGGGTCATATGGACACATGGATCGTGAGCAGTGACCTCAAAAACGTAAAGGTCCGCTGTTTCGAGACCGGTTCATAGCTAAGACATCAGCCGAGAGATTAAAAGAAGGATTTGACCTCTGTATGACCTCCAAACGACCTTCAGAGGTCGGTTCGACAAACAGGTCAACTGTGTTCTTCTTGAATTATTAATTGACCTTTCATGTTATAAATCTTTTAATAGTACTTATTAAATTTTAAAAGAATAAGATAACACATAAAATTTATATAATTAATTATTGTTCATGATTAATTATTGTGAAGGTGACGCCCCTATTCTGCATTCCCAACAATAATTTCATTACAATTAAAAATGTCTATGCAATCATATCAATACTGATTGTTTGAATTGATACTCTCCTCAATGAAAAGTACGTACCAGAAGTTTTCCAAGAAAAATCAAGAAACATTTTTTTTTAAATTTCGGAGAAACATGAATTTTAAAAATTGCGAACAAATAGTCAACGAGCTGGTGATAAGTATTTCGAATCGTCGACAGCTGCTTGGTAGAACGATTGGCTGATAAACGCAAGGTTGCGCGTTCAATTCTTGGTACCCGTACTTAAAAAAATGTTTTTTTATTCCATTTTTTATAAAATTTGATATAGTGATGTGATTTCATAATTCTCAATTTTTTATTGTCAACAAAAACTCTTTTTATTGTATTTTTATTAGCACTAGTTATATTTTGTACGTTAAAAAATAAACTTTTAAAAATAATAATGGCAATTTAAAATAATTGTAAACGACTCTCAATGAACACAATTCTCAGGGTATTGAAACAAATTGCAAGCTAAATTAACGGTACAGTATATTTAAGATTTTATATATTATACAAAAGAATATCCGCTGGGATAGGCATAATACATATCTGACGGGTCGCTCCAACACCAATCTTGATACTAGCCACGTCTACCTCATGCAGCCTTGTTCCGAAGCATAATAATTTGGTGTTCGCAGAAATATGGATAGGAAATACGAGGATTCGGCTACAGCTTTCTAAAGTATACTTGCTGCCAGTATCCTTTTTTCAGTGTATCTGTAAGGAAAATGTAAAAATTAATAAAGGTGATAGCAATTTGAATTAGCAAGGTGAAAGCACCCCAGAAAAATGTACGCTTGTAAGATCAGAATCAAGTAAAGAAAAGGATCATTCAATCTTAAATAAATTAAAGAAACGATTAGGCCAGTCTGACGATAGCATAATAATTGGATGAAGTCGATTTAACGACACCCCACAACTTAAGTAAACATTTAGTTTTACTCTAGGTGATAGCTTACTAGGAAATATAACCACTAATTTTGAAATATCGGAATTAGAAAGTAGTCAATATGTTAACCTTTTTAGTGTTAATTCCAGTGCGTTTTTTAATAATAAAAGTGCATGCCTAGAACAAAACTTAGAAGAAACACTTTTTAGAAATTCCCCTCCATTTTCACACCTATGAATTACGAGTAATTTGACCAAGTACAACCAATCGATAATAGATCCAAATATAAAGCCTATTTTATTCCCCCTCGACTAAGCGAGACCCCTTGTGGAACCAGTAGCGGCAGATAATATACCGCAGGCAAGCGTGTCTAATACTGCTTCAAAAGGCAAGGGTCATACATCCATTAGATAGTTAGTCTTACATCGACAAAAGAAAAACGCAATACTATCGCAAAATTTCCCAATAAGAAAAATCAAAGAGACAAAACAAGCCAATTTGACAAACCCTTTTTTCACATTTGATCAACCTGAGAATTCACAACCAGAAATATTAAAACAAAGTAAACATTTAAACACATTTAGGTCTCATAACCTGTTTAGACTAACTCTGGTACGAAGACACCTGTGGCGTTAGACCCGCAGAATCCCATGGACAAGGATCAATCAAGAGATAACATAATGTCTCTTCCGATTAACCAGCAAGTCTCTCTTCGAGAAGCCCTGGAAATCGTTTTACTTTTCAACAAAATAAATTAATTTTTTATCAAATAATTGGTGTATTAACTAATACAATGTACATGATAAAATTTCAATCAAAAATGGAATAGTACAATTTCCAGATAAAAACTGTGCTAAAAAATTGAATTGAACAAGAAAAAACAAATTTTCATCAAAATTGTTAAATTCTCAAGGGAAAAGGTGAATTTTTGACCAAGAAGATTAATGTTCTGTAAAAAAACGATTTTCCAACTTAACCAATATATACGATTAATTTTTAATCAATCATATAATAGTTACATTTTCAGATAAAGATAAATAATTTTTAACAAAAAAATTAATCTTCAACAAAGTTGTTAAATTTCCAACCAATCAGATGAATTTTTCTGCAAAAAAGACAAATCTTAAACAAAATAAATGAATTTTCTAAAAATTATTTAATTTTAAAGTAAAAAAGATGAATTATCTACAAAAGGTTGAATTTTTTAAGCGAAAAATATGAGTTTTCAATGAAAGAGTTAAACTTTCAACCAAATAGTTAAATTTTCAACCATAATTAAAAACCCTTGTTAAAAAGACGTATTTTTTTACAAAGTAGTTCAACTGTTAATGAAATAATCGACTTTTAAACCCAAGGAGATGTACACTTGATATTTTAACCAAACAAATGCATTTTTGACCAAAAATGATACATTTTCAACCAAAAAGATTAAATTTCTACTAAATACGGCCAATTTCCAACAAAATGCATGAACTTTTAACGCAATTATTTAATTTTAAAAACAAAAAGAGTATTTTCACCCAAAAATAATGGTTTTCATTTTTAACAATATAGTTTCATTTAGAACAGAACGACTTACAACCAAAAAATATTAATAGTTGATAATTCAACCGAAAAATGTAATTTTTAATCAAAAAGTATCAATTTTCCATAAAACAATTTAATTTCCACAAAGAAAGACAACCTTTTAACAAAACACATTATTTCTTAACCAAAAATGGTATTGATTAATTGTCAGTTTCAAAAATGTATTTTCAACGAAAGAAATGAACCTTCAAATAAAAAAAAAATAAAAATCTTAAAAAAGTAGTTAAACTTTTGATAGAAAAGAGGACTTTTTTTACAAAATAGTTTTATTTTCAATAAAATAATGAATTTTGAAAAAATTAATTTAATTAATTAATTAATTAAAAAATTAATGAAAAAAAACGAGATGAATTCCAAAATCGCCAATTTCTTTAATTTATTTCAAATGCGGATCAAGATATAAATAAGACTATTATAATATAACATAAGTATAATATTATCATTATTGATATACGTATATATTTATAAATATAATAGTATTAATATTTATATAATTTATATTTTATACATGAAATAACATAACCTCAAAATATACGCATATCAAGAGGCGCGCGATCTATTCAAATCATG
>NC_046660.1:133699584-133721696 GCF_010883055.1 Belonocnema kinseyi
TTCAGAAGAGGAGAAATGGGTTGCGCGCGCAACTCAGTCATTTACAGCGTCTCCTACTATATTCACACGGACATAGCCCTGTCATAGTATTGGACCACATCTTGTTTCAGATCTGGGATCACTGCCCACACTACCTGCAAGGTAGAGTTTTTTGTGCGTTTTTATAGATTGTGGTTTACAAACGAAGGATTAAATTCTTTGAAAAATATAATTTAAAATTCCATAGTTAAATATATAACTATACGAAAATCGCTTTTTAAACTATTTTCTTATAAAACCCATTATTTCTGTTAGAGATTGCCTTACTCAGACCTTGAACTCTTATCTCAAAGAATTCCGTGAAAGTGCCTTATGTGGTTAACTCGTTAATTCGTCGCATGCGGAACCACACAAATACTACATCCCGTAGATTTAAGAAAGGGACCTCTCTATCCACTCGTTTTACAGCTGAGTAACCAGTAAAGGTGCTGAAGTACTATGATACGGTTGTGTTTTGAAATTCAATATAGCTTCAGCAAGTAAATCTTTTATATTTGAAAAAAGTTTAAGTTTAGGTGAGACAGTCGAAGTAAACAGTGGAATTGACAATCTTAGACGGGTGAATGAAATTTGCAAAGATGGATACCTGAACTTATTATAAACAGTTGACTCGATAGAAGTACATAAAATATGTATATAATTATTGAGGTAGGGGCCAAAAACTAAGCGCGCGAGTACATTTCGTACTACACGCCAAAACAACCCCCCACTCCTGGAGCTGATTACGCATCACCTATGACCAGTACAGCAAAAATGTATAGAACCTTTTTTTATTGCAATTTCTATTCTTAATATTTTAACATCTATTCATTTTTATCCACCAATATACCCTTTTGTATATAATGGGCAGAAATCAGTGCTACTAACCGGTTAATCGATGTTTTTCGAGAGTATGGATTAAATTTTTGAATTCTTATTATTTTCTGTTTTTTACATAAACAAACAAAGAGACAAAATGAGTTATTTTTCACTTATTATTTTTTATCTGTAAATAAATAGTCCAATTAATTTCGTTCTTTATGAAAATATATGTCAAAGCATCTTAGCACAATAAATAATTAGTGGGTTTTCGAATATAATTGTTATAAACAAATTATATTAACAAATGCACAGTTTGGTCATTTATGTGCAGAAAGTAATCGTTTTTCTGTCTCATCGCCTTCAGTTTCTATTAGTGGTAATTATTAGTGATGCATACATGTCATGCGACATTATTTTTTTATTTTATAAACAAATGCAAAGTTTGTCCATTTATAGACAGAAATTATTCATTTTTGTTGCCGATCGTCCTTAAAATATAGAATTAGTGACGTTAAAAGAAAAAAAATTGTCATTCGATATTATTTGTTTATGTTATAAACAAATTATATGAGCAAATGCATATTTTACATATTTATTGTCAGAAAGCCATTTTTTTTTTCTTTTCGACTTTAAATTGTATTATTGGAGATTTTTAATAATACAGGCTTACAAACCGATAGTTTTTGTTCATTTTGTAAACAAATTTTATAAACAAATGCATTGTTTAGAAATTTATGGTTAGAAATTCATCGTTTTTCTCTCTCATCGCCTTCGAACTATATCAGTGCTGATGTTTTGTGACGATTCAGAAGAATTAGCTTCCAAGTTGTACTTGTCAATCATTTAAAGAAGTTCAGGAACCATTTCAACTTCATTCTTCTCCTTTTTCTGCTTTAAAGAGACAATTAATAGATCAGATGATACAATAAGCTTGTGCATTAAATCTTCATTAGTCGAAAACCTAACAATCAATTCTTTGTTCACTCCTGTTATTTCAGCAGCTAGGTGAGGATCCGCGAAAAATCTTCTGGCGGTGTTACCACTATTCGAGTTACCAGTTCCATGCCTTAGCTGATCTATGATCAGACCAGTCCTTTCTTTAAACTCCTTGCATATTCGTGTATGAGCAGCGTCCTTTTGCTTTTTTTCCTTTGTCCTTGCACATCTATTTTTGAAATCTAAGCGACAACCTATATGTACTATACATTCAAAAGATCGCATCTTTGTATGTAAAGGAGAAATACCATATTCCAAGTTGGTGATAATCTCTTCCTTTAGCTTCACACGATCAAGTATGTTCATTTCGCTTGGCTTAGCCCCAAAAATGTAGCAGCTTGCCGATGAAAGTGTATCAGAGAGTGCTGGACAGACTTTACCATCTACCGTAGTCAATTTCATGTCAGCTCTGACTATGTAGATGTCATTCGGTGTAGTGATCTTCGTTAACTGCAGTGTTTTGATTTGGCGTTTGTTTTTTTGAATCTCTGTTTTTGTCATTTCCTTTGTCTCCTTGACGAATATAAATGCTATTGGTATGCATCATCTAGGAGACCCAGGGTGAGGATTGCTCCAAACAACTGCTGAACTTTCACATATCTTCAGGCATAATGGTACCATCGATATCGTAAACACTGTCGTATCTGACGAATCTTCGTCCGCAAAAAACATCTGATCATACGCTCCCTGATCTGAAGCTCCATCGCTGCCATATTTCATGAGTAAATCTAAATCAGAAGTTTTCACCCTCTTGTCTATAGGAGGAAGTTTTAAATTAGGGTCTTTAAAAAGTCGTGTGATTGAGTGATCGATTAGAGACTGAAGGTTGATGCCTGAAATCGAATGACATTGTATTGATACTTTCATAACTTGGCATCTTCCATTAAAGCTAAAGCTTCTTCTGCAGAGTAACATTCTACTTCTTTACCTGAATAATAAAAAACATTATCTGAATCACCACTGGTATCGGTTAGAAGAGACTCAATTGCATTAGCAGTTTTTGTTCTTCCAGTAGTTCTCAATATTCGGAGAATGCTGCTTGAACCGCAATTGCCGAATAAGTTTCCTCTATGGTCATCAATCTACATCTCTTTGTTGCAGCAGAAATTTCATCAAAACTTTGCGTACTAAATCTTCTTCCAAGACTTCTCTTCAGCCCTGAAAAGTCAACAATGAAATATGAATTAAGCTACTTCTGAAACTTCATTTCAAATTTGCTTTTAATAGAAAAAGGTGGCTTCCACTTCTGATAGAAATGTGTAAGAAAGTATCTGCTCAGGTATCTGCTAACTATTTTCAAGCGATCATCATCAAGACTGTATTTCGCTTGCAAATAATTTAGCAACTTTTTCGTGTGTTGAATGTCATTTTCTACAAGAAAGTCGAAAATTACTCTCTTGGAGACTTTAAACGAGTCCACTTTGTAAATAATATTTACTAAGAATTAGCAAATAATATAACAATGACAATAATAATGTCGCCAATAATATAATAATAACCACAAACCTGCGTATGACGAAGCCGAAATAAGTTGAAGATAGATCACAAAAAATCAATTCACTCTTGCAAGCCAGTTGTAATTATAATATAAAGAAATTACATTTATTGTGAGAATGTATGTAACGGCATCCATCTAGCGGCAGAGTCTGTAAAAATAGCTATTAGCGGTAAATTTTGAATTGCTTAAAAAATTGAAAAGTAGTTTCAAAACGAAGTACATTTTAGCCAGCCCCACCAAAATTTACGTAAAATGTTCTACTTTAAACTAATATTTATTTATAATATTTGTTTACAAAATTAACAAAAAAATATCGAATGACATGTCTTTATCACTGAACATCACCACTTGTATATTTCAAAGATGATTAGTAACAAAAACGAATAATTTCCGTCTATAAATAGACAAACTTTGCATTTGTTCATAAAATAAACAAATAATGTCGCATGACATGTATGCACATAAATGACCAAACTGTGCATTTGTTTATAAAATAAGCAAATTATAGCAGAAAACAGATTTTCATGATCAAGTATCATTTTGCCGATAAAATCAAGCAAATGCAACTAACAAATATACTTTTCAAGCAAACAATTCATGATGTTGACATTATTGATAATATAATTTTTTATAACAACTATATTCGAAAACCCACTAATTATTTATTTTACTAAGATGCTTTGACATATATTTTCATGAAAAACGAAATTAATTGAATTATTTATTTACAGATAAAAAGTTATAAGTGAAAAAAGACTCATTTTGTATCTTTGTTTACGTAATGTAAAGGAGGTTCATTTCACCCTTCGAAATGGCAGCTCGTATAGTCAATTATACGTATATGCATACGTGCTTGTTCACGTACCCATATACGTATATAGAGAACACATGGCGGTTATGAAAGTGATAATGTGGGCGCCAGCCACGCCCCATAAAAATCTACAAAATTATTAACTTAAACACTTAGCTCGGCAATATTCGTAAAGTAAATTAAACATTAAGAGGATACTAAAATGATAAATAGGGAGGTAGGATGAGATCAGGGATCACAGAAGAATCTCGGGAAACGGGTCAGGAAAATCTTAAAAAGTGGTCAGGAAAATCACTAGAAAGGCACAGAAAAATCTCAGGGTCTTAAAATCACAATGGCCAATTAATAGTAGGAACGACAACGATCCGGTATTTATTGACGAACGGACAATCAATAGGATACTTTAATCCGAATCAAAGCAACCGAAAATTTAAAGAACTTCACGTTTAAAACAATAAAAGATATTTTCGCGGCCACTACGTGGTTGGAAGCATGGAATCCCGAAAACCTGACTAAGACAAAGGCAAAATCCTGCAAAATCCCTCGCACTGACTCGATATTATATTCCCAAAATTCCTTTTCATTTACGTAGATCTTAATCGCATTCGTGAGCACTCTTTAGAGGGGGCAAGCTAGGCAATGAGTCGGTTGCGAGCAGGTCCTTATGGATCCAGTGCATCGGGCATCCACCCATCGCGTCGCTTGCCGAAATACAAATAAGATTACCTTAGCAGCTTTTTTCATCCTTGATAACCTCTCAAAATAATAGAAACGGGTATGCCAATAGGTGCGGTGATTCATAGATGAGGCAAAAATAAAGAAAATCCAAGACAAAAAGAAATGAACAAAATCCAGATAGAATCCAGGAATACACCACTGGCACGTGTGCCCGTTACTTAACCAAGAACGAAAGTGAGAAAGTGACAGGTCCTGTGCAACGCGCCTGGACCGTTAACTCCACGTGTTTCTCGCGTCAGGGCGCGTTCACAGAACCTCAAGCCGCAACGCACTACCGGAGAAACTCGGAACTACTGATCCTTTCCATCTAAGAGTCAATTCTAGAATGATTTTCTAAATAAATTGTTAAATGATAGTACAACCCACAATAACTATTAGTAGTAAGTGAGTTTGTTTGGTTTCTGAAACAAAGCGGCCTGGAAGTAAAGTGATTCTTGTAATATGTCAAAGTTCCTGAGTTTGAGCAATAGGCGGGAAAATTTAAAATTACAAAAGAATTAATATGAATTTTACATGTATATCATTAGAAGGTTCATCAAAAATTATTAATAATTAAACAAAGACTAAATTAGTTACTTTAATGCTTACTGACGAATCTTTGACTTATTTCAAGAACTTATGTTTCGCTGAAAATAGAAGCTAACAAAACCCGAGTAACAGCGCCGCTATCGACAAAACTTCAGAACTAAAAATTAATCACTTATAAAAGCCTGCTTGATTTCCGTGACATTCTCGTTGGGTTTTGACATACCTATAAAAGTACTACTAAAACCATGGTTTTATGAGTTAATTTCTAAACTGACATTGAAACAACAGTTTTACTAAATATCTATTAACTAAACTAGAAATTACTTTCGACAACCTATTGCCATTTAACCAAACAAATCAAGGAAAAGTCCTCACTAAAACCCCGATTCCAATCTTCATGAATCTTTGCAAAGGAGAGTTTCGTGAATCTCGTAAATTTGCCAGCCTCGGTTTCGCGCGAGAAAATTCAAATCAAGCGTGAGCAGCATAACACATTAAAATCAAATAACTACATTCACAGGCCCATGCCCAAAAATCTATGACCTAAGTGAATGTACGAAAGGCTAAATACGTTATTTACCGCTAGCCCGTGGATAACCTAAACTTGACCTGAACTTCCCGAAGCCTCACTCGGCAGCGCGACACCTGGAGGGACTGGACGCCCTTGATGAGAAGTTGAGGCCCCCATTCTCATGCTGAGATCTGAAACTAGAGGTACCAGATGGCGAAAATGTGGTTGATGATAAGTAATTTACCCTGATCGTTAATAAATTCGGCAAACACTTTTAGTGACAGCTCATCCGTTAAGTCCTTGGCGTTGTTATCGTTCTCGGAGATTTGAAGGCGGTGGATAATTCATGCAACAAACGTTCGGAAGGTATAAATAAACATTTAACAATTTTTGATGAGTGATTAGAAAAATAAAGGAAAGGAAATAAGGCGAAATCATAATAGGATATAGCAAATCATAAAAATAATAAATGATAAGGCGAAATCATAAGATTCTCAGCCGAACCCCATGATCATAATAAAAAAACGATAGCATAAGCCGAAACCAAAATAATAAGCAAAATAAGATAAATGAAGTCATAGAGCGGGATAAGGTAAAGTAAGAATGGAAGAAAAATAATACGAAGATAAATTATTTGCTTAATATAAATTTATTTTGCTTGTCAATTGGAATGGTTTTAACTATTTTTCAACTAATTACCATTTGTTTAAACAATGTATTTTTGTTTAAATAATTTTCTTTACACTTACTCATTGAAAGGTAGATTTTTTATGTTTGATTGGATATTTGGTCATTTTTAGAAATAATGAGCTTTGTTAAAAGCATTTAGTATTTGTTAAAAAATTTATTATTATTTGATTGTAACTTTTTCTTAAGAGGAGGTATAAAATTCTAGCTTAAAAAAAATTAGTTAGCTTTTCTCCTTACTAGTAAATATCTACGTCATTTAGATACTAATACCTTATTTTGTAATAAATTCTCATTTGTTTAAATAAATTTTGTTTGATCAAACAATTTCGTTCGAAAATAAATTTTAGAAATTTCTGTTTTTTTTTATTGCAATTATTGTTAAAACTTACTTTAAGCTTTCAGACGACAAACGAGTGTGTCTACGACGGTGATTTAAAAAAAAAAAATTATGAAAATAATTTCAGAACGACAAAATTGAATGTAATTTTTATAGAATAAAGTCCTACTAAAAAAGTAATGTTGCTCTTTGAAATGACAAATGGCCAGAATAATTGCAGAAAAAGAGACATTTCAAACATTTATTTTCAAAAAAATTGTTTAAACAAACGAAATTTATTTAAACAAATAAGAATTTATTATAAAATAGGGCACTAGTATCTAAATGACGTAGATATTTGATAATAAGCAGAAAAGCTAACTAATTTTTTTTTTAAACTAGAGTTTGATACCTCTTTTTTAAAAAAGTTACAATTAAATAATAACAAATTGTTCAATTTTGTGCGAAAATGTAAATTTAAGTTCTTTGGAGCATTTTTGGGGTTCCACAAGGAGGGCATTCAGATTTGAAGTAATTCAATGGAAATGATTGATTAGAGAATCCCCAACAAAATCTTAATATCTCCCGCAACCTAAGTTCAAATCCAGAAACCTGAATCCCATTTTTCCGAAAACCAAAATTTGCCCATGTTAATTTTATGGGATTTTCAGGGCCCTTGCGGCACGTCTTCATATTAACCGATTGGGATTAAACTTGGGGATAATGGTTTTTTTCCGGCAACCTCACAAAATGGGGGGAGGGGGGGGAGATGGCATGCTCTCTATTCGAAAGTCGGTTTTTTGGACCACCTTAGTGAGCAGCCTCGCTGCGGACATCCATGTACAGCTATCAATGAGTGTGGCTGCAATTTTTCTCTGTTGTTCTCTATGTTTTTGATTATCACACAAAATTTAAACATTTTGTCAGAAAAACGGCTCTGCTTGATTTGTGATATGATCATTAAGATGAGGTATGCAAAAAATTAGACAAAAATATTCAAACGTGCGGCCTCAAAGTTCGAACGCGATTAGACATTATGAGAAAGGGCCTAAAGGCCCTTCAAACGGCTGTCAAATTTGCTAGGGGCAAACTAAATCTAAACGGTTGAGTTGTTGAACGCCATATTTTAAGCAAAAAATTTGAAGGCAATTACACCGGTCAGTTCAGCTCGGTTTTTCCCAAAAATGACCTTTTTGTTGTTGTTTTTTGTAAATGCAAATGGATTGTATTTTCTCTCTTAAAAGTCGCGCGCGCTATACAGAAACATGGTAGTATAATGAGGGCGAGGGATAGGAGCGGAATGCGGGGGACTCGCCTGTATCATCAAGTGTCTCTCAAACGGCTGTCAATTTGGCCAAATCGAAACTATCTTGTTGTTGTTTTTATTAACTGAAAGTGTAGAGTATTTTTTCTCGCCAAGTCTTGTAGAGATAGAAGAGGAGTGTATACGAAAGAAATCCATACTAATAACTTCTATTTTTAACGCACCTTCCCCCACCCTGCATCGCCACAAATATGACCCAAAAATCAGAAAACTACATTTTTACGTGCTATTTTTAATTTTTAGCAATTTCAGTCGTTGTTTTTATACACATAATTACTAATATACAATTGTAATATTTCCCATGGCTTTCTTAACAATGTTTAGTTGTTGAAAAAATTTATGATTATGATTTTACATATTTGGAAAACTCGTTGAATGCATTAAGATTACTTAAGTTCATTTCAAATGTCTTTAAATGTCTTAAAAATCTTCAATCTCTGTTTAAATTCCTTAAAGTAATTCGAAATCTCTTAAATTCTGGACAACTACGACTAACTTTTTCCTAATAATATAATATTATTAATAAGATATGTATAAGCGTAGGATACTATAATAATATGTATGTCCTTATTTCAACAATAGTACATAAACCGAGGTTTGGCCGATGAGTTCGTCATCGGAGGCAAGAAGCAAATCAATGATGTTCTCTTATACAACAAAAACAAGTGGCAAACTTCGTTGTTGAGATAACATTAAACGGTAACCATGTACGTGTTAGTGGCCAAAGAGGAGGGCGTGATAGAGGAGGACGTAGTGGTGGAGGACGACGCTGCGGTGGTAAAGGAGGTAGGGGTGCTAACCAAATTTTTCAAGGAAGAAGAGGTCAACATTAAGATTTAAAAAAACCGAATATTAAAAATAGTATCTCTGTAATTTAAACTTAAATAAAATAGTTTATTTATGAGTATTTTTGTTTTCAAATTATATTAAAATTAAAAATTGTTTATTAAGTTTCAATCGGACGCTTACATTTGTTTGTGTAGCTATTCTTTTGTGTTAGTCTTTTGGTATGAAAATTCGACATTTTGTGTTCTACACTAAAAAAAGAATTTTCAACAAAATAGATGAGATTTTAACAAAAAAGTTAAATTTTTGCCTGCAGATGGATTTTGAATAAAAAAGATTGCATGCCTTTAAAAAATATGAATTTTCCATAAAAAATAGAATATTTTTCAAACCAAGTAGTAGATTTTGGAATTGAATAAGATGAATGTCAAACCAAACATTCAATAGTTGAGTTCTTAGTTAAAAAATTTATTTTTAACAAAAGAAAATCGAATTCTTAATGAAATTGTTCAAATTTCAATAAAACAAATTAGTTTTTAACTGAAATTATCCTCGACCCAAAAAATTCTCTAATTTAATAGCTGAATTTTCGAACCAAAAGTTAAATTTTTTACAATAAAAGACAAGTTATGTCAAACAATGTTTCAAATCTTCTGAAATTTATCGTGCTGATAAAATGAAAATCCACAGAAACAGCCAAACAAAGAAACACATTCGTAAAAACCAGTTTTTCGGATTTAGGGTGTCTCAAAACGTGAACATTCGACATAAAATGAGGGGGGGAGGGTAAATTTTCACATAGATCTAATACCTTTTCTGATGAGAATGTAAAAATAAATTTATAACAAATTATTCGTTATATATCTTAATATTATGAAAAAAGTCAGATGAATTTACCTATAATTAAAGATTCTTCTCCAAGTAAGTCTATTCTTTCTTGTATAGGGGTTTCGAAAAATTGTCCAAAATTCTAAAAATTTCATCATCAATTTAAATATGAGGCAAAACGATGTTGGAGCGAGGCAAAGAACCGTTTGGTGGAAGGTTTATCAAATTTCTCTTAATATTATTTCAGTGTTTTTATTAAACTTTTACTCGGATAAACCCGGTTATATATCATAGCCACGGACTAAGTCAATTGAATGATGAGATTAGAATGTTATAAGTTAATTCAAATAATTTAATACGATGTTTAAAACCTCCTGTGATGATGCTGTAGGTATAAAATTACCAGCGGCCACGAGCGTGGGATCTGGCCATGTTGCCGCAATTATGGCAAAACTTGGCCCATTTTGTTTGACAATTCCTCCTCATGATTCTCGCCTCTACTGGTATTAGGATTGGGTATATTATTATTATTTCTAGATTTCCCACCAATAACCGAGTAAAGCTTACTATGTGACCTGGCCTTGGCGACTAATTTATACACCAAGTTCACCAATACACTCACCAATGACTAAAGAGAGGAGCTTGCAACGTTTGAGGTGCTGTCACTAGTATTTCTTCTAGCTAAGCGAGAAAGTTTAGTATTTTTGCATAAGCCAATTCAGGGAAGAATAAATCTTCCGGGCTAGATGGTAAACGCTCTACTTTATCTAAATTCCCCGTGCGTTCCACTTCTAATGCCAGTATCGTTAACTTATTATAATCAGAAAACTCAAAACGGCGAACCTGATAACGAATGGCGACTTCTTATTCAAGAAGCCACTGATAATTAATGTCTCCGTACATCATAAGGAAAGCTGTTTTGAAATGATGCCATGTAGGCTACACCTGATAGTTATATCGGAACCACTGCAGAGGTAACTTTTCAAGGATGAATGGAATCCCTATCATTAATTCCTTATCCGTAAGGCCTGAGACCGAACTCCCCTCCTCCACTCTTGTTCAAAAGTTTTCTGCTCTCGTCTTATTATCCCCACTGAAAGTGACTTCCCAATTCTTGACAATAATGTCCATGGTTCTATATTGGGCCCTCGATTGGAACTACTGCGTTGGAGGGGACCTAGCCCCTCTTGACTGAAGGCGGCGTGCACAGATTGAAGATTACGGTGGTACGGTGAACGGATGCAATTCAAAGGTGGACTGCTGAAATGGGGTGTTAAATTTCTGTGGTTCAGCTGCGCGAGGCGCCGATGCCACAGTGTGTGCCCCTACTCCAGGGGCTGTCCTTACAACACTGAAAGTTGTACTGTGGACCGGGTACCTATCGTTTAGGCGTGAGCCTGATTAAACGAAATGCTGAAAAGACTGAGTTCGGATTGGCTCCAATCCTAAAGAGCGCGCGAATGGACTTCCCTCCCATCCCGAATTCGGATTGGTAGGGGCGTGATGAATGCCAGAATGCGAATTCGGAACAGTACTGGCTACTGAAGATAACTGTTGGTTGTCATAGTGCACCCAAGAAGCAGTGGAGAACCGTGGTACGCCCCTGTAGTGGTTTGGGATATATTCGGCGTGTCGGACCCCACTATAGCCCATCGGACTTGATGCCGTATGAGTCGTTGATATCATTACCGGCCGTATATAACAAAACACAAAGGACGTACTAGTAACTAACGTATGAACGTTAGTCGCACCGGAAGATGACGGAAGAGGTTGTGACCCAAGGAGCCCAATGCTAACTTGTCCGCCTCACTACCAATGCGCGAATAGACTTTCCCCGTATGGATTGAAACTCGCCCCACTTTTTCATCAATCTCCCCTTGTAGCTCGACCGAGCGATGCCCATAGCCCAACCCCAACCCCAACTCGTGATCAGGCATATAAGAAACTTCTGGGAACGAAATTGTCCTTCCCAGAGAGCGTATGGCCCGAACCCGTAGAATGTACAAAGATCCCGATATATGCTCCCCTTTATCACCCAACTATCGTCTGTAGTCGTCCTCACACATGGATAGCACGTAGGGTGGTATCTTGATGTTCCGTTCTTTCGACATTTTAAAATATGAAAGGTTCAAATGTACAAAGGAAATTCAAAAGGTCCAAAGGTTTCACATAGATTAAGGTAAATTTAGATAATATACCATCAATCACTTAATGTTATCATGCACATAATTCATTATGCTTCAATCCATTTTCAAAATATTATAATTATATTCATAATACTAAAAAAAATTAATAAATTTATCCTGGTGGAACACTCAAATTCAGGTAATTTTTAAGTTTTGAAGGTCGAGATGACTTGGATTGATTAATGTTCCCAATATTATCGGTGGCTCGTTGTTCGGATTGCATTAAGGTTATCTTATTTGCTGCAATCCACATCTGTTATTATTTGCCTGATAATCATTGAGACATAAAAAAGGATGAACAAACATCACAAGAACAAACAAACATTAATTGTCCCTTTTGTCTATGATGGAAATTGATTGTGACGTTAAATTCTTGGAGGAATTCCGCTCCCAACACACAACTGTCAATAAAGTTCTCTAGAACAAAAAATTCCAAGTCCACTGTTCTACGTTCTACAGTTAACGACCAGTTACAAACACCCTAAACTGGAATTTGGTTCAGTGACAGATCTACAATGTGTGTAATTTCGGATTGTTGCATCTGCACTGGATAGTTAGAATTTTGTAAAATCTGTTGGCCAATCAAATTTTTATCACACCCGGTATCAATAACCACATGGACAAACGTTCCGAACAGTTGCACTGGGAATGCCATTGTAAAGGATTGACTGAGTTTATTTTCCTTAAATTTCACAAATACATTTTTAATTGTGTTGAATTAACTCAAAATAAGTTTATTTTCTTTTACCTTATTTAAATTTAGTTGTTTTTTACCACTATCTTATTTTTATTTTGTCGTGAATTCAACTGTTATAGGATTTGACAATTTGAAAATTTAAATTAATTTGAATGAAGTTCAAATTTTAAATATGAATTTAAAAGGAATTTTACAAATTTAATAATGCTTGATTTTAATTAAAATATGATTTGGCAGGTGCATTTGCCAACATTTACTCAATCACCTTAAACTTCAATTTAATCGACTAATTGTTGAATAAATTTGTTTTATTTTGTTTGTTAAGTCTTAAGCCTTCAAATAGAATGAATGAACAAAGGAATTTTATTAAGACTATTGATCATTAATCAAATCAAAATAAAGCTCATTTTCTCTCGAACTTTATTCTAATTTCGTCCATTGTCAAAATTCTCTTATTTTATTATTTTCCATTCCTATATTTTCTGAGAAAACATCTTTCGGGTTGATTTTAATTTTATTTGTTGTTCGCAAACTTTGAATTTTATTTTATCACTTGTAATTTACAAGTAGTTTAATGTTTAGTAGGCTTGTCACCACTCGAGCTGTTACTCAACTAGATAGTCGAGTGATAACTCATTATCTATTGTTCTGGCGACAACAACAACTTTCACTGCTACTTGGAACTTCAACCCAGCACTCTTGTGCGAGCGGGGATCTGATCAACTGCGCATGTGCTAAGACTATGGACTATGGTACTAAGACTATGGAGATGAGGGGAAATATACGAACTGGAAGGGAGAAAGGACAATAAAGTGGCGGTTGTGGAATTACAGAGCTGGAAAGAACAGTAGGGGGTAGTGCGAAGCATGGGGTTAAGGATAAAAATGTGTTCATCCATCAATACTTGACGAGGAAGGAAAGGGATGCACAGAGCATGCTGAACGAAAGGGCTAGAAGGGAGAGGAGTGAAGAAAGAGCGACGAAGACTGGGTTTCGAAAACTAAGAGCAAATGAGAAATGCGGGTATAAGGCGAGGAGAAGGAGGCGTTGAAGTAAGTATAGCGGAATTTGATTTGTGGGATGTAGAGGGTGGGAGTTACGCAGAGTGGCGGAGTGTTAAAGGTGCTGTGCTAAAACGTATAAGGAGTAAAGAAGGAAGATAAGGATTTCTGGAGGTATATACAGGAATTTTACGTGGTGGGACTTGTAAAGACGTGGGTAATGAAAAAGAAGTGGGACAGAGTAGAGCGAAAGTTGCGAAGGAGGTATAGGTTGAGGCTACAGGAGGCAGTCTGAGTACAATAGAAAGAGAGGGCTAATGGAGGAATAAAAACTGGGATTAGGGATGGTTCATAGGAAGGAATTCATAGAGAGGGAGAGGGGAAGGGCTTGCCAATGATGGAAGTAAAGATAGGAGGGGCAACGCATAAGTTTGTGACTGTGTGCCATGAGGATGGGATTGAAATTATTAATGCAAGGATGGATGGCTCACTAGGAGAGAGAGAAGAGGGTATGGGGGTACTTCCTTGTGTAGCTGAACAATCCCAAGTCTTGCCTCAACTGAATGGGCAATCGCAAGTCTTTCCTTGATTGACTAGGCAATCTAAAGTCTTGCCTCAATTGACTGGAAAATATTAGGTACTTCCTTGCTTAGCTGGAAAACCACAAGGCTTACCATAATTGGCTGGGCAGGCTAAAGTCTTGCCTTAATTGTCTGGAAAATATTAAGTGCTTTCTTGCTTAACTGGACAATCCCAAGTCCAGCCTTAAGTGGCTGGAAAATATTGAGTCTTGCCTTAGTAATCTGCAAAATCCTAAGTAAATTTACAATATTAAATGAATCATAATAGTAAAATTTGTTTTTTTTCTTTAAAGCCCTAACTGCTTTCCATATTCGCTCTTCTGGGAGGTATAACAAAAAACTGAGCCTAACGAAAAGGAACCCCCGAAAACCCCTCGGATAACATTTTCATGGGACAATGGCATACGACCTCGGCGTTAATGTGTTAATACGCTAAATTGAACATTTTCATTTCAAGATTAGCCCACTTGTAGTGTGGAATTCAATTATTTCACGAGATGTAAACGACTAAATTCGTTGCTCCCAGGGTTAGGGGGGTTAGCCTGCTTATGATTTGGTAAGGGTGATTTCTGGGTTTAGGTGGATTAGCAGGTAAGTGGGCTAACCCACTTGTGGCATGGAACTTCATTATTCCAAGAAAAATATGCGACTAAAGTTATTGTTCTCAGAGTCAGGTGGGTTAGAATGCTTGTGGCTTGTTAGGGGTGGTTTCTATTCCTAGGAAACGGCTTCCGTGGAAATGAAAAGACACGGGTTCCATATTTTTTATTGTTTTATCAATGTGCAAAGTTTGGTCTCGAACGAATGTACGCATTTTTGGTGGTATCTTGTGCTGGATCCTTTGTTCTTTTTTAAAGCCCTGAATTGTGGATGACATATTACATCTTCTAGGGGTTTTAACAAAAAACTGACATCGGCAGTAGAAAGGGCACCCTCGCAAACCCCTGAGATAATATTTTGAAGAAAAAATATCGTACCGTCAGCAATAGAGAATGCGTTGTATAAATCTATACACCTCAGCGTTAATGGGTTAAAACGCTAAAACAAAAAATTTCAAATTACAATATTTTGGTGAAAAATAAAGATATCCTAATAAATTCAAGAAGGTTTGAAAGGGGGAAAATAGTACTTTCAAATTCCATATTTGCTTTGTGGTAGACATTTTTCTTGTACAGTTACATTATCTGAAAAACAGCTTGAAAACGCGTTTTTTGCACTTGTAGGTTAGGATATCTTGAAAACCTGACATACAGGAGTAATTTCGAGTTCGGATACGGATTCAACGCATCAAACTCCTTCGGAAATGTTTGGTCTGCTTTCTAGATTTTGACTTTTGTCAAATTTTGTCGGCCTTTGTAATCCATTCAAATATGAAATTTTTCGAGCTTGGCATTAATGTCCTAAGGATTATTTGATTCACTACTCTGGGCTAATTTCCCTATCGATTCTTGACAGCTAAGTATTTATTTTGAATATCATTTTTAATACTTTTTGTGCGGGGTCTATAATACCCCGTCACAACTTCCTCTTCAAAAGACTCGAAACACCGGGTCGAGTACCAGGCCGGGCCTTCACTTCTATGTCTTTCTAACCATAAAACAAGAATTAACTTTACTTAAGGTTCGGTACCAAGGTACCAGAACAATTCGTTTAATGATGTGTAGAAAGCTAAAGTTTCTATGATGAACCCGCCTACTTAATTATACTTTCCTTACGTGCTAACTGATTAACTTACTTTAAGAAGACTTTACAACTAATTTATTTTCTAATCATGCAAAATAATAATGCAGAAGATTCCAAAATAATTGCACTTTATTGGTGGGTTGACAACCCCCCCCCCCCTCCCACCGGACTCATAGATTGTTCATGTACTACTTCTTGCGCTAGGGCTCGTTCCAGCGAGGACAGTACTTCCACTTATGGTCACGGCTCCCGCACCTCTTGCAAGGATCCCTTTTCGCCTTGGTTGCCCTCCTTATCGTCGGCCAGCGCCTCCTTCTGCGGAATTGAGGATCTGCCTGATGCCTCGGGCGCACCCGCTTTTTCATGGAGAGACCCATTGCCCTCGGTCACTTGGGCCTCAGCTCCTACGCCTCCGTCGGATCCACTTGCGGATACCTCGCATTCAACTCGGTCTGGACTAGGATCGCGTAATCCACCGCCCCCTCAGGGAGCAGGCGGTCCCACTTCAGGTACAAGAGTGACCAGGCTGTTTTAAATTTGGATTGAGTTGCGGTCAGGACGATAAAGCCCCCTACCGTTCCCTTCCGATCTTCCTGCTCCGCTGACTCTGCCGTGGAGACGATAGCATCTTTCACCGCTCTCGCTGACCCGTCTTGCTCCATCTCCATTTTCGAGAGATAGGCGATGTCACCTCCCACGGCTCCGACTAGGGTCGTCTGGCCTGAGCCTTGCGGCGGTGTAGCCACGGTGGAGGCTCCCACCACCAGTGATCGTCGGAGACTCTGAATCAACTCCACGTGCGTCACCGCTGCAACATTTACAATAATTTTCCCAGATAAAGAACTGATTTAAACAACCCATTCATTAGTCGTACCTTAGAGTAAAGACAGTACCGCTTGCCCCAACTCCGATTTTCTTCCGGTCGGCCTACCTAGAGTACGAATTCGTACGGAGTTTCACGCCCCCACCCCCCTGTTTGAGTTTGAGTGAGTGTCAATATTACTAAGACTCCCGTCAACATTTCGTTCCGAATTCTCCCGGGCATCCCGATTTTAGTCAGAACGTTCCTGTTCAGTTTGGGAATCGCTGATCTCATACAACATCCGGTCCAGTTCAGACAACTCCTCCGGATCCGTCGGTTCGTCGGTTCGTCGGTGAGATTACGTGTACCACAACATAGGTGCCACTTAACTTAGGGGCCAATTTTGTCGCCACATGAGTTCCTTTCTTCGACTACACTTGATTAGGCTTCTTGACATTGTCCCCAAACTTGAATTGGTGGTCCCGATAAAACTGATCGTAATACCTCGCCTGCTAAACCAAAGCTTGATCTTGGAACTTATTCATAAGCTCCCTCAAGTGCTCTAATCGTGCCATCCGAGTTGTTGAGACATGAAGGTCGGGTGGTGGTAACTCAGCCTCTCCATTCCTTGAACTGCGAATCATCTCTAGGGGATGGGGCTCCCGCCCCAAATTAAGAAACGCTGGAGTCACTCGATTGGTATTATGTAGAGCTGTGTTGTAGTCGAATCGGAACTCGTTAAAATGGAGATTCCAGTCTCGATGATTCTAATCTATAAATGACCTGATAATGGTTTTCAGAACCCTATTTGTTCGTTCCACACGGTTAGCCTGAGAATAATATATATATATATATTTGAAATCACAACCGTGAGATAGATGGTTACAGCCTGTAAAGGAATCAATACGACGATCCAGCAAAAGCCTCGTGCATCCTAAGAACACGGAGCGATCCAAGGACGACCGCCTTCTGCATTTTTCCCGCAGTTTTCTAGCATATTGTTGACACGCAGGGATGTTTTTAGGCCATTAGCAAGTGAAAGCTTGGCACCTCCAAGAGCGCCGATGATAAGTACGATCAGTTTAACAGAATATTCCGGGTACAATCGTTGCAACTCCCTTATAAGGTCCCGATACCTCTCTTTCTTTTCATTCTCCTTGGCTATGATGTTTTTGTCAGCTGGTGCCGAAAATTCGATAACGAACATGGTTCGCTTCTCGAAATCAAGAAGAACCATATCAGGTCTCGAGTGAGCAACAGAAACAATTGTCGAGAATATAAAGTTCCAGTATCTGCGGCACTTCCCATTCTCGACAATTCACTCAATTTCCCTAGGAGCATTTAGAGGAGCGATATTAAGGTTAATGCCGTAAGAGTGACAGAGATGGTAATGAAGCACTCTTAGTGCCGCATTGTGCCTTTGAATGTAGGTCGTTCCTGCGTGAGTTGGACAACTAGATAGTATGTGAGTTAGATGCTCGGGGTGTGCATGGCACGCCCTGCAGCTATCATCGGGAATGTCTTGGCTCAAAATATGGCGACCGTATGTTAAGGTGGAAATGACACCGTCTTGGCATGCAAAAATGAAACCCTCTGTACCAGACTTCAATCCGGGCGATTTAAGGAAAGCAAACGTTAGCTCACAAGAGATTGACTGATCCTTCACATTTCTGTGGAAGATACCGTGAATCCTCTTATCGTGGAGATTCAGGAGTGAGTACTCGAGATAGATAAGATTTGATGCATTTTGCTCACCCCTAGTACCGGGACGGCAATCATGTTCGTTGCAGATACTTTGTTCCTCGCCGACAGTTCGGAAGACCAAATCTGTCGAATGAGACGTTTGTATCTGCTTCGGAGAATATCCTTTATAGATGTCACATCCTGAATGCGGCTCTGTGGCACGCCCAGGTATGTATAAGTCTCTCCAGCGCAAAGGTGTCACATGGCGCTTAGTATATCGTTCGACAATCTCCAGAGCTAGATGCAGTTGCTCTCTGTTTTTAGCATAGATCTTAAGTCATCTTAAGTCATTGAAGAAGATGATGAAAAGATTGATTGATAAGGAAGGGGAGTGGTAGCGGAAGGGAAAGACGATATGGGAGGTGAAACAGTTGTTATACCTGGGTTTCCTGTTTTGAAGGAATTGGGGAGTAGATAATCATATGAAAGAGAGAGTGAGAAGGGCAAATTGTGGTAATAAGACAGGTGTGGGTGCTGACACAAAGATTTTTCGCAGATGATTTTGTAAGGAGAATGAAATTGTTCGATTCGCTCGTGATAAGTATCTTATTTTATGGACTTGTGGTGTGGTGTGGAAGGAAATTGAGGGGGTAAATAGGAAACATGAGAGGTATCTGAAGTGGAAATTGGAATTAGCATGGAATAAGCCCAAATATGTTGTCAGGAGATAGACAGCGAGAACGAGTTTAGGTATTATATCGGGGAGTCGAGCATGTAAATACGAGGAAAAATGATTGGAGGAGGAGGGAAGTAAGCTGGTTAGGAATATTTGGTGGGAAAAAGGAAAGCAGACATAGCAGTGGGAAGATAAAGATGGAAAGGGTAATGTACTCTAGAACGAATGAATTACAGATTAATGAAGTAAAAAAGAATCATGATACTTGTGTGAGAAAGGAGAGCAACGAAATCAGGAACTTATAGCCAGGATGAGATGCGGATGCACGGAGAATTATAATAATTTCTGGCCATTTTTCAAGGCTAATAGGACGAAAAATAAACGTTTATCTATGTAAGTAACAACCTTAAAGCCGGCCACTAAATTCTTACTTATAATTAACGTGCAACGTTCGGTTGGAATTTTTTATGAAATTCGCTCTGAATGTTAGAAATCTAACGTAAGTGCATGTGCTTTGGGTTAGGTTTCTTAATTATTTGCCTAATTCAACTTTTTCACTTAAAATTTAATTAATTCGATTTGCGTAAAGTGCAAATATCTGATTTTTCTAATAAACGGTATAAAACAAATGAAAATCGCATGTAATATTTCGCACTATATATATCATTTTTCCGCCTGCTGAACTATTTCCATTTTGCGAGTGAATATGCTAGGCATACTTTTTGTTAAAAAGAATAATACGTATTATCCAAGTTATAACTGAAGCTCTTAGTTCCAAACAAAAATTATTTAAATTCAATACTTTTCCCTTCTGTATACACAGACATATATTTCGCAAAATTGTTTTAATTGTGTAATGCCTCAAACTGGTCAAGTAATTTTTGTCATGCTATAAAAATGTCCGTGGTCATAATTTTCTTAGTCTATATGAGTTCATGGCAAATGATGACTGACAGCATAATGTACATTGTAGAAAATAAAAAAATTATACCACTTAGAATAGCAAAGTTACCAACAAAAAAAGTTGTGCAATTTTGCTACTTTAATTATACGGTGATTACCACTTGCATTCAAGAGGTTCCAACCAATGTTGTAACATTATCACTTTTAAACTGCCTATATAGCAAGGTGTTGTAGAAGTACAGTTTCTGCTTGTGAATCTGCGACTTTCAGAGTAGTTAAGAAATGGACACACTTTCAGAGTGTTGAATTTGTTGACGCTGGTAAAAGTCCATAAACTGTTGAAAATTCCTTTTCCCAACGTGAGTGTAAAGTAATTGTAAAGTATTCCTTATTTTAATTGGAAATTTACAATTTCTAGTCAAATTATGTAGTAGATACTATGGTTACCATGTTGAATAAAAACATGAATATTTTTTGTTCGAATACCATCATCCAAACTTCATAATGCATTTATAATTTTACATAATCTCTCTAGAAACTTAAATAACCTAAACCTTACGTTCTAAACTGGAAGTGGGTGTATGCTATTGTCAGTGAAAACGTGACTTCAGCAATAGGTAATAATCAGACCTACTCTGAAACTGGTAAAATTACTAGATAGTTCTTTTACAGCGTAAAGTTGAATTTACTTCATCCAGCGATCCAACTATAAAGCCGAAAGGCGCTTGTCATAAATAAGAAACGGCGAAATTCTAAATAACAGTCTGCTGAGCGACAGTTGCTGAAATTGCCCAACTTATTTGCGAGTTCCGGTATGGGCCCGATCGGATATTCCACATGTGGCCGCAAAGGGGCAGATGGTGTGGCTTAAAACCACGTCGGGTTGGGTTAGGTTAGAAAATATTATGTTCAGTTTTCTGTTTTTTTCGTGATATTGTTTTTCTGTCATAAAACTTAAAATGCCAAAAGCAATGTCCATTGCGAGTTCGAAATCACCGAATTGTTAGTGAGATTTCTTAAAATCGCAATGAAGCAAAAGGTAAGATTCAGTTCGTTAGAATCAACATCACAATTCATTTTAACTTCTGAAGATTTTCATCGACGTATTCGAGACAGCGTCGTCATCTTGAGCGCATTTACTATTTATGTGAATAAAAATAAGTTTTCCAGCAGTTTAGAATTGCATATTATGTTGTTGATATTGTGAAAATAGAGATTACCTTATACTAAATGTATGAATTTCCGGATTAGTAACATTATAGATTAAATGATTTTTATATTTCTCGAACATAACCTCACTTCTTAAATTTAGTTCACGTGGTCCATGTTCATTAGTCTTACAAAAATAATTCCAAAAGAATATTAAGAAGATTCAAAAATATTTATAATTAAAATTCATTTGTGCTTGTGTTTAGAGGAAGAAAGGTATATGAGTTGGTTCAAAAGAATAGCATGGATAAAGAGAAGGCAGAAGGAGAGGAGAGGATAAGAGAGTCAAGTTTTAACGGGAACTATGTGTGGTCTGTGCCAAGGGAGAGAGTGCAATATTTGTGTAAGAAAGGAGAGCAAGGAAATCAGGAACTCATAGCGAGAATGAGGTGCGGTTGCATGGAGAATTATAATAGGTTCTGGCTTTCTAGATAGATAGTATGGATGGATGGTACTTTGTAAGAAATAGTTGTAAGAAAATTTTGTAAAAAAATGGAAGTATAAGCAACTCAATTTTTTAAGGCCAGCAGGCCGAAAAATAAACATTTAATTATCTATAATTCATAACTTACATTGGTATTAAAACAGACGTAGTTTCATTGTCCCGTCTAAAAAAATGAAAATTTTTTAAAACAATGCTGTTGGGAAACATACTATTGCAACTTTTTTCGTCTTTCCATGAATCACACACAAACGCGCAAACACGTATATATATATATATATATATACGAGGGTAGTTCAATAAGTCCTTAGAATGAAGTATAAAAACAATTTTTTTTGGGTAAATTTTTTTTAATTTTCCAACATAATCTCCTTGGAGCTCTA
>NC_046660.1:133721796-133757181 GCF_010883055.1 Belonocnema kinseyi
TTGCTAAGGCAGGGGCAGATGTGCCATGAACTGAGTCCAATTCATTTTTTATCTCATATGGAGTTAAAACCTTTAAATGAAAATGTTTGATTACCGCTCTGACCTCGTTTTTTTCCATTTTTCTTAACGAACAATTTTTTTTCAATTGGCTATAAAAACACGTAAACTCAGAAGATGTGGACTGTGACTACACCATATATCTAGTCGGGAGTGGTGCTGACTGAAAACAGATGATTTGGAGCGATTCGCGCGCCATCTGTTGGTCATTCTAAGGACTTATTGAATTACCCTCGTATATATATATATATATTTGACAATGCATTTATATATGTGCGAATCTTTGAAGTACCGTGAAATTGTTGCATGAAAAAATGTGAGTTTTGGATTTTCCATTATTTTGTATGCTGTCAAAATTACAATTGTTGAATTTCAAGAAAACTCAAAAAGTTGTTATGATAATTATCATAACAACTTGTGTAGGGTATTTAGAAATCAAACTTTTTCAATCTTAGAACAATCTTGTAGGGCATTTAGAACTCAAACTTTTTCTTTCTTGTCTGTTTTTCATATCGTCCGTTATTTGGCTGAAAAGGTTCATTCTCGTGTGTTTTTTTGATATTTTTTAAATGCTTTAACTCTGGTGATTTTCGGTTTTATCAGAAAAGCCATCAGGATAAACTGTTCCCCTACCCCTTTTCCAACACCACGTGATGCGGGAAGGCACTCTAGTCCCTGATCACTGAAATAATTTAAGGCCGCACCGCTACTTCTTTTTCAATGCCACGCTGGGCGGGAAGGCACCATTGTTACTGGTCAAAAAGTAATTTAAGGTAGCACCCCTACTTCTTTTCCAATGCCGAGTCACCCGTGTAACTGGTCGCAGGGATAATGTAAGGTCGCACCAATATCACTTTTTCAGCGCTACGTGAGGCGGGAAGACACCCTATTCATTAGTAAAAAAATAATTTAAAGTCGCATACCTACCCCTTATCCAACGCCACGTTGGGCGGGAAGACACCCTTAGGACTGCTCATAGAAATAATTTAAGGTCGCACACGTACTTATTTTCCAATGCCGCGTGGGGGCGGGAAGGCACCCACGTGACTGGTCGCAGGAATAATGTGAGTTCGCAAAACTACCCCTTTTCCATCGCGATCACCTTTTTCAACGCCGCGTAGTGCTGGAAGGCCCCCTAGTCACTGGTCACAGAAATAATGTAAGGTCGCGCCCCTACAACTTTTCCAACACCACGTGGGGACAGGAAGGCGAGTCTCTGACTAATTAAAGAAACAATGTAGGGTCGCATCCCTACCCCTTTTCCAACACCACGGGAGGCGGGAAGGCACCCTAGTCTCTGGTCACAGAAATAATTTAAGGCCGCACCTCTACTTCTTTTTCAATGCCACTTTGGGGCGGGAAGGCACCCTTATGACTGGTAAAAAAATAATTTAAGGTAGCACCCCTACTTCTTTTCCAATGCCGCGTGGGGGCGGAAAGACACCCTTATGACTGAGCATAGAAATAATTTAAGGTCGCCACGCTATTTCTTTACCAATGCCACGTGGGGCGGGAAGGCACCCGTGTCACTGGTCGCAGAGATAATGTAAGGTCGCACCCATACCACTTTTTCAGCACTACGTGAGGCGGGAAGGCACCCTATTCATTAGTAAAAAAAATTTAATTCGCATACCTACCCCTTTTCCAACGCCACGTTGGGCGGAAAGGCACCCTTAGGACTGGTCATAGAAATAATTTAAGGTCGCACACCTACCTGTTTTCCAATGCCGCGTGGGGGCGGGAAGGCACCCTTAGGACTGGTCATAGAAATAATTTAAGGTCACACACCTACTTATTTTCCAATCCCACGTGGGGGCGGAAAGGCACCCATGTGTCTGGTCGCAGAAATAATGTGAGTTCGCAAAACAACCCCTTTTCACAGAAATAATTTAAGGTCGCATCCCTACACCATTTCCAACGCCACGTGTGGGCGGGAAAACGCCTCTGTGACTGGTCACAGAAATAACGTAAGTCGCACCCCTCCCCCTTTTCCAACGGAAAGGCGGCCTTATGACTGGTCTCAGAAATAAAGTAAGGTCGCACCCCTACACCATTTCCTTCGCCACGTGGGGGCGGAAAGACGCCCCTGTGACTGGTCGCAGAAATAAAGTAAGGTCGCAACCCTACCCCTTTTCCAACGCCGCAAGGTGCGGGATGGCACCCTCGTCACTAGTCACAGAAATAATGTAAGGTAGCACCCCAACACGTTTTCTATCGCCACGTGGGGGCGGAAAGGCACCCTCATGACTGGTTATATAAATAATTTAAGGCCGCACCCCTACTTCTTTTAAAATGCCACGTGGGGGCGGAACCCCTATTCTTTTCCAAAGTCACGTGAGAGTGGAAAGACATCCTTATGCTTGGTTAGATAAATAATTTAAGGTCGCATCTCTATCAATTTTCAAACGCCTCATAGTGTCAGATAGGCATCCCTGTAACTTGTCATAGAAATAATGTAAGGTCGCACTTCTACCATTTTTCCAACGCCACGAGATGCGTGAAGGCACCCTTGTGACTAGTTAAATAAATAATTTAATGTTGCACCCCTATCCCTTTTCCAACGCCACGTCAGGCGGGAAGGCACCCTTGTGACTGGCCGGAGAAAAAATGTAAGGTCGCAACCCTTCCACTTTTTTAACGCTATGTGGGTCGGGAAGGCAGTCTAGTCACTGATCACAGAAATAAGGTAAGGTCGCTCCTGTACCATTTTTTCACGCGAAGTAAGGGCGGAAAGGTATTCTTATGACTGGTCACAGAAGTCATATCACAAAAATAATGTATTGTCGTATCCCTACCCCTTTTCCATCGCCACGTTTGTCGAGAAGGTACTCTAGTCACTGGACACGAAAATAAGGGAAGGTCGCTCCACTACGCCTTTTCCAACGCCATGTGGGTGCGGAAAGGAACCCTTATTGACTGATCAGAGAAATAATTTGAGGTACACCCATACTTCTTTTCGATTGCCACGTGGAGGCGGGAACGCACTCCAGTCATTGGTCACAAAAATAAGGTAAGGTCGCCCCACTACGCCTTTTCCAACGCCATGTGGGTGCGGAAAGGCACCCTTATTGACTGGTCAGAGAAATAATTTAAGTTAGCACCCTTAATTATTTTACAATGCCACGCGGAGGCGAGAACGCGTGCCTGTGACTTTTCGCAGAAATAATGCAAGGTCGCACCCCTTCCACTTTTTTATCGCTACCTGGGTCGGGAAGGCAGTCTAGTCACTGGTCACAGAAATAAGGTAAGGTCGCTCCTCTACCCTTTTCCAACGCCAAGGAAGGGCGGAAAGGCACCATTATGACTGGTCACAGAAGTAATATCACGTCGCACCCCTACTACTTTTTCAACGCCACGTGGGGGCGGGAAGGCACCCCTGTGACTAGTCACAGAAATAATGTAAGTTTGCATCCCTACCACTTTTCCAACGCCGCGTGGTGCGGGAAAGCAGTCTAGTCACTAGTAACAGAAATAATAGAAGGTCACACCCCTAGCCCGTTTCCAACGCCACTTGGGGGCGTGCAGGTACCTTTATGACTAGTGAGAGCAATAATTTAAGGTAGCACGCCCACTTCTTTTCCCATGCCACGCGGGGTCGGAAAGGCACGCCTGTGACTGTTCACAGTAATAATCTAAGGTCGCACGCCTACTCCTTTTTCAACGTAACGTGGGGGCGTGTAGGCACCCTTATGACTGGTTAGAGAAATAATTTAAGGTAGCACTCCTAATGCTTTTCCAATGACACACAGGGGCAGGAGGCACCTCTTTGACTGGTCGCAGAAATAATTTAAGGTCGCACCCCTACCACTTTGCCAACACTATGTGAGGCGGGGAGGCACCTTAGTCACTAGTTAAAACAATAATTTGAAGTCGAACCCCTACCCCTTTTCTGACGCCACGTGGGAGTGGGAAGGCTCCCTGGTGACTGGTTATGAAAATAATGTAAGGTCGCACCCCTACCACTTTCCCAATGCCGCGTGATGCGGGAAAGCACCCATTCACTAGTCACAGAAATAATGTTTGGTCGCACCCCTAGACCTTTTCCAACGATACGTGGGGGCAGGAAGGCACCCCTGCGACTGGTTGCAGAAATAATGTAAGTTCGCACCCCTACCCTTTTTCCAACGCCACGTGGGAACTAGAAGGCACCCTTGTGACTAGTTAAATAAATAATTTTAGATCGCAGCCCTACACATTTTCAAATGCTACTCGGGGGCAGGTAGACACCCCAGTCTCTGGTCACAGAAATAATGTAAGGTCGCACTCCTACCCTTTGCCAACGCCACGTAAGGGCGAAACGTCTCACTTTGACTGGTCAGAGAAATAATTTAAGTTGTTTGCTCCATATAATTGCCCTCTGGTAGAATATAATCTTCCAGATATTGCTGATACTTTGTCTCCGATTCCATTTCCGTTTCTTTGATATCTTCATCTTCTGTTTCTTCTTGGAGATAATTCACAGGATTCGGAAGTCGGCTTCCCGAGGCTTTCGTATGAAAATTATTCTGTTTGGAGAAACATTGATTTTTGGTGTGGCTAGGGATTTTAAATTCACTGCAAAATAAATGGACTCTCTGATGCAAAGCTATGCTGTGATTTGGTGGATTTTTTAATGACATCGCTGGAATTTTTGCTTGAAACTCAGTCTGAAAGTTCTTATCTTAAATTATGATGTATTTTTCGAGAATTGTTTGCCGTTCATCTTCATGCAAATTTGTAGTTCATGTATTAAGGGATTTTCGACTGAACAACATACAAATGTTAGTGCATTGTTTGGTTGAATCATGCATTGAAATTCTGCATACTTTCCCTAGCTTCTTGGATTACTTGTAAGAGTTTTGTGCGACGAGTTTCCAGTGATTCGGTAGTTCTAAAATTACTGCTGAGAACGTTGAGAAGCTTAATATAATCCTGAATTGATTAGAAACGAATAAATTTTTCCGCTTCTCCTTCAATTTTTTTCCGATGATCCAGTCTAATAATACCCCTGGATTTGAGTACTGTGATTTAATTCTGGCCAAAAGACCGATGAAGGGTTCAACTCACATAGCATCTTGTCCGTTGAATTTTTTAATTAATTTTATTGCGTCTTTTGCAGGGATAGTTTCTCTTGTGGTTGAGATACATTCATTCGACCTTTGTGAAAGTCTGTCTCTTGTACGGTTGGCTTCAGTGGAAGTTGTTATTCTTTCGTTCGACAACATTTGTAGAATCCTAGGATCATTTGTTCAGATTCTACATGCAACGCGTTATCGTTACCTGCTCCAGATTCATCATCGATCTCCCTTTCGATTGCGGCCGACGTAACCAAATCAAAATTCTTTGCTGAAGAGCAGATGTCTTCTTTACGAGTATTTATCCCGATTTCCATGTTAGACATCCGGTCAAAATATTTTTGTAGCACGTCGATTATATCTGCATTTATAGCTACTAGGGGGATATTTTCCGTCTGTAAAGATTGATTTTTCCTAATTTCGTCTACCATGGCTTCTTCTTATTAGTGTGTGTTAAGTAGTGTACCTAATTTTGAATTTACTACTTATGTTAAGAGATGTCGGGTGGTATGTCACGCCGCGTTATCTACGTATTTTCTGTATCGTTCGTTACAATGAAATACTCACGTACGCGTACAGTTTGTGGCGAAGTCAACCCTCTAGCCAGTGACTATTTTCTTATTTAAATTCACTATTTGAAACGAGAGTGCTACAACTTTGGTCAAATATTATGAATGAATCAAAGAAGGTTTTTAAACGAAAGTTCTAGTCTCCCGTAGTCGACTAGCCTTACGAGATTTTGAAAAGTCGTTAGAAAACAATCCTTTTTCTACTATCTACTCCTCCTTTTTCTACGAACTTCACCTTCTGTTCAGCCGTGGGGTTTAGAGTCCTTAAATTCTGCAATTCCAACGGTGGCAACTTAGTTGGGTGACGTCTCGCCTTTTATCCTAATTTTCTAGACAAGGAATCACTGTGAGCGTACTTATTTCAGCCCAGTACGTGTTTTCCTAATTTTAATTCCTTAAAAATGGTCCTTATTGATACTTTATGAGAATGACGTATTAATCAAACGTATCCTGGCATGGATCTGCAATTTGTGTGACGGTCTGAATGAAGAGACACTTTAATTTAATTCTGTTCTGACGCAGATTCGTAGACCTGGTCAGATAGTTTATTAAATGAAAAACAAGTTGCAGCCATAGCAGTCAGACAATGAATAAATCTGTAGCCGAGGCCCTCCTGGGACGGTCCCATGATGAAAGCGTACACTCTACTGTCATTATCATATAAAAAGGGAGGGAGGGATATCTATCAGATCAGACAACTCAGCGGCTCCACTAAAGAAAAAGAAAATGTCATATAATGCATATTTTTTTCTATTTTTTTACCAAAAAAAAATAATTTTTTTGCTCTATTAGTTTTCGAGAAAACAGGGCGGCGCTAGCTTGCCGGAAACTGAGCGGTGTTCTCTACGAAACTCATTCAAAAATCAATAAATTAAACAAAATTACTGGTTTATATTTTTTTGCTATTTTTTTGCTATTTTTTTGCTTTACAATGAGCAATGGATCGCTTATGTAAAGTCAACACTTATTTTTAAAAAACTACCCCCTGCAATGAAAAAAAAATATTTAAAAAAGTATTAAAAAAATGACTAGGCTACATTTTTTTGCTATTTTTTTTCTTTTCAATGAGCTATGAATGGATTTTGTAAAGTCAACCCTTATTCAAACGAACTACCCCCTGTAATGGAAAAAGTATTAAAAAACAGTATAACAAATATGACTGGGCTATATTTTTTTGCTATTTTTGGCTTTACAATGAGCTATGAATCTCTTTCATAAAGTCAACCCTTATTTTAAAAAGCAACCCCCTGTGCTGCACAAGCGTATTTAAGAAAATGAAAAAATCAAGAAGAAGTCCTGAAGACTAAAGTCAAAAATTGTATAAATTAATAGTTGGGACTTTTGTCCTCCTGATTGTTGTGCTCTCTTATTATTCTCCAATGTCATATCAATCGCTTTTGCAAAATTCACCCTTATATGAAAAAACAATATCCTGCAATGAAAACACGTATTGAAAAAAGTCGATATCGACATAGTTGGAATTTACTTATAAAATAGTAGCATGGTACTTTTAAGCGTAATTATTTCTCACTCCTATTCGTCTCAAAAATAACCACCGCATTGTATATCATTTTCCAGTCTATGTGTGTATAGTCAAAAAATATCATTGACTTTTTCTAAGCATCTTTTAATACTTTTATTTAACTACCAGCAAGACAATTAGATCTATCCGATTTTGGGCTTATATCGGGCTCGATATTGGCAATTTTAAAGAGCTCAAAAATTAGAGACTCTATTGATACTGGAAAATTCCCAAAAAGAATGATTTTTTACAATTTAATATCTATGAGGTAAAGTGAGGTTGATTTTAGACGTTAAGGGTTGGAGCCAAAAAATCGGAAAATGTATTTTTGACAAACTCAAAAATACAAGACTCTCTTGACACTTGAAAATTCTCAAAAAGATTATTTTTTGACAAAGTTATATCTACGTGGTGGAAATGGGGTGACTTTAGACATTAAGGGATGAAGCAAAGAAATCGGAAAGGGTATTTTTGGGAAGCCCAAAAATCAAAGATTCCATTGATACTGCAAAATTTTCAAAAAGATTATTTTTTGACAGTTATATCTCCGTGGTAGGGAGGGGTTGATTTTCGATGTTAAGGGTTGAAGCCGAAAAATCCGAAATGGTATTTTCGAGAAGCCCAAAATCAAAAAATCTACTGACACTGTAAAATTCTCTAAAATTATTTTTTGACAAAGTTATATGTCCATAGTTGAGATGGGTTGATTTAGACGTTAAGGGTGGGGCCGAAAAAATCGGAAAGAGTATTTTTGAGAAACCCAAAAATTAAATACTCCGTTGCCACTGGAAAAATCTCAAAAAGATTCTTTTTGACAAAGTTATATCTACGTGGTGGAAAGGGGGTGATTTTAGACGTTAAGGGCTAAGGCCAAAAAATCGGAAAGGGTATTTCCAAGAAGCTCAAAAGTCAAAGACTCCATTGACACTGGAGAATTCTCAAAACGATTATTTTTTGACAAAGTTATACCTCCGTGGTGGAGAGGGGTTGATTTTAGACGTTAAGGGTTGAAGCCAAAAAATCGGAAATGACATTTTTGAGGAGCTCAAAAATCAGAGACTTTATTGATACTGGAAAAATCTCAAAAAAAATTTTTTTGACAATGCTATATGTACGTGGTAGAGAGGGGAAGGGTATTTTTGAAAAACCCAAAAATAAAAAACTCTATTGACACTGAAAAATTTTCAAAAAAATATTTTCTTATAAAGTTATATCTACGTGGTGGAATGGGGGTGATTTTAGACGTTAAGATCTGAAGCCAAAAAAACGGTAAGGATATTTTCAAGAAGTTTAAATATCAAAGATTCCATTGGCACTGGAAAATTCTCAAAAAGATTTTTTTTGACAAAGTTATATCTACGTTGTGGAAAGGGGTTGACTTTAGACGTTAAGGGTTGAAGCCAAAATATCGGAAAGGTTATGTTTGAGACGCCCAAAAATCTAGGACTCTATTTCCTCTGGAAAATTCTCAAAAAGTTAATTTTTTTACAATTTCTTATCTAAGTGGTAGAGAGGGGTTGGTTTTAGACGTTAAGGATTAAAGCCAAAAAATCGAAAAGGGTATTTTTGAGAAGCCCACAAATAAAAGATTCCATTGACACTGGAAAATTCTCAAAAAAAATTTGTTTACAAAGTTGTATCTACGTGGTGGAAAGGGGGTGATTTTAGATTCAAGGGACGAAGCCAAAAACTCGGAAAGGGTAGTTTCAAAAAGCCCAAAAATCAAAGACTCGATGGACACTGGAAAATTCAACAAAAATTATTTTTTGACAAAGTTATGTCTCGGTGGTAGGGAGGGGTTGATTTTGGATGTTAAGCGTTGAAGCCAAAAAATCTGAAAGGGCATTATCGAGAAGCCCAAAATAAAAAAACTCCATTGACACTGAAAAATTCTCTAAAATTATTTTTTTTCAAAAGTTACATGTCCGTAGTAGAGAGGAGTTGATTTTAGACGTTAAAGGTTGGAGCCAAGAAATCGGAAAGGGTATTTTTGAGAAACCCAAAAATCAAAGACTCCATTGACACTGGAAAATTCTCAAAAAGATTATATTTTGACAAAGTTATATGTCCGTAGTAGAGAAGGGTTGATTTTAGACGTTATGGTTGGAGCCAAAAAGTCGGAAATGGTACTCTGGGAAGCTTAAAAATCAGAGACTCTATTGGTACTAGAAAATTCTCAAATATAACCTTTCCGATTTTTTGGCTTCAACCCTTAACGTCTAAAATTAACCCCTCTTTACCACGTAGATATAACATTGTCAAAAAATAATCTTTTTGCAAATTTTCAAGTGTAAATGAAGTCTTTGATTTTTTGGCTTCTCAAAAATACGCTTTCCGATTTTTTGGCTTCAACCATTAGCGTCTCAAAGCAACCCCTCTCTACCACGTAGATAAGAAATGGTAAAAAAATTAACTTTTTGAGAAACTTCTAGAGGAAATGGAGTCCTTTATTTTGGGGCTTCTCAAAAGTACCCTTTCCGATTTTTTAGCTTCAAACCTTAACGTCTAAAATCAACCGCTCTCTACCATGTAGATATAACATTGTGAAAAAATAAGCTTTTTTAACATCTTCCACGGTAAATAGAGTCTTTGATTTTTGAACTTCTCGAAAATACCCTTTCCGATTTTTTGGCTTCAGCCCTTAACATATAAAATTACCCTCTTCTTACTGCATAGATATAACTTTGTCAAAAAACAATTTTTTGAGAATTTTCCAGTGTCAATAGGGTCTTTGATATTTGGACTTCTCAAAAATACCCTTTTCGATTTTTTGTCTTCAAACCTTAACGTCTAAAATCAACTCCTCTCTACTACGGACATATAACTTTTTCAACAAATAATTTTTTGAGAATTGTTCAGTGTCAATGGAGTCTTTGATTTTTGGGATTCTTGGAAATACCCTTTCCGATTTTTTGGCTTTAGATCTAATTGTCGTGCTGGTGGTTAATTAAAGGCATTAAAAGATGCTTAGAGAGAGTCAATTATATTTTTTGGCTATACACACATAGGCTGGAAAATGATATACATTGCGGCGGTTATTTTTCAAAAGAATATGAGTGAGAAACAATTACGCTTGAAAATACAATGTTACTATTTTATAAGTAAGTTTCAACTATGTCGATATCGACTTTTTTTAATACGTGTTTTCATTAAAGGATATCGTTTTTTTATATAAGGGTGAATTTTGCAAAAGCGATTGATATGACATTGGTGAATAATGAGAGAGCACAACAATCAGGAGGACAAAAGTCCCAACAATTAATTTATACAATTTTGGACTTTAGTCTTCAGGTTTGTATCCGGATGCAAATGCAGGGGTTGTTTTTGTAACGATATGGGGCGAACAATAACTTTGCTCCTTAGTTATGCTTTAAAAATATCGTGTTAATGGTTTACAAGTGTTTTTCATCTTGATTTTTTCATTTTTTTAAATACGCTTGTGTGGCACAGGGGTTTGCTTTTTAAAATAAGGGTTGAATTTACAAAAGCGATTCATAGATCATTGCAAAGCAAAAAAGTAGCCAAAAATGTAGCGTATTCATTTTTTAAATACTTTTTTTCATTGTAGGGGGTAGTTTTTTAAAATCAGGGTTGACTTTAAAAAAGCGATCCATAGCTCATTGTAAAGCAAAAAATAGCAAAAAATGTAGCCTATTCATATTTTTAATACTGTTTTTAATACTTTTTTAATTACAGGGTGTAGTTTTTTTGAATAAGGGTTGACTTTACAAAAGCCATTCATAGCTCATTGTAAAGCAAAAAAATAGCAAAAAAATCTAGCCTAGTCATTTATTTAATACTTTTTTAAATACTTATTTTTCATTGCAGGGGGTGGTTTTTTAAAAATAAGGGTCGACTTTTCAAAAGCGGTCCATAGCTCATTGTAAAGCAAAAAATAGCAAAAAAATGTAACCTATTCATATTTTTAATACTGTTTTTTAATACTTTTCTCATTGCAGGGTGTAGTTTCTTTGAATAAGGGTAGACTTTACAAAAGCCAGTCATAGCTCATTGTAAAGCAAAAAAATCTAGCCTAGTCGTGTTTTTAATGCTTTTTATTAAATACTTTATTTCATTGCGGGGGTAGTTTTTTTAAAATAAGGGTTGACTTTACAAAAGCGATTTATAGCTTATTGTAAAGCAAAAAAATAGCAAAAAAATATAACCTAGTAATTTTGTTTAATTTATTGATTTTTGAATGATTTTCTTAGAGGGCGCCGTTGAGTTGCCGGCAAGCTAGCGCCGCCCTGTTTTCTCAAATACTAATGGAGCAAAAAAATTATTTTTTTTTGGTAAAAAAATAGCAAAAAAATATGCATCATATGACATTTTGTTTTTCTCTAGTGGCGCCACTGAGTTGTCTGTCCTCTATCTATCTACTCTTGGCCTACGTAACTGCTCTCTTTTAGAAGAATGCGCTTACAAAGCTAAAATATTTTGACCTATTCTTTTAAGCTTCACACTACAATATTTATTTCACTATATTTTATACAACTACAATCCTATTAAATGGTACAAATAGTCCTCACTTCTAAAATACATCTATACTCTTTTTCTATATTTTCTTTGCTCCTATTCCCTTGTGTTTTATTTTTATGTAGGTACACGGTTGGACTTCTAATCAAGCCATAACCATTTGTTGTTCGCGTTATTGTTGGAAAAAATGAAGCCCGGATTTCAGGTGGATAAACTGAACCACTCTTAATATAATTTTTTGAAATATAATCACAAAACTTTTGAGCTCTACTGTCTAATGTTTGGATAGCATTAAGGCAGAAAAGTAAGAAAGTAAGTAAGAAGGTAGCTAAAACCATAATATTGTGATTTTCTATACGTACGTACTTATTTCTTACCCATTGAAAAAACCACCCCCGCCTCTACTGCCCTGAGTGCGTCTCACGGGTGTGGAAGGAGAGATCGGAACGTAACTTGTTCAAGATATAGTGACCGCGGTTTGCAAATTAAGGGTTTTTTGACCGTAGACCGGAACGCGAGTGCAGCCGCTTGTTAGACATGTCATCAACCTTATAGTCTTCTCACAATTATAGTAATCATTGAGCTATTGGGATCAAACCATATGAAGTTACCGCTGACAAGAAAATAAAATTTAATGGTGAATATCGTAAAAATCTAAACTAAATAGTAATTACACTTAGGAAAAAGTACTGTTAGTCACTGTATGCTACTCGGGGGCAGGTAGACACCCCAGTCTCTGGTCACAGAAATAATGTAAGGTCGCACTCCTACCCTTTGCCAACGCCACGTAAGGGCGAAATGGTTAAATGGCTAAATGGTTTTTGTCAATAGTTCAATAAATTTTGCTTCGAGTGAAATAAGTCGCATTTTTTAATGAATAATACAGTACTATAGATTAAAAGATTGGTGACTATATGAAGCTCAAGCATATCAAGTTAAGTTGAGAAAAATAAATGTGGATTTATTTCAAGATGATCTTTATATAAAGCGTTAAACATACTTTTAAATTAACCAAGTATCTTTTTAATCTCTAGAATTGTGTTTTTGAATACGGTCAAAAGCATACACTATCAGATGTACCACATCTGAGATAGAAACGAAGAAAATTAATTTTGAGACATCTGTAAATTCTAGTATCAGATTAAGATATGTATTTCTTTCTAAAGTAAAAGTTTTGAATGTAAATAAAAATCTTTTTTAGGATAAATGAACTAATAAATTTAAAAAAATCACGTAACTGTCTGAAAGGCATAGTAAAATTGAATCAGAAGTATCAAACCTTTTCAATCTATAAAATATTTGTTCTGATTAATGAGCGTACACAAATGGAATTAATTAATATATTTTAAAATCTTCCAACAAATCTTGAACACCATCACAGTTAGTTTGCAACCTGTAGGAAAAGCACTGAAACACGTTTCCAGACAATCGAATAGGTGTATTGAAAATTTGATTTCAAGTTTGAATATGGTAATTTGTCAGAGGACGACTGAAAGATGCCGAGAAATAAAACTCGTAAAATCATAAAATTGCCGAAATACAAAAATTCCGAATTGCAAAATTCCTGAATAATGAAATTCACGACAGTTTACAATATGTTCGTATTTGACAGTTTCCTAAGGAAAAAATTCCAGACAGAAAATTGCCAAACCATAAATACTCGAAACAGAAAAATTTAGAATTTAAATAATAAAACATGTTTTTTTTTTGTTAAATATTATTTATTTATTAATTTAAAATGAAACAAACATTTTTTTATCGAAGAACTTTTTATATATTTAAACATGTGTAGAATATTTTTTTAAATTTAAAATAACAGAAATTGAAAAAATATATTTCTGAATAAAAAATGTTGTTTTAAAATGTGCACATTTTTGAAAATATTATATTTGTTCAAAAATCGGGTCGTTTATTCAAAAAAAAAATTTTCAAATGCTTCGAGTTAAATTAGTGCTAAATTAAATTATGCGAATTTTGTTTCTAATATGTTTTTAAGTGCGGAGAAAATGTAGGGAGGAATTGTTTTTGCGTTCGAGGCGCATGTGTCTTTAAACTTATTTCTTTATACAATTTTGATACAATTATTGTTATTTTAAATTAGACAAATAATGTTTAAATACTTCACACATTAATAAAAAGTTTAATTGATAACGATATTAAATTACTGTGTTTTTAATAAATAAATAATAAGTATTGAAAAAAACATTTCTTTATTGCTTTAATTTGACAACTTCCTGTCGGAGATTTTATTATTAGGGAATTTTACAGTGTTAGGAAATTTATTTTTCAGGATTTTCCAGTCGTCTCAAGTTTATTAGCATAAATTAAATGATTAAAAATATATATAGACGACGATCATCTGAAGAAAATGTACCAACATTTTCATAAACTCTGTTGATTAATTGCATTTTTAAATGATGTATCTTTAAATTTCTACCTCGTATAAACAATTGGGTACTAAGATAAAATAAAAAAAAATTTCAGAATTTTAAGGAACTATACATTGCACATATCTGTTATATAGGGTGGTCAATTTGATCAAAATCACAGTTTTACATCAAGGATGTTACGTCGTAACAATTTTATTTTGTTTTATATATTTTTGTAATTTTTACGTTTCTTATGAATACTGCTTTCGAAATACTTGTCATTCTTCACATTTAGATAAATCGCTCTTCCAACACAACAGCTTTTTTGGAACTACATTTCCTATAGTAGATTTTTCGGTTCAATTATTGTCCAATACCTTTTCTTAATGAACGACTTTTTATATAGTAAACATTTACTATATTGTACTTACTGTTTTCCTGCAACGCACTACTGACTCTTAATGCAAATATTACAACAGGAGAACTTTTTTTTCTCACATAAACCTATGAAAGATCAAGCTTTTAAATAAAAATAGTCAGAATTGACAGCCAACCGTGGCCCAACCTCTTTATCGTGAGTTTCTTTAGTTTTCATTAAAGCCACATCGTCACATTGATAGACAGGCCCACAAAAAGAAAAAAGTATCCTGAGCAGGTCACCAGACAGATGTATTCTTATGTATTTTTTGCTGCTGAATTCGAATCCGAAGTCAGATTGGGGGGTTTCCTAGTTACTTTTCGAGAAACATGCAAAAAACCATGTGTTTTAAAATATTTTTTCAAAACTAAAAAGCGAAAAAATGATCTGAGTAAAAATTTGGTTACTACAGATTGAAATACATAAAAACCATAGCTTTATATTTTTCAACGGAATTTAAATTTTTGCAAGGCTTTGGAAACTGTCGCAACGCATGCAAAACCTGTCTAATGAACTTAAACTCCATTTCCATGATTCGTATTTCGATCAATTCCCATAAAATATTAGTGATTTCAGTGAAGAACAAGGAGAGATGTTTCACCAATACCTTAAAGAATTCGAACATCGATTCCAAGGACGATGGGATGTAAATACGTTGGCAGACTACTGCTGGATTATAAAAAGAGAAAAGAAAACATCGGGACAAAAAAGTCGGCGAAACCCTTTACACCGGTAATTCGAAGAAAAGCGTGTGCGTAAAACTAACCCAATTTAAAACCCTACATTTTAACGATTTTTAAAAATTTTAAAACATAAAAAACATTTTTTCGTATTTTTCTCGAAAAGTAACTGGGAAACGCCCCAATCTGACTTCGGATTCGGGTTCAGCGACGAAAAATACATAAGAATACACCTGTCTGGTAAAATGTACGGGATATTTTATTTTCTATACAATTTTTTATTATAAACCATAAAAAACCATGTTTCTTGCATTTTTCTCGAAAGAAACTGAAAAGCTCCACAATCTGGCTTCGGATTCGGATTCAGCGACGAAAAATACATACGAATACACCTGTCTGGTATTCTGCTCAGGATAATTTTTTCTTTTTGTGGGCCTGTGTAATCAATGATTAAAAATAAAATATTAATTATAATAAATAAAGTACTTATAATGATATTTACTATAATTTAATAAGTATAATAATACTGATGAATTATTGTGATTAATAAAATTATTATTATTATACCTTTTGTATAATATTACAATATAATAAAATATAACAATGCAATACGAAATATACTTTTATATTCAAAAATTTTTATCAGTTTTATAAAAGTGAGCGAGAACTAATATGCAGGTCGCTTTATAACACGCGGCTTGTACATATTTTGTACCACAAAGTTACGGTAATCTAAATTTTATTAGATTCAAGACAAAAATTTTTCACAAAATAGTTTAGTTTCGAAATAAACGGTAGATTCTTGCACCAAGTAGCTTAATTTTCTACCAAAGCCATTACATTTATGATCAATGAACCAGAACGTATTTTAAATATTCCCAGAAACAATTTTTCATAATATAAAGCCATTCGAACATTTTTGCTTCTCTACTCTCGTGCTCTTGGGTACAACTCCCCCCCCCCCCAGATACCGGCACCATGTCTCCATCTAAGTGTATTCTTGAACCCACCTCGCCCGACAGTCCAGCTCAGGGGTCAAATACTGTAACAGATGCTTCATATCAAGAGGAAAATTTTAATCATAATTCTAAACTAAGACATAAAAAACACAAAAGGGAGTAAATAAAGTATTCAATTTGCCTATTAAGCCTTAATGTCGAATAATAACTTCATTAGATGGACGAGCTTATTATCTTCACAGATTATGATAGAAAATAATGCAAATTTTAAGTTGTATAGTAAAAAAATTATGTAAGCCTGATGCTTTATATTCGAGATGTCCTCAATTTTAAGGATTGAGAATTGACGTTTTATCTAGAAAACAATCCAAGTCCAAGAATTATATTCACACATTTTTAAAATCGACTTGTTTTCAATTGTGAATCTTGATAATTGAATTATTAATAAAATGAAAACATCTAATATAGGATTATAAAAAAGGGATGGTTAGAATGTTATCCGTTTTACCTGTAAGCATTCTAAGTTAAGCAAATTGGTACATTTTAAACCGTAACCATGTGAAAAAGGGATCATTCTCAAAACTACAAGACATCAAAGAGAATTTTTGAAACCCTATTAATTTCAACACAAGAAACGAATTGGAACAATTTTGAGATTCGAACAAAAGTTGATTGATTACAACATTTTTCAGCGAATTTTGAGAAATGTAAAAGAAATGAGAAGAATTAGATGAAATTCATAAAAGGTCAACCTGAATTTAAAAAGGACTCAAGCGACTTGAAAACAATTCAAAAAAATGAAAAAAATATTAAAAACATTGAAAGTTTTAAATCTTTGGTAATCTGATATCTTCCCCGGGCATCCCCTTCCCCTGAAATATCGAAATCGACAGACTGTGGCAAAAATGGGCTTGTATTCACAGAGCAGCACTTGCCCAGTGAAATATTGAAATCGACAGGCTGTGACAAAGCTTGGCATGTCTTCCCCGAGCATCATTTCCGCAGAAATACATCAAAATCTAGAGACTGTGGAAAAAATAGGAATGTATTTACCGGACATCACTTCCATAGTGAAATATTGAAATACACATACTGAGGCGAAAATGGGCATGTCTTCCACAAGCATCGCTTACCCAGTGAAATATTTAAATCTAGAGACAGTGGAAAAATTGACATGTCTTACCCGGGCATCAGATCAAATAACAGATTTCCATATTTCACGGGGGAAGTGATGCCCCTGGAGGACAGCCGCATTTTTGCTATAGTATTTAGATTTCAATATTTCAATGGAGAAGTGTTGCCCGGGGAAGACAATCCTATTCTTGCTATAGTCTCTAGATTTCAATATCTACGAGGAAGGTGATGGACGTGGAAGACATGCCCATTTTTGACATAGTATTTAGATTTTAATATTTTAATGAGGAAGTGATGCCCAAGGAAGACATGCCCACTTTTGCTATCGTCTCTAGATTTCAAAATTTCACTGGGATAGTGATGGCTGGGGAAGACATGAGCATTTTTTCCACAGTTTCTAGATTTCAATATTTCACTCGGGAAGTGATTACCACTGAAGACGTGTCCATTTTTCCATATTATCTAGATTATCATGTTTCACTGGGGAAGTGATTCCCGGGGAAGACATGCCCATTTTTGCCACTATCTTTCGATTTCAATATTTTACTGGGAAAGTAATGCCCGGGGAAGACATGCCCATTCTCCCATAGCCTTCAGATTTTCATATTTCACTGGAGAATTGATGCCTGGGGAAGACATGCCCATTTTTGCAACAGCCTCTAGATTTTTATATTATACTGGGGACGTGATGCCCAATAAAGACTTTGCAATTTTTTCCATATTATCTAGATTTTAATGTTACACTGAGGAAATGATGCCCGGTGAAGAAATGCTCATTTTTTCGATATTATCTAGATCTTAATGTTTCACTGGGGAAGCGACTCGCGGAGAAGAAATGCCCATTTTTGCCAAAATCTTTTGATTTCAATATTTTACTGGGGAAGTGATGCCCGGGGATGACATGCCATTTTGCCATAGTCACTAAATTTCAATGTTTCACTGGGGAAGTGATGCGCGGGGAAGGTATGCCCATTTTCGCCATTGCCTCTAGATTTCCATATTTCAATGGGAAAGTGATGCCCGTGGAAGACATGCTCATTTTTTCATAGTCTTTAAATTTCAATATTTGAATGGGGAAGTGATGACCGGGGAAGACATGCTTATTTTTGCTACAGTCCCTAGATTTCAATATTTCACGGGGGAAGTGATGTCGGAGAAGGCATGCCTATTTTTTCCACAGTCTGTCGATTTCAATCTTTTACTGGAGAAGTAACCCCCGGTGAAGGCATGAGACAGGCCCATTTTAGCCAAAGTCTTTAGATTTCATTATTTTCCTGGGGAAGTGATTCCCGGGGAAGATATGCCCATTTTTGCCACAATCTTTCGATTTCAATATTTTACTGTTGAAGTGATGCCCGGGGAAGACATTCCCTTTTTTGCCATAGTCTTTAAATTTCCATATTTGAATGGGGAAGTGATGCCCTGATAATACATGCTCATTTTTACTACGGTCCCTAGATTTTAATGTTTCACTGGAGAAGCGATTCGCGGGTGATACATGCCCATTTTTCCACAATCTTTCGATTTCAATATTTTACTGAGGAAGTGATGCCCAGGGAAGACATTCCCATTTTTCTATAGTCACTAGATTTCAATGTTTCACTGGGGAAGTGATGCCCGGGAAGGATTTGCCCATTTTCGCCATTGCTTCTAGATTTCCATATTTTAATGGGAAAGTGGTGCCCGGGGAAGACATGATCATTGTTACAATAGTCTCTAGATTTTAATTTTTCGCTGTAGAACTGAAGGAACCGAATGGAGCCTCTACAAAGTACCCGTAAAGACCCCATTGGTTCCCCATTCGTTTCCTTTTTTAAGAACTCAAAAGAAGAGCAAAATCAACTTTTAAATTGTTGAAATTCGGATTCTACGTTAAAATTCCCGAATGGGGACACAATGGGGTATTTACGGGTACTTTGTAGAGGCTGCATTCGGTTTCTTCGGTCCGCCAGGGAAATGGCTGTTTCTCTCTGCTTTTAATTGTCAACACTTAGCAATTCTTAATGTTATTTATTTATAGAGTTATAGAAAAATATGAAATTACAAATTTATATGATCAAGCGCCATTTTATTAATAAAAGCAACTATTTGTAACTCACATTAGATAATTTTTTTGCTTTCAAGCACCCTTGCGCATCCAGTTCAGCGATGTTAAACACATGACAAAATAGTTCACAAAAAGAAAAGAAAAATTGATAAAATTGATCATTTTTCGCTATTCCCAATGCCATAAATTTTTAAAGAAACAGAAATTAAAAATCGGTGTAAGTAAATGTTTAATTTTTTTTTAAACGAAATGAAAAATCAGTCAAGAATTGCCTTCTACCAATTATTGTGCACCTGCTTTTTTATTTTATGCAAAATTATTCAAGGATAATTTTCAGAAATGCTATCGTTTGAGAAGAAAATCAAAGTTATGAAGTTGGTTAATAAGTTTTCAAATGTTGCTAAATTTTAGCTTTCTGAATTTCTCAAGTTAAGTAAACTATTTTACCTGCAAATTAAAGCTGCTGCAGTGGACTTAAGTAAAATATACTCAACAATTTGCCATACAATTTTATATATATATTTAGTTAAATATTGCAAAAAGGGGGTAAATTTCAATTTTTTCTTAAATTTTCAATCTTGAGAATTTTCTTATCAAATTGCAAGAACTTAAAGTTGTAACGGAAAGGTTGGAAAGATTTGAAAACATCAGACAAATCAGAACAAAACTGTAATAAATATATACTTTTAGGGACTTGCATACAAATTTCATTATCATATGTTTCATATATTCTGCAAAAATATTCTTGTTACCACGAAGAATGTTCCAATTTTTCCAAATTTTCCGTCACTACTGCATATTGTTGCAATTTTATAAGAAAATGTGTGAAATTTATAAGCATAAGTTGTTGTAATACGGTGAAAAATAACTTAAAAATGATTTAAATTCCTTAATATCCGAATTCCCTAATACCCAACTTAAAGGAAATTCTAATTTTCCGAAAAGAACGAAAATTCCCCAATGCCTTAATTAAACGAAATGATAATTTTCAGAAATAGATCGTTGGAGATTTAAGATATCTGCAAAGATCTACAAAATACTTTTACTCAAATAAGGCTGTTGTGAATTAAACATTAGTTCACTGTTTTTATGAATTTTTTAATTTGTGTTCTCATGTTCTATTTTATTTGCGTTCATCGTTACATTTATATTTCTTGGACTTATCCTTACATTTGATTTTCGTATTGAGTAATGTCTAAATTTATGTCTAAGCCGGTCTTATCGTTTTCATCCTTTTTCCCTTAGAAATAGTCTTGTTGCTCGGTTTCCCAATTTTGTTTTCTTGCCTCGTCATTCCGCGTTCGCCAAGCAACAAGTTCTGTTGATTTTATACAGTTCTAATATATTTATAATGAAGACCACGCTTTTACGGCGTTATTTTTATAATTCAAAGTGCTGTCGTTCTAATTGACTAGACCTAAACACGCATGTCTCCCTACCAGAATTGATCAGTCGTGACGATGTTTAGTCGTTTTTTTAGTGTTCAAAACATTGGCCCTGTCTAGCCAGATTTTCTGATTCATTGATTCAGTTCTTGTGCGAGGACTATTCGCATAAATTCTGGTAGAGCTTGTTAGAGTCAAACTAAATTTAGTATCTTGTGACTTTTTGACTGCATGTGCAGTGTGCAGCGTCAGTGCATTGTGACTTAAAGATTATCTTAAATGTGAACGTTTTATGGCAGTTATTAGTGAGATGCTTTCATAACGTTTTTTAATTTATGATAAAGCATAAATGAGTGTCGGTATATAAGGAGATATTAAATTGGATGCATTTTTTCGATTTCGGAAGGATTTTATAAATTTTTCGAGAACCTTTACAGGCAAATGTCTATGGATTTCGTAACGTTTACACAGGTTTGAAAGATCGGTGAGCATTGTCAATACCACCCGGATTATTGTTTGTAATTCAGCGTATGGTATGTCAACAACATTCAACCTTTAATATCACCAATTCCAATTAATAAAGTGAAGATTATTTCGGGAATGTAATTGAAACTGATTTTATGAATATCTCTCAGACTTTTAGACTCTATTTAATTTGATAGTGATTTCTCTGTCTTTCTATGTAGTGCAAGAAATTCTAAGAATTAAAGATTGGAAATGACTTTTGAACATTAATTCAACGAACTTGGAATTCTTGAACTTGTTGATAATTTCAGTGAGAATAATAATTCCTTTATTGGCAAATTGCTTTTTTTATGATACAATCAGTTTTAAATAAATTTATTTTTTAAAGATTGTATTCGCGGACTTTTATTTTATCGTGTGCCGACTGTTTTCCGTTCATAATGTCTATTTCTAGTTACTTTTTAAAGCGAACCGAGCTTTGCTCTCGGATACAAACTGCTTTTGAAAATTCTCAAAAATTAAAACAGATCACTAAAGGAACTTTGGTCTCAAGACTTGAGTTCTTGGAGAGAAATTGGTCGCGTTTTTAGGCTCAAAATTGGGAGTTAGTAAAGGTTCGCGATCAGAATGCCACAAATATTTATTTTACATGAGCAATTTCTATGCAACTACTGAAGAAGCATATCTAGTCGTGAAGGGAGCCTTTATGGACGAACTGGAAAAATTCTCAAATGACCTTGCTTCTACGTCCATGAATGATTCAGCTCCACAAAATTCTGGATTATCGTATCGATCAATGTCGAAGATTGACTTGGCTACATTTTCTGGGAATTACACGGAGTGGGAAAATTTCAAAGATTTGTTCACATCTTTGGTTCATTCAAATTCTGGAGGTCCGTCAGTGGAGAAGCTTCACCACTGAAAATCCAGTCTTATAGGTGAATCGGCTCAACTTCTTCATCGAATTCCGATCACTCAAGGTAATTATCAGCGTTGCTTGGCCCTACTTTCGGAGCGCTTTGAGAATAAAATTATTCTTATCAACTTTCATTTGGCTGACCTTTTTTCAATTCAGTCAATGAAAGCTGAGTCTTCGAGTGCTCTGAAGAAAGTATATAATGCAAAGGTTGATAACGCCGAATCTTTATCTGCGTTGGAAGAACCGGTGGACAAATGGTCATCATAGCTGGTATATATTACTGTAGAGAAATTAGATCGTCAGTCTCGTCGTGATAGGGAAACTTCTTTTGGAAATTCCACCAATCCTCCAACGTTTGACCAATTGAAAACCTTCTTGCAAACCAGGATTCGGACCTTAAAAGTTTTAGATTCTACAGCAAATCTAACTAATCAGTCTTCGCCTGAAGAATCTTCCAAATCTCAGTTTCAAAAGAAAAGGTTTGGAAAGTTCACGAAATCCTCGAGTTGTACAACAGCCAACATCAACGCAATTTCAGAGCAGCCAATGAAGAAACTAGCAGCTGAAGAGCAGCTTACGAAGAAGCTTTTTCTGCCGCGTACCGCATTATTCAATGTCGTGCCCGCAGTTTCAAAGTCAGTCAATAGCACAAGAGAAAGAGTTCATTTTTCAAAGAAAATTGTGTATACATTGTTTAAGGTCTCATTTATTTCAGAATTATGCTTCAAAGAACTTGTTTCAGATTTGTCAGGCGAAGCATCATACGATACTTCATGGCCCATCTTCAAGCTCAGGACAATCTTCTTCGATGATGTTAACCACATGTTTAACGCCTCATCTAGCACAATCTACTCGTGCGGTTTTGGTAATGCAGATTTCTTAGAAGATATCACCGTTAGTTCTCCCGACAACAGCAATGGTCAATATGACTACATCATCTGGTCATATAAAGTGTGTTCGAGCATTTATCGATCAAGGCTCAGAGGTGTCCATAATCTCTGAGTGGGAAACGTCTCGTGAATCAGTCAACGTCGTTGTCTCGCCAAGTTTTGATTCGACCTTTTATCTTCAACTATGGACTCTTGTTCTTCCAAAGTTTATTTCTAAACGTCCAGAGCATCAAATTAGTCTTGAGGAATGGCCTCATCTCACTGGTCTACAATTAATAACAAGGTCTTTTTAAGGGCCCGCCGGGCACTCCTAAAGCTCGAAATTCCATATTCGGTTGGATTCTCTGTGGAGCTACAGGCAAGAGCTCATCGCTGGATTCATCTTCAATGAATATATTTCATTGTTCCAAGAGTGAAGAACTTTTTTTTTTGATCTTGAACAATTTTTGGAGAATTCGGAAGTCGTGCCTCCTAAACCTTTCCGGACACCTGAGGAAGAAGAGTGTGACAAACTTTTCCAAACGACTCACTCTAGGACTAAAGATGGGAGATACGTCGTGCATCTGCCCATCAAGAGTGACGTCACATTGTTAGGAGATTCCTATCCTGCAGATCTTCGCATGTTACTTCATGTGGAGCAGCGGTTCAAACGAGATATTCATCTCCAAGAAGTGTGTGCCAAATTCATGGAAGAATACCGTAAATTTCAGCATATGAAGTCCGTCAACATCCCTGCAGATCCAAGGAGTATCTCACAGTCATTTTTCTTCCGCATCATGGAGTTTGGTGTGAATCTAGTTCAATCACGAAACTGCGGCTAGTTTTTAATGGTTCTCGACAATTAAGTCGAGGCATTGCATTGAACGAGAGTCTTTATGCAGGGCCAAAATTACAAATAAATATTTCAGATGTCTCGCTGTAGTGGCGTCTTCACTTCATTGTCTTTTCTGCAGATGTCGAAAAAATATATAGACAGATCATTTTCCATCAAGATGATCAGGATCTCCAACTTATTCTGTGGCGAGAAAGTCAAAATGAGCCGATCCAAGTATATCAGTCAGTACTCTCACATATGGTCAGACTTGTGCCCCAATTCTAGCTCTTCACACCGTTCAGCAGCTTGGTCTTGATGAAGATGATCGATTTCCCTTGGCTGCTGAAGTGATAAAAAATAGCATCTATGTTCATGATGTCTTAGCAGGAGCGGATAATTTGGAAGATGCTATTGAATTACACAACCAACTACGTGGTCTCTTCACAGCGGGCGGCTTGCCGCTCAAAAAGTGGAATTCAAACAGTCATGAGCTAATGCAGCGCATTCCGGAGGATCTGCACGCGTTATCTCCCGATATATCGTAGTAGTCAGAAACATCGATTTCGATGCTTGGGTTGATTTGGAAACCCAGTGCCGATTGTTTTATTTTCCAGGTGGATCTTAGGCCTATTGAAGATGTCATCACAAAGCGCCTTGTCGTCAGCCAGTCAGCCCAATAATTTGATCCTCTAGCATGGTTGGCACCTGTTATCATCGTCGCAAAGATCTTTATCCAGGAACTCTGAAAGCTTAATTTATCCTGAGATGATCCTCTGCCTGAAGGAGCTCGTCATCGCTGGATAAAATATTATGAAGATCTTCCCCGTCTTTCCGCAGTCAGGATACTTCGGTGGATAGGATTTCGTTCGTGTATGTGCTCTTTCGAACTTCACGGCTATGCTGACGCTTCTGAAAAGGCATACGGTGCTGTCCTTTATTTAAAGACAATTTCGCCTAACGGAAACTGTTTTATTGGACTCATTTCTTCAAAGAAAAAGGTCCCTCCTGTTCAAACTGTTCCGCTTCCTCGTCTTGAGCTATGTGCCTCAGTTTTGTTAGCTCGTCTCGTCGCTCACCTTCAAACTCAGCTACATTTTGATGCTGCTCTACGTGGAATGGTCCTCCGTGGCTTAAAAGACAAGAAGAGTGGCCTTCATCTCTGCTTGGTCCTCCAGAGAACACAATGGCCAAAAAAGAACGTCAAGCTACCGTCAACGTAGCAGTTTGTGTTAATGAACCGTGTGATCTTCTGAGTCGTTATTCATCTTTAGACAAATTACTACGAGTCACTGCTTCGTGTCTTCGTTTTCGAGACGCTTTGAAGTGTCAACTTCTTCGTGTCGAAGGTCGCTTAAAGCACTCTCTTCTAACTTATGATGAGAAGCATCCACTGATTCTACCTACAGAGTCTATTCTCACAACTCTTATCATCCGCGACTGTCACCTTCGCTGCCTTCATGGGGGTGTTCAGCTTACCCTTGGAACTTTACGACAATCTAATTAGATTCTCCGAGGTCGCAATTTGGTACCATCATTGATTCATTCGTGCATTCCATGCGTTAGAAACAGAGGCAATACTAAGCAACAGCTGATGAGTTACCTCTCTTCCATGCGTATTACTCCACCTGAACGAGCATTCATGAACACTGGGGTAGACTATGCTGGCCCCATCGAAGTTCGCACCTCCAAAGGACGAGGTCGCCATTCCCACAAAGCCTGGATTTGTATTTTCGTCTATTGTGCGTCCCGCTCAGTTCATCTCGAGTTGGTTTCTGATTACACTGCAGATGCCTTCATAGTTGCTTATATTCGCTTTTTTTCTCGTCTTGGTCTTTGTCGAACGTTGTCTAGTGACGAGGGTACAAATTTTGTGGAAGCAGATTGTCAACTACAGGAAATGTTTTCTGAGGCATCATCAAATTTTACTTCGGTCGCTACGTACCTTGCTTTGCATGGTACCCAGAGGAAATTCAACCGTGCTGCAGCACCTTACTTCTGAGGTTTATGGGAACCTGCAGTTAAGTCGACAAAATTCCATCTTCGTCGAGTCATTGGAGACTCTACATTGGCGTTTGAAGAAATGACCTCATTGGAGGTCCACTGAATGCAGTTCCTGAACCATCGCCTGCAGATGTTCTTCCAAATTGATTGACTCGCTGGCTGTTGATTCAGCAAATGCGTCATCATTTTTGGAAGCGCTGGTCAGATGAGTCTTTGAAAGAACTTCAACCTTGATCCAAGGGGACTGATTCATCGCCTTCAATGCAGATTGGAGATTTAGTTCTCATTCGACATGAGAACCTTCCACCTACTCAATGGCTTATGGGTCGGGTTCTACAGCTTCATCCTGGCAAGAATGGCCTAGTTCGGGTTGTCACCCTAAAGATAAAGACTAGCACACTCGATCGGCCAATCGTTAAATTGTGTCTTCTACGACGTTCATCTTAAGTGCAGTGATTGTGAGCCTATTTCATCGGGGACGAAAGCGGGCGGAATGTTGTAAATTGGACATTAGTTCACTGTTTTTATGAATTTTTTAATTTGTGTTCTCCTTTTCTATTATATTTGGGTTCATCGTTACATTTATATTTCTTGGACTTATCCCTACATTTAATTTTCGTATTGAGTAATGTCTAAATTTATGTCTAAGCCGGTCTTATCGTTTTCATGCTGTTTCCCTTAGAAATAGTCTTGTTGCTCGGTTTCCCAATTTTGTTTTCTTGCCTCGTCATTCCGCGTTCGCCAAGCAACAAGTTATGTTGATTTTATACAGTTTTAATCTATTTATAATGAAAACCGCGCTTTTACGGCGTTATTTTTATTAATTAAAGTGATGTGGTTCTAATTGACTTGACCTAAACACGCATGTCTACCTGCCAAAATTAATCAGTCGTAACAATGTTTAGTCGTTTTTTTAGTGCTCAATACAAAGTCCGTAAATAATGATTATATTATGGCACGTGGTTTTTCCTCAGAATGAACATAAAAATAGATAGAAAATTTATGAATCTTAAGGGATCAATTCTCTGTTTTGAATAATAAAGGTGAGTTAAATCATTTAAACTTCATGTCCTAATAAGGAATAAAATGCAAAACATAATATTCTTCAAATTTTGCAATCAACAATTTAAAAATATTATATACGGAATCTACGTTTTTTTCGATCTCGACGATGTATAACTAGCAATGAAAAGATTAAAACTAGAACAAGTTGTCGCAGACTTTAGCTTATATTTTAACTCTAGCTATCTTGCATCATGGAATTTTGCGTAGATTTGGATTTTCTTAAAAGCGCCACAATTCTTCGAATTTTGACTTAATCGAAAAGTTGTATGACACTTTTTTGTGGGGCTGGCATAAGGAAGCCCAGAACTCCGATCAGAACTATTAGAACTCGATTAGATTAGAACCAATTCGATTATTAACATGTATTTCACACAATTTATTTATCGCTAGTAAATTTTCAAGCCCATATCCGAGTTGAAACTGATTCGTTTGAATCGTGTATTTATGCGATTCAAATTATTTGGCTTTCGCCGAATAACAAGATCTTTGCTATTCGACCTAAGCCGACAATAGATTCTCCAACACTGCAGATCTGACATAAAAGTATCTATTAATTAATCAAATTCGCTAGGTAATTGGCATATAAATTTTTATAACATAAATTTTTATAACACTTTAAGTCCATGTATATGCTAAAAGCGCTGAAAATATTTTAGTTAGAAGCTGCAGAAGAAACCAAAGCGTCTAAACTTTGCAGAGTCGAAGTTTGTGTTTATAAACTCGCCCTGCGTGTTCAGTCGCCGAGAGAAGCATGACACGTGCACTCACGCAAAACATTAGGTTTACAAACAGAAAAGCACTACGCAGATTGCAACACTATGAATTAAAAAGAGAATTTTATTTTCACTCAGTCTCACACTCAGTGCTGCACAGAACAAGCTACAAATTTACTTCCACCATACCTACCGTTTGGGAGCCGCAAAACAGAAGGTGCATGATTACCACTGCGAGTACGCGTGTAAGCCGAAAATGCGCGATTCGACTTTGGTTTCCCGCTGTACGATGATTGCCGATCTAAAAGCTTCGGATGACGTCGATGGTCTTCTATTTGTATCTCGATCCCGATTTGCAAGAAATGGAAGAAATTGGCGAATTTAATTTTTCGCGTGATTCTCCATTTCATGCATGAGTCGATAATATTATAATCACAAAATATTATATCAATATTAATGACTGGTTGGCTATTTATTAATAATCATACTTCAACTTTTAACTAAAACAATTAGTTTCGGCCAAAAAATGTATTTTGAAGAAAATACATAAATTAAAAAAAAATGGTTAAAATTGTTTTCAACAAAATAGTCCAATTTTCGAAGAAAAAGTTAAATTTGTATCCAAAAGGCTGAACTGTATACTAAAAAAAGAAATTTTTGATAAAATACATGAATTTTTCACAAAAGAAATTTAATTTCCACCGAGATTGACTTTCTATTAAAAACATCAAAGTTTATTCATAATTAAATTTTCGACAAAAAAGATAAGTTTTCTACCAAGAAAGACGAGTATTCAATAAAATACGGAAATTTTCAACTAAAAAAGATCAATTTTCAATGAAACATAGAACGGTTTCTTTTAAATCGCTTGAAATTATTGAAATGAATTTAAAATTCCCTGGATGGTTTTAAAATATCCTAAAATATTTTAAATCCTTTAAAATCTCTTGAGATTTTTCAAAGCTTTTGAAAATTCTTTGCAATTTTAAAAATACTCTCAAATATATCGAAACCGTCAGAATATTTTGAAACACCTTGGCATGTTTTAAAGATTTCTAAAGTACTTTAGAATTTTTCAAAATAAACCTGCTAAAGTTGTTTAAATTCTTTGAAATTCCTTTCAATTATAAAAATAAGTTGAAAATTCCTTGAAATCTTTTAAACATCCTCATATATTTAAAATCCTTTAAAATCTTTTGAAATCTCTTGAAATTTTTTAAAGCTCTTGAAAATTCCTTAAAATTTTAAAAATACCCTGAAATGTTTCAAATCCTTTAAAATCTCATACTAAATTATTATAATCAACCAGGTAATAAGCGTTGAATTCCGAAAAATTAAGAATTCGTATTCCTACGAATACGCGATTTTTCCTCCGTCTAAAAATCCCCCAACGGGAACAGAAAAAGTGAAAATCCTATTCCTCTCAATCGACATAGTAAAATTTAACGAAAGCATTTATATAACCTATTTTTTATTATTAAATATTTCTATAACTTATAAATTCAAAAAATATTAAAATTTATATTTATTTACATTTTAATAATTTATTTAAACGTCTCAAAAAATGCATCAAAGAAATCTATTTAAATGTGGGAATCAAAATAATTTTAACTGTAGCGAGGCGGACTTGAATTAATTAAAATGATATTTTCAAAGCTTATATTCCACGTGAAGGAATTAAAAGAATTTATTACACATATTCCTTGAGCTTATCAGAAGTAATTAAATAATCTTAAAATATGCAAACTTTTGGGGTATAGGATAAATGTCTGTCAGGTTATCTGTCGGTACAATTAGAAGGAATTAAATATATTGAAAACACGTTCTCTTTTGGTAAATAGGAAACTATGCAGCGACCGCTATGGAAATAGAAATAAATTAGTTTCTGAGATATCCTATTCTTATAATGACATTTTAGATAGATGGTAAAATAGCACATTCAAAATGATAAAATAATCTTCACTTTTACGCTGAAATCTGAAAATATTAATTTTTCTCTATTCAACGCTTATTACCGGGAATTGAAAATTCCTTGAAATATATTGAAATATTCTAAAATATATCAAATCCTTTAAAGTCTCATATTAAATTACTGTAATCAATTGAAAATTCCTTGGAATCTTTCAAAATTCTCTCAAATTTTTCAAATCCTTCAAAATCTTCTGAAATACCTAGAAATTTTTTAAAAGATTTCTAAAGTACTTTGAAATTTTTTTAATACTTTGAAATTCCCTTAAGTTATAAAAATAAATCGAAAATTCCTTGACACCTTTTAAAACATCCTCAAATATTTAAACTCCTCAAAAATGTTTTGAAACTTCTGGAAATTCTTTAAAGTTTTAGAATAAAATTTTGAAAACTTTGGGCTTTAGAAACCGTGGACTTTACAAAATTCTGATTATCAAGTGTCAGAAATTTAAAATTTTTAAATTTTCCTACTCCTGTCAGCGAGAACGAAATTCACAGGATCTCCTTCATATTACTATAAATCTAAAAAATCTCAAGGGAAAAATTAAAGTTGGCCTTTTTCGTAAAATACATTTTTCAGTTTTTCTAAAAATTAAGGTTGTTTTGTCAGTTTGAAGAAATTTTCAACTTACTCTAAAGAATTGGAGATACAACTTTTTGAAATGAAATTTTTGTAATTTTTTCATAATTCGCTTGAGTTCGTGAAAAAAATAATTGATGAAAAACAAAAAACATATATTTGCCTTATATTTTAAATTGGAAAATAATATTTCACGGCTTTAAACTAAATAATAAAACACTTAATTTTCATAATATTTGTTTAGTTGAAAATTTCTAAGGATTATATTGTCCTCGATCGGAACGAAATATTTCCAATATTTCCAATATTGACCAATTATGAGCTTATAAACATGAAAAAATGCAACATCAAAACAATGAAACAATTAAAATCTAAATGTTAAATGAAACTTTAAAATGGGTTTCAGAACTAAAATGCTAATGAAAACATAGTGAATAAACAAAATATTTGTTAAAATTGGCTCACAACAAAATATAGGTTAAGATCCTATAATTAAATTTTTGTAATATTTTCGCAATCGCATTTTAAGTTTTAAATATTTTAGGACGTTTTAAAAGACGTCAAGAAATTTTCAATTTATTTTTTATAATTTAAAAGAATTTCAAAGAATTAAGAAAATTAGAAGGAACATTTTAAAAACTTCAAAGGTACTTTAGAAATCTTAGAAAAAGTTCTAGGTATTTCAAAATATTTCGAAGGATTTGAAAAATTGGAGAGAATTTTAAAAGGTTCCAATGAATTTTCAATTAATTACAGAAATTTAATATGAGATTTTGAAGGATTTCAAATATTTCAGTGTATTTTTAAAATTTCAAGATATTTTCAAGAGCTTTAAAAAATGTCAAGAGATTTCAAAAGATTTTAAAGGATTTGAGAGAATTTGAAAAGATTCCCATGAATTTTCAATTGATTACAGTAATTTTTTATGAGATTCTAAAGGATGTGTTATATTTTCGAATATTTTAATACGTTTCAAGGAATTTTCAATTGATTATACTAACTTAGTATGAGATTCTAAAGGACTTGCAATATTTCAGGGTATTTTTTAAATTTCAAGGAATTTTCAAGAGCTTTCAAAAATTTCAAGAGATTTCAAAAGATTTTAAAGGAATTTAAATATTTTAGGATTTTATAAAAGATGTCAAGGTGTTTTAAAACATTTTGGAGGTTTCGATATATTTCAGAGTATTTTAAAAGGTTCCAAGGAATTTTCAATTTATTACAATAATTTAATATGAGATTTTAAAGGATTTGATATATCTTAGGATATTTTAATAGATTTCAAGGTATTTTCAATTGATTTCAATAATTTAGTATGAGATTATAAAGATTTGAAATATTTTAGGATATTTAAAAATATTCCAAGGATTTTTCAATTTATTGCAATTATTTCAATCGATTTCAAAGAGTTTTAACGATTTTTTTCACATATCCTGGTTGAAGGTGGAACTACTTTGTTAAAAATTTAGTTTTTTGGTTGATAATTCATAAATTTAGTTGGAAAAATTTGTTTTTTGAAAATTTAACTATTTTGTAGAAAGTTCTTTTTGTTTTGGGTTAAAAATCAATTTTTTAACTACAAATTTAACTATTCTATGTTTCATTGAAAAGTGATCTTTCTTAGTTACAAATTTAACTATTCTATGTTTAATTGAAAAGTGATCTTTCTTAGTTCAAAATTCTGGTGTTTTATTGAATACTCGTGTTTCGTGGAAGAAAGTTCATCATTTTTGTTGAAAATTTAATTATGATTAAACATTGATTTTTTGTATACAAAATTAGTCTTGGTGGAAAATAAATTGCTTTTGTGAAAAATTCATGTATTCTATTAAAAATTCTTTTTTTTAGTATACAGTTCAGCCTTTTGGATAAAAATTTAACTTTTTCTTCGAAAATTGAACTATTTTGTTTAAAACAATTGTAACCATTTTTTTTAATTGATGTATTTTCTAGAAAATTTATTTTTTTCGCAGAAAACTAACTACACCATTACACTTTTGTATAATGCTATGGTACGATCTAGATTAGAATATGCGTCACTAATACGGAATCCTATCCACGCAAAGTACTCAGACCAAATAGAGGGTATCCAAAAAAGATTCATGAAGTACCTTGCGTACAAAACGGAAGGTATCTATCCACCACGAGGCTCTAATTATTTAAATACGTGTGAGAAATTTCATTTTCTAAAATTGTCTGAGCGACGTCTACTTGCATCTTGTTTCTTTATGTTTAAGATCCTAGCCTCAGAAGTCGACGTACCCGGTATCCTCCAACAAATATTATTCCATGTACCCAAAACAGCGTAGCGTAACTACGTTCCATTCACAGTACCGATTACAAAATTTGTTTTTGGCCAGCGTGCACCTATTTATGCTATGTGTACTAACATCAATAATCTCTTTAATTGTAATACGGTTGATATTGACCTTCCTACGTTAACAAAAACAAAACTTGTAAAAATTGTAAATGAATACATTAGTCATACTAGACATACGTGAAACATAATCGATACAAAATTAAGACAGAACATTGTTAGGCGACGACCTTTTTATTTTAAATCCTCGCTATAAAACCCAACATGCTATAAATTTTATGAAACCATTTTTTGTTATTGGACTATAGAATAATCTAATTTCTCAATAATCAAACACAATCTCTTTAATTTTTATTTTTATTGAACTCTGCTTCTTTTTTAGTTCTAAATCTAGTCATAGTCCTATATATAACGATACCATTGTTAAGTCAATCTACGTTTTCACTATGTTATAAGAATTACAACTCCGATTACCAATTATCGTGTTACCCACTAATGGTCCTAACCAGACCGCGGGGAAAGCGAATGTAAATAAATAAATAACTAAATAATTATTTTAGTTAAAAGATGAACTATTATTATTGAGGAATAGTCAACCCGTCATTAATATTGATATAATATTTTAGAATTACAATATTAACATGAATAATATATATATATATAATAGTAATAATATCCATTCTGCATATTATATACACTTGGAAAACCTAACCTCAAAATCGACTCATGCATGAAATTAAGAATCACGCGAAACATTAAATTTACCAATTTCTTCCATTTCTTTCAAATGGGGATCGAGATATAAATAGAAAACCACCAAAGTCTTCCAAAACTTTCAAATCGGCAATCATCGTACAGCAGAAGCAGAAAACCGGAGTCGAATCGTGCATTTCCGGCTTACACACGAACTCACAGTGGTAGTCATGCCCCTTCTGTTTTGCGGCTCCCAAACAGTAGGCATGGTGGGGGTGTATTTGTAGCTCGTTCTAGCAGCACTGCCCTCACTTGGCGCGGCTCGGGTCGTAACTGCCAAGGATCGACATTTAATTAAGTTAGTACAATTCGCAGATGAAATAAATTGTGGAGCGCCAGCTACTTGTATCCCAATTACCAAGACAAATAAATAGGATTTTGAAAGCAGAGACTACGCAATGAGAGGATACATTGGGAAGACCCAGAATGAACATTTAAAAGACATTATAATTTCCAGCAATATCTCTTTATATAAGTTCGTACTTACATCTACCTCTGACGATCAGAGTCTACATATGAGGACCCTGGCAGACCGAAGTAAGCGAATGGAGCCACTACATAGTACCCATAAAGACTCCCTTTTAGTAGCATTTAATAAGCGTTCCGTCGGTAACTTTAAGAATTTTGTCTGGAAGCTAGCGCCAGCAATGGAAACCTTAGACAACAACGCTGCAATGCAAGTGAGAGAGAATTTTATTTTTAAACTTCCCGTGCAACACACTACTTGAACTATTATAGATGTGCTTGAAGTCACCCTCAGCAGAAGTTAATGACATTTTTTTTAAATTTTTAACGCTGAAAAAAAAGTATTGCGATTACTCCGTGAGTTTCGAATAGAAAATTTATCGTAGAATCCGAATTTCAACAGCATAAAAGTTGATCTTTCTGTTTTTTTTTTATTCTTTTAAAAAGGAATTGAATGGGGACCCAATGGGGTCTTTATAGGCACTTTGTAGAGACTACTTTCGGTTCCTTCGATCTGCCAGGGGACTTAGAGCAGGTTCAGTTAGAAATCAGTAAATTAGAATGACCCCAGGCCAGCATTTCAAACCTCATGGGAAAACAAAAGCATATTATCCCTACACAATTTGATGAAATCTATAACACAGCCACACAAAAAAAATGTGCGGATCTGATAACAAGACACACGTATTTCTATGGATTTTGGGTCGCTGAATTCAAATTCGGTATCAAAAATCACCCTTCACGTCATGGTTGAGCCATAACCTCAGAAAATGACGAAAAATCATGCACTGAGGCGAATAAATTTCAAAATAATACCTGTGATGCAAATTTTCACTTCAAAAACATGTCGACAACTGTGAAGGATCAACCCTTGCCTGGCATCAACTTATTTAACATAACTTTACCTAACAGAACCTGACCTCACCTAACCTGAATTATCAGAATATATTGACTGAACTACACATAAAGTTCTGGAAGCATATTTTCCCGGTAGCAAATGTATGCTACATCGAATGGGTCAACTCGAGACTAAGCTAGAAATAAATCCAACCTAGCCTAACCTAACCTGACCTCACGAAACACAATTAAACTGATTGTGTTGTCCCGTTGTGTATGCGGTGCCGTTTGAATCAGCTTGGGCTTAACCTGCAAAGAGGTCAAATCTATCCTAACCTTAAAAAAACCTGACCTAACCTAACCTAACTTAACTTCACGTAACACAATTAAACTCATTGTGTTGTCCCGTTGTATTTGCGGTATCGTTTCATTCAGCTTCGGCTTAACCCACACAGAGGTTTAACCTATCCTAACCTAACAAAACTTGACCTAACCTAACCTAGATAAATGAAATTCAACCACACGTGAAGCTATGTAAGCGTACGGTTCTCAGTCTTAAATGTGTGCTATATTTAATAGGTTAACTTAGAACTACAAGTAGAATTGACCCCATTTCAATTAACCTGACAATGTTTGTATCAATTAAAATGTAGAACTGTAACTTAAACATGCCAATGAATAAGAGTTTTATTCAAAATCTTTTTCTCTCTGCTTTTCTTAAATTTAAGGGATATATTTATACTATCTTTCGTGTTTACATTTTATCTTGCTTTTTATCGTAATTATATTTATTTATAGACCTACTTCAGTCTATTTTCTGCATTCGATAACGTGTCCTTTTTTCTTCGAAGGAACGATGCAAAGGATTACGCTTACGTTTAAGACCTACATTCGTTTCCCTTTTCAACATCCAGCAAAAATCAGCCAT
>NC_046660.1:133757281-133763579 GCF_010883055.1 Belonocnema kinseyi
CGAGGAAATTTGCGTTTACTGCTTTAAAACTTTCCCAAGCGTCCATTTCAATTTTCTTCATGTGGCTCACGAAATTAGTATCTCTTGTCAATATTCGAATCTTTGGTGCATCAAAGACTCCTTCTTTCAATTAAGCGTCTGAAACATTAGGGAATTTAAGGGATATATACTTACAGCATTATCCATCTTTGTCTAACGCCTTGACAAATTGCTTCATGAGCCCAAGCTTTATGTGGAGGGGTGGTAGTAAAATTTTTTCTGGATCAACGAGGCTTTGGTTGATGATATTATGAGAACCAGGTTTGAATTAATCTATTAAAGGCCAATGTTTTTTGCTGTAATGATTAGCTCGATTTCTGCTATTCCACAGGCATATAAAGCATGGCTTTCTCGTGAAACCCGATTGTTGGCCTAATATCATTGTTATGATTTTGAGATCACCACATATTTGCCATTTGAGATTCGTGTAATTAACTTTTTCAAGAAACATTTTAACATTGTTATATTCTTCTTTGATGACCGTTGAATGAGCTATAGGGATAGGAGCGTAAGTATTCGTGTTATGCAGTAAAACAGCCTTAATGCTGCGTTTTGACGAATCAATGAAAAGTCGGCATTCTTCGTCTCTGTACACATTTTTCTTCAAGTGGTTCATTAGTCCGTTAACGTCAGTGCAGTACACTAAAGACGTCTCTTCGTCTTTAACGAAAAACTTTCTGAATTCTTTGTCCCTGTCGCGATAGAATGAAACATTTGTCTTTGGCTCTAGAAGATTTCTTCTGTTTAGAAATGAAGCGGGAAATTCAGCGCCGTCTTTCGGCAATCCAGGATCTCTAATAAAATCATTCAGTTCTAGTTGCGACACTAATATTGGAACCTTCAATTTCATTTTATGCACGCCATATTCGTAATCTTTTTCGTCATTTTCATCGGAATCATCAGAACTATTTTCTGTTCGATCACTGGTTTCACTACCGTCTCCATGACGTTGACTTTTAACTTCCATTCTATCATCTTCTAAAGCGCTTAAATCAGTCTGGCGTGCATTTTAATTGATTTCAATGGCTCTTGTGACTGTGTACACATTAATGTACGAAATGTTATTTTTATTTTTGGCGTTGAACCCTTTGACGGAATTCATGCAAAAGTAGCAGTCCTTCGCAATAACGGCTTTTTTCCATGTGGTTGGTGTAGAGTACTTGCGGTACTTTTAGTCGTTTGAATTTTTTAGACGATATAACATAAGTCTGCAGGAATTGCAAATGACGTGAGGAACCCATTTTGTTTCTTGGTGCAGCAATTTACGGTCAAAACCCTTTTCGTTAAGACTTTTCACTTCCTCGTCGATTGATTTTCGCAAACTGCTCACTTCATATTTACTGCAAATGTCACAGAATGAATTTGAGCTATTCTTGCAGGCATGCGATTGAGAAATGCTCGCGGTTTTTTTCCTTGTAGCATGAGACTCTACACCAACCAAGTGATCCATTGATGAAGAGCTACGGTTGCACGATGACGACGTCGGAGAGCCCGCTTTCCCACCCTGACCAGACGCCGATACTGGGGTTTTCCCCGCATCGTAATACACTTTTTACCTTCGTCTGCCATGACGGCATGAACGCCGTTTACTCAGGGACTCAGCCAATGTGGATCCGTTGCCCACCGTCACCACGTGGAGGTGCCCTGGTTACAGACACAGGCGAATAATGCTAGTAACAAGCGGTTACAAAACTCCAGACATTTACTGATATTAATGTCAAAATATGAAAGTACGCAAGAATAGGGTTGCCAGCGTAATCGGTTAGGTTAGGTCAGGTTTTTTTAGGTAAGGATAGGTTAAACCTCTATGTAGGTTAAGCCGAAGCTAAATGAAACGGTACCGCAAACACAACGGAACAACACAATCAGTTTAATTGTGTTTCATGAGGTTAGGTTATGCTAGGTTAGATTTATTTCTAGGTTAGGCTTGAGTTGACCCATTCGATGTAGCACACATTTGCTACTGGGAAAATATGCTTCCAGAGCTTCACGTGTAGTTCAATAAATTTCTGTTAATTCAGGTTAGGTGAGGTCAGGTTCTGTTGGGTAAAGTTATGTTAAATAAGTTGATATGAGGCAAGGGTTGATCCTTCAAAGTTGTCGATATGTTTTTGGAGTGAAAATTTGCATCACTGGCATTATTTTGAAATTTATTTGCCTCAGTGCATGATTTTTCGTCATTTTTTGAAGTTATGGCTCAACCATGACGTGATGGGTGATTTTTGATACCGAATTTGAATTCAGCGAACCAAAATCCATAGGAATACGTGTGTCTTGTTACCAGATCCGCACACTTTTTTTTGTGTGGCTGTGTAATCAAGCACAAATCCATGACAGAAATGTCACATTATAAAAGTCAACTCACTCAGCTAATGCAGAGGGTAGATAAACTTTTAAGTCACATATCAGATCCGGAAAATTTCGAAGCTTTCCATAAGTTCCTGCGAGTAAATTAAGCAGGAATCGACGACTATGTTCCCTCTCCATTTAAAGTCTTATATGTAATCCACGCTGCAAGGAAAGGGTAGCTCCAGCCTTCGTCGTTGGCACGACAACTACTGCTGTTTGTTTTTAAATAAATGCAAGATAATGCTCCCAAGCTAAGTTTCCCTTTTTCCTACTCCAAAGGTCAGAATCACGGAATTAACCAGAGTGCTATCTACACTCATTATCCGCGAGAAAGTAAGCTACATGTAATTCTGGACATTCTTTTAGCGGAGAGAACTGAATATGCAGTTTGCAAAATGCATGGAATGCCTGTCATGCACCCAAGCTTAAAACATACTGCAGGACGTGCAGCGGTGTATTCGAGTTTCTCTTACATTATAGTGGAAGATCCACAAAGAACCTATGTCTTAGCCTATATTTCTAGGTAGGTCGGAAGACATTGTACAACTTTCTGATATAGGAATCATTCATCTAGCCCCAGGCTGTGAGATAAAGACTACAGAAGTCAGTTTTTTAGAGCAAATCTCAACAATAATGGCTCCATTTAGACAGCCAAAGGAAACGCTGGTTAAGGAGATGGTGGAAGTAACAGAACATCAGAGAATCTCCAACTTCAACAAAAATTCTAAGACACCGAATCAAATGGATGAATAATTGTACAGCTCAGTTTTCAGCAACAAAATGAGCATTAAGAAGCTACACTAATCCATGGCTTTTACGCAATTATTGCATTAATGACTTTAGAAATGATGTCATATAACTGAAAATCCAACATCTGGGAGGTAGTACTAATCCTTAGAGGCTGTTTTCAAGGAAATACAACACTTATCACTGCTGCTGATACAGAAAATTAAGGAAAATCTCAAATCAGGCATGATGCACAAGCTCCTGTTCTAAAAGCATTTGGCTCATACGTATATAAAATCAAGTAAGAGGTGGACAGGATCGCACAATCGACATACCCCTCGAGCTCCATCCAACCACGGGTAACACAAGATTCCACCAAAGATAGTGCTGCCTACGTAAACACTACAGACTACATAGAACACACAAGTATTTCACAGAAAAATGCTCCTACAAACACCAGATGACTTCAAGATAACAACTCTGGACCAACAATCAACATTTAGGAAAGTGTACTCTTCTTTTGAGTGTTTGAAAAAGGGGGAAATTAAGTCCTAAAATTTTAGAGCATATATTTCTGAACAGATTGCCGTTAAAAAATTTGTAAAATATAAATAATGGTTCGTTTTTTGTAAAGAAATATGCAACTAAACTATCTTCGGTTCTAATAAAGATAACGAAGAGATTTAAACTAAAAGTAGTTAGTTGAACTATCTGTAAAGATTTATAATTTGAGAGAAGTATGTACTTCTTGTTGTCTTCGTGAAAATTTGCTATATTTGAAATCAGTTTTCTAAATGGGAAAGCAAGTATCAGAAACCAGCGTGGGGGCGTTTTTCCCAGCACGACATATCCAACTCGTGCTTCAGAGTCTCACTCTGGCCTGTGAACAAAAATTAGTCCATGCCTAATTACAAGCTCTTAATTCTTATTTTAAAGCCATTAGGTAAAAAATATAAATTTTTTCTTTCTGCGACTACTTTTTCTAAACGCTGAAAAGTGTATTCACAAATTCAAGGCATCCTTTCGTATCCCGCTCTATCGAACACGATTTAATTTAGATTTTTGGTGCAAAACTAAATTTTTTACGTTGAAACAAAAAATTTGAATTCGATTCTTTATTGAAAAAATTGCAGTACTATCCTGATCTTTTTTAATTTTGTAGGGTATTCGGAGTTCAATAAAATATATTTTAATCGTAGTTTTTAAAGGTGTTGAAGGTAGTTTAAACAATTGAAAACTAAAATTTTTCTTTTTTAAATTTGAATTTTTCCGCCAAAATGCGTGGAAATTTTTTAATTACATTTGGCTTAACATTATTTACGAAATTAACACTATATAGTGAATCAATATTTTTTCAGCATTCCTAAAACATAAGAAAATATATTTATGAAATATTGTAGCAATATTGATGTAATTTAGCGTGAACTAAGTAACGTTCAAAGCAAGACTGCGTAGAAGTTCAAGTGATGCGCAAATTAGTGCGCATTCGCGCTCTCTTCCTGACAAACAGGGAGAGTACTCCCAATTCGGTTTCCCAGCTGTACCGCGCATGCGTCGGATCGGCTCTCTCATTGGCTGTTAATGGTATGCTGTTTTGAATTCATTAAATGTATCAATCAATTGTTTCAAATATATCATAAGTATAAAGTACAAAAAATATTATGAATTATTTAAAATTTTCATTTGTATAGAAAGTTATTCCTTGCTTTAACTTAGAAATCAACGATTTATTTGTAAAGAATCAGATTAAATAATTAATTTGCTTTCCACTGTAAAAGTATCTTTCGTGATTTGTAATTTTTTTTGTTAATCTTCTCCTTTACTCCCATTGTTTGTCAGCAAGAGAGCGCGCGAATGCGCATCACTTGAAACTCTACGCAGTCTTGCTTAGAACGTCACTTAGTTTACGTAACGTTGCGGCAATATTGCTACAATATTGCATAACCATAATGTCTTATATCTTAGGAATGTTGCAGCAAGATTGATCCACTATATATTTTTAATTGCGTAAAGAATGTTAAACCAAATGTAATGAAAAAATTTTCACGTGTTTCGGCAGGAAAATTTAAACTTTAAAAAGTTCAATTTTGGTTTTAAAATTTTCCAACTACCTTCCACACCTTTAAAAATTACCATAAAAATATATGTTTTGTACCTCCGAATACTCTACAAAATGAAATTTAAAATATCAGGACAGTACTACAATTTCCTTGATGAAAAAATTGAATTCAAAAATTGTTGTTTCGACGTGAAAAGTTTAATTTTGCGTAAAAACATATAAATCAAATTATATTTGATAGAGCCACGTGCGGAAAGAAGCCTTGAATTTTAAGAAAAGTTTGTGTACAGTTTAGAAAAAGTAATCGCAGAAAGGAAAGTAATTATATTTTTTACCTCATATCTTTAAGTAAGATTTAGGAGCTTGTAATTTGACATAGACCAATTTTGTGTTACAGGCTACCATCTGGTACCCATTAAACTGAATTTGAGTTAGGAGCAGTTTTCATATGCTTACTCGGCTATACACTTTAATTGAAATCTCAATTAAATAATCTTTAGAGTTCATCGGTTTGAAATATCTGATGAAATGAATATCAAGAAAGCTTCAATTTCAATCTATGACAAAAATCAATCCTTTTGTAATGTTTTCCATGAATTCACTGCAAAATATAATTTCTTCTTTCTGAACATTATTTTTAGTCAAATTGAACAAAATTAAAAAAATTTATTCTTCTGAATATATCCACTGAGGCTAAAACACGACTTTCTGATCCAAGGATATAACGCATACTTATACAGAGAAGAGACTATTTGAATGTTTAATTTTAAATGATTATATTCAAAATATTTTCACAAATTTATAAAATAATTTTCTCAAAAATTTAATATCTCTCATTTCAGTAAAACCGCTTTCAAGAAGATTTTCTTCATTTTTATTTTGAAACAAATATTGAAAAAATTTATTTTATACCAGTGTGTTCAGATACTGTGAACATTATTTTTATAAATTACAAAATGAAATTTTAAAATAATTTCAACTTAATAATTGTAGTTTCGTATACACAGTATACGCATTTCATCAATCTTGTCCAAGCATTCAAAGAGTGTTCCTTAGATTGCCATTACTGCAGGTGATAAGGGGCCATCCATATAACACGTGGACAATTTTGTACCAATTTTTAAC
>NC_046660.1:133763679-133783421 GCF_010883055.1 Belonocnema kinseyi
CCCCCCCCTGTACTTTGTCCACGTGGACATATATTATGAAAATATAGATATTATTATTCTTCCAAATGTCCGGGAGTTCGCGACAATTCCATGGACGTCATTTTAGAACTCACTAAAATTTCAGATTCTTTTGTTTTCATAGTCAGTAGTTCGAAGTTCGTTAACTGGCTAACAGCTGTTCGTGCATTTTGCAATAATTTATCGTTAAACTGGAAGAAAATTCGAGTGAAAAAACGTCATTTTAGTAACCTTCAAACACACGGGCAATGATTGCTTGGATGATAAAAGCTAACAATAAGTTTGACTGGCAGCTTCTGAGTGGTGCCAAAGTTGACTGGCAGGCTGTCAAAAGTGTCAAAAATCGAGTGAAGAAACGTCATTTTAGTACTAGCAGGCTATAAAACATGACAAAAATTCGAGAGAAGAAACGTCATTTTAGTACTCTTGAAACCCATTGATCTATCAATGACCTTCAGAGAACTGGTCGGCTAAAATCTGCAGGATTTGAGGAGATGCAGATAAACATATCCCAAGCATCTGTTGAAAACCCACACCCTAGTTTACGTCGAGCTAATGATGAGCGTAACGTTGTTCCTGAGACAGTGCGAAATATTTTAAAAAGCATTAATTTCCATCCTTACAGAGCTCATCTGGTACAAGAGATCAATGAAGACGATCCTGATCGTCGGGTGGAATTTTGTGAAATTATAATGGACAGGATTGATAGAGATCTTCCTTTCTTGTACAATACAGTATTTTCAGATGAATTTACTTTTACTTTAAAAGGTGAAGTGAACAGGCGAAATTGTACATATTGGTGCGACACAAATTCTGATTGGATGTTGGAGAGTCACACACAATATCCACAAAAGATTAATGTTTGGGCCGGTATCTTGAATGATACATTGATAGGCCCTTTCTTCATCGATGGTAATCTAAATGCACGTGCATATGAAGAGCTTCTTACAAACCAAATTGTACCAAGAGTAAGGGAGATTACAGGCGATAATTGTCAAAATATTTGGTTCCAGCAGGACGCAACAGCGGCTCATTACGGTACGGTGGTTCGAGCATATTTGGATACTCAGTTCCCTCAAAGGTGGATTGGAAGAAGGGGAAGAAAGGGGATTCTGCAACCTGCTACTTTAATTAATAGGGAGATGATTCGTAATACTGTAACTCATTTTTACAATCGCATAGCTTTTTATCAAGAAGCTCAAGGTTTTCAGTTCTAACATCTTCACTGAAGCGTGAGAGGCGAGGGGACTCACGCTAATCAAGCACCCCAAATGGAACAGAATTTACTACGTTCGCGTCGTTGTTCCTGGGTAATGCCAAACGTAAACGTAAACTGCTTGGAAAAAATCTTAAAAAAACCTTAAAGGAAAATTTTGTTAATTTCAAATAACCTCTAACTGACCTTGAATGTTACAATTGATCTATGACTTGGGTACGTGTCTAAACGTAGAATTTTCTGCTCTATCGATTGCAGATGTAAAAAAATGTGGTTTCCATGTAAAAAAGCAAAGTTGACCTTCAAAAATCCATGGAGGTCAACTCCAAGGTCAAAATAAAAGTCACCATTGAATTCCTCGTTAAAATTTACTTAGGAATGACCTTCACTTTTTTAAAAAATATTTTACTTGAGGAAATATCCAACCGTCCCGGGACTTTTTAGATACCCTCTTAAAGCGCATTTTTAAAAACAACATAAACTTAAAAAAAATTATACACTAAAATTGCACAAAAACGGTTAAAATAAAAGAAAACATTTTTTCGAACACCACTGGAAAACGGCTGATTAGATAGAGATAAGGTAAAAGTCCCCATTGTGAGAGAATGTCTCCATTTATGATACACGAATTAAATATACGATTAAGAAAAAAAGCACAACTACACTTTTAAGAAATATAATAACAGCATATTTCTATTAGTTTTAAAATCAGTTCACTAATCTTGCTCTTAACTTATTCTATATTCCTAAAAAAAATTTCAAGTACGGAGTTTACAATCAGCGCTCGAATTCACGACGAAAGAGAGTGAATCGATAACAACTATCCCATTTTTAATTATCACTGAATAAGATTGCTTTTGCGATTTCTATAAATAAATTATATACTAATTAAAAGCTAATAAGTAGTAGATTTCTCTATATGCTATTTTACGTTCTTATGACCCCTGGCGGGCCGAAGGAACCGGAAGAAGCCTCTACACAGTACCTTTAAAGGCCCAACTGAATCCCCCTTCGGTTCCTTATTGACAAAAAAAACTAAAAAAAAAAACACCAGGATCAACTTTATCAACTTTTTAAAAATATAATTAGAAACTCACGGAGTAATCGCAATACTTTTTTTGCAGCGTTAACGTTTTTAAAAAATGTTATTAACTTCTGCTGCAGGTGACTTGAAGCGCATCTATGACAGCTCAAGTAGTATGTTGCAAGCGAAGTTTAAAAATTAAATTCAAAATTGGCAAATAAATGTAAATAAATATATGTCTAATTTTACACAAATTTAATATATTCTACTATAAGAATAATATTAAAAATACGAATTTAAACAAATCCTTTACCGTTAGTCCTGACATCTCATCTCGTAACCTCAAGGACACTGCTTGACTGCTTTAAGTTGCATCGCAGCGTTGTTGTCTAAGGTATCCACTGCGTGGCGCTAGCATCCAGACAAAATTCTTAAAGTTACCGACTGAAGAAAAAGTATTGTGAATACTACGTGAGTTTCTAATGCAAATTTGAACGTAGAATATGAATTTCAACAATTTAAACGTTGATTTTTCTGTTTTTTTTTTTAGTTTTTTAAAAAGGACCCGAATGGGGACCCAATGGGGTCTTCACGGGTACTTCGTAGAGGCTCCGTTCGGTTTCTTCGGCCCACAGGGGACACATTGAAGACTTACAGATTTAGACCAAAATAACTCCATTAATCCGACAGTTTCTCTTGATAACAGGAATTTTGATTTACTTTCGCAGAATGTCACAATAATATGGAACTCACAATTAAGAACTCCACAATTAGTCGGAATAATAAGATGTGTATGTAAATATAACAATATGTGTAAATTACCGTTTGATCAATTGACATTATTAATTATAATATTCCGTAAGAACTTGTAAAACAAAATCCAAAAAATGTTTGTGTAACAAACAATGGGCACAGTTCTAGCAATAAAGAAATGTCATCAGTACCAGTTGGAAAAGGTAACGTAAATTTCTTTTTAAATAATTTTTTTTTTTATGGAATATATTTTCGGAAAAATTATCATTAAGTCTTAATTTTAGACGATTCTAGTAAAAAACAATTTAAAGAAAGTTTCAATCTGTCGGTAGAATATTTACCTAAAAAGAAAAGGATTGCAGTTGAAAAACCGGGCAAATCAAAGTTTCCTTTGGTAGAGACCTCCGATGCATAGTATAGTCTATATTTAGAGAAAGGAAATATGAAAAAGAAAAAAGAGGAAAAACAACCAAATAAAAAAAAATTGTAAGAAGAAAAAAGAAATTAATGGAACAAGTTAAAGAAATCCAGAAAAAAATCAAATAAGAACAGTAACTTTGACTTTATATTTTGTGTTGATGATTCGTTTAATCTATACAAAATGTATAATTTGTTGTTTAAAAGATAATTTACTTGCTTTTTTTATTTTTAAAAACTGACCTTATAGTAACAAAGACATAGTATAAAAATGGTCTTATTTATTTTGCAGCTGTCTCACAAATGGGGACCTCTTTCATGAGACACCTGGGACAAATGCCTTTAGACCATCTCATGAATGAGGTCGTACATATTGCTTTTATAAAATGCATATTTATATCTAGTTTTAAGTAAAAATTTATATAAACATGAAACATTTATCTAATAATCATAAAATAATTATATAAAACAATTTAAAGTGTATTTTTCTCTCGAATACATTTTCAAATAGCGAAAATGTTCGCCCTATCTTGAAATATGTCTCATAATGGGGATTTTTACCTTATGTGGCAATTCAAAAAGATAGCGAAGAAAGGAGACATCCAAACCACCTATCTCTCACTTCTTTATTATATCTCTTCATCCTTAGATATATGTTTTTAAAAAATAGATTTTAATGTCACATGGAAAAGCTAGAGAGGAAGGCAGGAAATGATTCTGATTATTAATATAATTAAGAAACATTACTCTTCTTTTACGCTATTTTCAAATTTATTCGCAACATAATCACAATGTATCTGGTGTTATTGCCATTATTTATTGCAGAAAATTGTGTGTTGTTATTTTTGTATTAAAAGTTTTTACAATAAATTTGATAAAGAATTACACAAGGAAGAAAGCACATTCTTAATGTTGTATTATTGTTTATAGGTTAGGTGAGCTCCAGGGGATTAGAAGCGTAATGATATTCAATAATGATTCCTGAGATTGAAAATATTATGGTTAAACACTTTTTGATGCTTTTAAAATTTTGAAATGCAATTACCGAGATTTGTGCATTTTTATTGATTCATTTGGTCTTAAAATAAATTGGACCATAAAGGTCACGAGCTACGAAAAAAAATGAGAACATGAATTATTTTTGATAGGACGCGTAGTTTTTGTTTTAGTCGTAAAAAATAATAACAGAACAAAAAATTATATAAAATTCTTTGATAAACGATACAAGAGACAAAAACAACAAGATTTGTCGCCTAAATAATATCTACATATTTTCTTAGAACCACCTTACGCTAGGACGCGTATTTTTAATTGAAATTGTAAAAATATAACATTGAAAATATATAAATTTATGGAAAAACGATACAAGTGACAATAAAATATTGAAGTAATTATAAAAAATAAAATGTGTACTCTTTTTAAATGTCTGAATAAGCAGAAGTAGACTGGGGTACGTAAATAACTATAATAAACATTTTATATAATAGAGTAGATCATAATGTAGAAAAGTTCGTATTTTCGACAAAATAGAGTGCGAAGCACGAGATACGTGATGAGAATATATTTGTTAAAGCCGAATGAGTTTCAAGAAAAGAGAATTCACAATCACTAAATTACAATTGTCTATGCTTTGAACTTTAATTCTAAAGGCCTGCGCAGAAATGTGGAGTAAGTACAAATACCAAGCGCGCAAACTTGCGAGTTACGTTCGCAGCGCGTGATGACATTGTGTCCGTGCAGCCGGCACATTTTTTGTATGAAGTATTGAGCAACTCTCCCTACGCGTAAGGCCTTGATCTGTTAAAGCATTACACATTTTTTCGGCTCTATCCACTTTTCCTGACCAGGGTCACACTAAGAGTTAGGCAAACCGACCAGAACCCCAGGTAGGTCATGGCGGACCAAAGAAACAGAATAGAGTCTACAAAGTACCCGTAAAGACCTCAGTGGGTCCCCATTCGGTTCCTTTTTAAAAGACTCGAAAAAACAGCAAGATCAACTTTTAAACGGTTGAAATTTGGATTCTACGTGAAATTTTCTATTAGAAACTCACGGAGTAATCGCAATACTTTTTTTTGCAGCTTTAAAAATGTTAAAAAATGTCATTAACGTCTGCTGAAGGTGACTTCAAGCGCATCCATAATAGCTCAAGTAGTATGTTACGCGCAAAGTTTAAAAATAAAATTTTCTCTCACTATTTTGCTTTTTTTTAGTTCTTTAAATAGAAACCGAATGGGGACCCAATGGGGTCTTTACGGGTACTTTGTAGAGGATCCATTCGGTTCTTTCGGTCCACCAGGGGGTCTACATTTATATTTCTGCACAGGATGTTCTGGCATGAACTTTTATTAGAAATATAATAAATAGCTTATCAATGTTTTTAAAAATCAAGATTCAGGCCTTTGAAATTCTTACAAAACAACGGATTCTGACCAAGAGCAGATGCAAGCGACCGACAATGGTATTTGATGTAAATCGTCCTTTGAGTCGAGTTCACGCGAGGAGGATGCATGAATGAGTTGATTAAATTCACACACCTCGTACCTCGAATTCCAGGAGGCCATCCGTGGATGAGCTGGGCTGTGTAGGAGCTCAAATATGCTCATATCGGCATCTACTCAAAGGGCAGAGGTAACTCTGTACTCGGCAATAGTCATGTATGATAATAAAATGCCATCCACGCCCTTGCTTTAGTTGACAATATCCGTTCATCTGTAAGAATGGTGACCGTAAACGCTGGTGGCAAAATAAAAAGTGCGATGTAAATGAATACAAAATCCCAAAGGAAATCTAATCGAGCTGCCAGAATGCGCATCACTCACAACACTCCCAAAAAATTTGAATCCAGTACACAACACGTCCCAACAGTTTGCGCCACAGTGTTGCAGTTAACATTGATAAGAATGTTTGCTTTGTCTCATGCAAAGTATGTTTGTTATTATTAAATAGAGATGCGTTCCTCAAGTGAAGTAAACTATTGTTAGTAGAATATATATTGTTAAATAAATGTTACAGTAATATATTTCGGTAAACTCAAAATTAAAAAGAATTCATAGCCTAATTGCTCTAAAAACTAATTAACTTTCTCTCTCAATATCGCAAAATAATCCAAAATTACTAAAGGTTGTTAAAGAAAATCAAAAAGGTTTCTCAAAAATAAAAAATAAATCGGTAAAAATTAATAAAAACTCGAGTGCCAGCACAATTACAACTGACACATTTAATCCCGTTGTCCAAACTAGAGCTATTGTTTCTTGATTTGACATTTACTTAAATTGTTTATTAAACGATTCCATTAAAATAACAATAATTACAAATGATAATAAAAAACCAGTGAAATTGGATAGATACGAGAATTTTGTATGATCATCCACCAAGTATCAGGCCTCCAAGGAAGAAAAATCAGACTTGAGAGCAATCGCCGGATCAAGTGATCAAAATAGAATCTTAACCCAAACTGAAAAAATGTTGAGCAAGCAGCTGTCTTCTTCGTAGGAACGCAAGGCCACCACGGTGGTTGTTGCACGGTAGATACCACATGTGTGTGAGAAGTAGTGCTAAACGTGCGGCGAAACACTTTTTCGCCTATTGGAAATGTTGCAATCCCACAAAAATAGAGAAAGCAATTACCCTGCGCATCCAGAAATGTATTTTTGCGGACAGATTAAACTACAGATCGCATTTAAAGTTTGTGATTATGCAAACAATTAAGTAAACCATAAATCAATGGTAGTTAATCCCAGTCAAAAATAAAATGAAAATATATGATTTAAGAGATATTTATTGCCATATAAAGATGTTATAAACTGATAGACATCTGTTGGATTTTTACAACATAAAATATTTTGTCGGCATGAAAAATACTTTTAGAATACTTGAGGAAGTGTTATTTAAAGTGAGAAAAAATGTAATCCTAAAGTATCATGCTTCTTATTAAGAAATTACATAAATAATTCATTGTTTTATAGTCATATCTTTTTACTAATGAAAGAAATTTTTACACAAAGTTCTTCGTAATGACTTTAAGATTTCTTCAACCCAAAAGTTTTATTCTGGGTCAAAAATTTTATTTTTTATAACAAATTGTATCAAAAAATGTGTTAACTTTGTATATTCTTACAGAAAAAAAATTATTATGTAAATCTCCTTAAATTTTTAACGACTATATTGAATTAGATTTTTTCGCTTTTAAAATCGTTATTTTATATTATAATGTGAATAATAATTTAAATTTTTCAGTATATTATGAAAAACATCTTATTTCAAAGAAACCTCGTTACTGAACAAAAATTTTAAAAGTTCAAAAACATTTGAAGGATTTAAAATTATCTTAAAAGGAATCGCAAAATATATTTTAAAACATTTCAAAGATTTGAAACGACTTCAATTTTTGAAAGATTTTTGAATATGTCACAAATATTTCAAACATTTTAATTTTTGTAAATAAATACAAAAGATTCTAGAATTTTTTTACAACTATTTTTTTATTTTTCAGAAGATTTCAAAATATTTTATATTTCAATGATTTCATACGAAATATAGTATGACTAGTACCCACGCCCATGATTTTTTTGGAAGTGCTAATGCGCATACGCTAAGACGTCATTCACTCGACAAATGTTCTAATTACAACGAGTGCTCATTTTTTAAAATGGAGAGGGAAGGTACACAATCTGTCATCCTTTTAATTTTAGTATTTAACGACTCAATATTTTTTCGATATGAATCTATAAATTTCTACGCCATGGCCTAATATAATATAATTTTACTATTCCTTTAATTACCATTATGTTATAAATCTATATACCACGTTAGTTAATGATTCCAATTTTTATACTTTTATATTAAATAATCTGATGAGGCAGTCGGCCTGATTCCGAACCGTCATTTATACATTGCCGAATAAATAGCCTGGAAGAAGTCGATCTAATAAGGTTTTTCCTCACCAACACTAATTTGTTGTTTCCCAGGCGTTAAATTAAAAAAATTTTACATCCCGAATTTCTTTACATATAATGATAGTATTTTGTAACCAGTAAATACAAATCATATTGTTGACTAGGTTCTTTGAACCCAGTCAATAACATATAACGCGCAGGGTTCCCGACAATGGATCGGCCAACAATGCCGACCACTCTAGAGCTGGGGGAGCCAATGAAGATGAATTCAATGCGATGGATTGACGGAATCTCATGACCTTCAGGTGAACGGAGCAACTTAATCGCGACTTCCTATAGTTCTGTGATACGAGTGAGGCTCTTATACGGGGTTATATGGCACGATTCCATGCTCTGTGGTGCGAGAAATACCCGGAGATATCGCACTTTTCGCATCAACGTCTGCAAAACCATGCCGAAAAACTCCAAAAAAAGGGGCTATGTAAGCGGAACGCCTACTCTACCACAGTCAGAACAAGCCAGCAACAGAGAAAGAAAGGCGACACTAAGATCAACAGCGGGCAGGTATCCGATAGAGGAAGAGCGATGCCTTATGACCCGGAGAAACCTCTACACCAAGGTTTCTCTCAAGCCTAAAGATCTGGCTAAAATGGATGACGAGCTTCGTGTACATTTTTCCGAAGAATCCTACCTCTGGACTATCAATTGTTGTGTGTGTAATGCAGCAAGAGCTTTGGCCGATGTGAACTGTAAAACAAAACCAACGGTTGATCATAAGACCAAAAGACGAATGCATCGACTCGCCATAAAGATAGGCTGGGCAAGACAGAGCGCGTCCCGCAATTAGTGTGTGATTGATTACATCATATCTGGCAAGAATTTTACCGCCGAAGTTCGAAGTTCGAAGCCTAGAGCGGAGAGAGAGGTGAGTCAGAGAAAATCAACAGTTTCTCTCTGATCCATCTCCACATTTCCAAGACCCCCAGCTACTGTCGAACACCCGCCCAAACCATAGGAGGTCGAAGTATTAGGAGAGAATTTTACGAAGTGCAGCATACACTGGACGAAAAATCAGATAACATAAATAGATTCAAGGAGCTGTGTGATGCCCTCATAACACCTGATGAAGAATACATACCCATCACTATCGAGTAAGTGAAAAAAGTATTAAGAGGGATGAAGAACTATTCCGCTCCGGTACCAGATGGTATCAAGACCTCCTGATTAAAGAAGTTTCCTTCAATCAATCAGCATTTGGCCTGTATTTTTACCTGATATTTAGAGTCGGAAGAACCAATTCCTGAGTGGTTGGTGGAAGGGCGCACAATTCTCCTGCCGAAAATAGGCAACTTAGCTGACCCGAAGAATTACAGGCCAATCACTTGTCTGAACACACTGTATAAGATATTCACAGCTATCCAAAATGATATGACTGTTGAGGCAATTGAACCTGTGTGGTAAGAAATGTATGAACAACGCAGCTCAAAGAATGCAAAGATGCAGCATACCACCAAGGTGACCTATCTATGGCCTGAATTGATTACTGGAAAGCTTCCGATTCGACCTCCCATAGACTTATCATCTGTCTTTTGGAAAGCTTCAAAGTTCATCCGCAAATCGTGAGGTGCATAGAGTGATTGATGCCGCTTCGGAAAACCAGATTTACTATCTAATCTGGAAAAAATCGTGTGACAGCTAACAAGGTCACCTTTCAGAGAGGTGTCTGTCAGGGCGACACCATGAGCCCACTCCTCTTTTGCCTGACATTATTACCAGTATCTCCAGCACTTCGCCATTCCCACGGGTACTTTTGCGGCAAACCTGCAGATCGAAAGTACAATGTCACTCATGTATTTTATATAGACGATCTTAGGATCTATGCTAAAAACAAAGAGCAATTACATCTGGCTCTAGGAAGTGTCGAACGATATAATAAGGAAATGAGAATGGAATTCGGGTTAGACAAATAAGCCAAGGTTTATCTGAAGATAGGAGAACTACTAGCATCTCTGAAGACCCTGATCTCGTCGATAGAAGCGCTATACGACACTTTTGCGCTGGAGAGGCTTATACATACCTGGGCGTGCCACAGAGCCGCATTCAGCATGTGACATCTATAAAGGATACTGCGCGAAGCCGGCGAGGAACAAAGTATCTGCAATGAACATGCTTGCCGTCCCGGTAGTACTCTATTCATTTGGAGTGGTATCATGAACGACGAACGAGCTCAGATCACTTGATATCGGGACACGAAAGGTTTTGCACATGAAGAAAAGCATGCATCTAACGTCTTCTGTTCCGCGACTCTACATCCCATGCCATCAAGGTGGTCGCAGAATATTGAATCTTGAACATCTTCACAACAGGATTATTCTGGGTACAGCACATAGAGTCGCAAATTGAAGGGACCCTCTTCTTAAAATGGCCAGGAAGCACGAAGAAGTGAGCGAAGGAGCACTTCTGTACAAAGCAGCCAAAGAGGCTCCTGGAACACTCGGACTTATCATGTCAAGACGGTGTCATTTCCACCTGAAAATACCGTCGCCACATTTTGAGCCAATACATTCCCAATGATAGCTGCAGGGCGTGCCACGTACACCCCGAGCATTTGGTACATAAACTATTTGGTTATCCAGCTCATGCGGGAACAACCTACAGCCAGAGGCACAATGCGATACTAAGAGTGCTTTACTATCATCTCTGTCTCTCTTACGGCATTAATCTTAATATCGTTCCTCTAAATTCTCCTAGGGAAATCGAGTCAATTTTCGAAAATCAGAAGTGCCACATATAGTGGAACTTGATATTCTCGACATTTTTGATTTTTCGAAAAAAGTTATTGGGATAAATTGTTAAATTTTTTGAATACTATGAATAACCTACAGAAAATTTTTGAATTTTTGGAAAAAGCGGTCTCAAAACTATTCAAAATGTGCCCACTTTTTGAATTTTCATCCAAAATGTCACGCTAACGAACTTGACCTTTAGTTTAGGACACTAAACAAGTGTACCAAAGGCCAATATAATAGATTAATTTTTTCAAAAGTTATCCTGTTCATAGACAGACAGACATACAGACAGACACATTCGGAAAACCTGTTTTTCGGATGCAGGGGGTCTCAAAACGTGGACATTTGATAAAAACTGGGGGTGTCAAATTTTACCGAAATCTAATACCTTCTCTGATGAGAACGTAAAAATTTATCAACTACACATTTTTTAGCACTAGTTTATCTTGAAATTTCTTTCTGGTTTCTTTTTTTTTAATTAAAAAATTATATCTTTCGAGAAAACTCTTTTACAATTCGATCAAATCGTTGACGTCATGGAATTTGACAGTCACTAAAAATAGCTTTATGACGCATCTGTAGAAGTGCTAAGAATCTAACATATTTCCTAAAGCGTCGTAGTCTAAAGTATCTTTCTGATATCGTATTAATCTATAATTCTTATTTTTTCTATTATTACAGGACAGGGAGAGAGTATTAAAATGATGAATATTTCTTCTAAATTGTTCTTATTCTGTCGATACTAGCATTCGAGGTATACTGTGTGTAACTAAACGTATATGTTTTGAGTGTTCAACGGTCCAAAAATCTATATCGCTACTAAAGGGAGATGAAAATCATTTCAATCATTAGGGGGGGGGGCAAAATTTTCAGAATATAAATTTCAGGTAAAACATTTAAATTGCCAACTCTCAATCCGAGACTGACAGACGGAAGTCCTTACTACCCACTTTTTTTGAAAATTCTTTGCATTAACAAAAAGAATTTTCACTACTCATTGGTCAAATAATATTTACAAAATCTGAAAATTTTCAATTTTGTTCGATTCTATTATTTTTAACTATCGTAATCGCGGATCTCTCGTTCGGTCTCCGACTACGTTTATCACGCCTATGTTCGCAGCTTAATAAAAAAAAGTAATCAACTTAAAAAATTTCTGATTTTTTGAAATGAAAAAGCAACTCAACAACTATCTATTGGTGTAAAAACCTAAAAATCTATTTTTGGCGCGTAAGGTCCATTTCTTCGCGGACGGTCACATATATACTCTAGAAGAAAAGAAGTGAGATTTCTAAAGCCGACGTTTCGACGTTTCATTGTGATTATTATTTACATAATATTTTTTGTATTCACATTGAACTTTTAAATTATAAGCTACTCTTAAATTGTTTATAGTTTTTAAAATTGCCTTAATTTAAAAATTATTTTCGAAAGAATAATTTTTATTTCTCAGATTTTTCAGATTTTACAATGACAAAATTCAAAATCGATTTCTCATTTTAATCCTTATCTTCTATGCATGGATATAAACTAAGTCTCAACTTATCCAAATGGACCATTTTATTCTTTATAGGGCTAATCCTTATGAGAGCGTTACGGTTACCTATTAGTTCTTCTAAAACATAGGGTCCAACATAATATGATGTAAACTTTTTGTTTTCCCTTTCATTGATTTCCAAATATACCTGACTCCCAACCTTAAAGTGCTTAGGATTAGCTTTCCTATCATAGTATTTCTTATACTTTTCTTTTGCTTTTAGGAGTATTCCGTGAGCCAGCGAGTGCGTATTTTCAAGCCTCAGAAAGAGTTTCTGCAAATGCATTTTATACGCCTTGTCCGGCGGATTGAGAGAGAAGCTTGTTGGAAGATTAACATATCTACCATAAACCAGAGTGAACGAGGCAAAACCTATTGCCTCGTGAACATTCACATTATAAGAGAAAACTGTAAATCGAGTCCAATTATTCCAATCAAGTTTTCCTTCGAAAACCAAGTTATGATGACTTCTTTCTAAAATTCCCACACTCTGTGGATAATAAGCAGACGATTGGATATTTTTTATTCTAAATATTTTTCAAAAAACCTTGATTACTTTACTAACCAAATTAACAACCTGATCAGATTGTATTACCCGCGGGCCACCATTCCGCATAACAAATTCTTCGGCTTAAGCTCTGACTATAGTGACTGAATCAGCATCTTTCAAAGGTATTGCATCACAATATTTTAAAAATAAATATTGAATCGTAAGAGTGTCTGTATTACCCTTAGAAGTAACTGGAAGAGGTCCCACAAGGTCAATTTGAATCTTCATTAATGGTTTCTTGGCGGTATCAGTTATCAACATTGGTTGACGAGTTTTCCTTCTAACCAATACATTTCTCAGACAATTTTTACATGGACCAACAATTCTTCTAACGTCCTCCTCCATATTATTCCAATAATATTGAGATCTAAGTATCCAATAACATTTTGAAGAACCTTGATGTCCACCTACAGCAGACTCGCGAAATTCTTTCATTATGTCATCTCTTTTATGACGTGGTGGAATAATTATTTCACCGGAGAAGATGCAAACTAATAATTCAGACCCGAAAAAATGCTGCAGAAACTTTCGCTTCAACGAGAGCCAAGAGATCTGATCTAGATCGTTTCCCTTCTTTGAAATATTCACGCTCTTGACATTAGGAGTATTCATTTCATTTCTAATGCAATAATTGAACTAGATATGTGATTCAAGAAAAGCTGATCGTCATGTTTATTCCTTCCAATCAAGGTAAATATACCAATTGTTTCGGCTAAAAACTACTACTTCACATAATTTAGGATTACTTCCTAAGAAATCTTCAGCTCGGAAGAGATTATGACTCACTAATTTCAGCGTTGTATTTGTCTTCCACGTTCTGTAAAGCGCACAATTTACTTTGCGTCTTTACGGCAGAAGAATGTAGTTTAAACTCCGCACCCCACAACTCATTAAGAGCCGATGATGATGTGGACATCAAGGGCTTCTGCTTTTCGGGCACTTAAGCTAAACCATTTTTAACACCTAAACTGCCGGAGTAAGCGCGTTTTCATCCCCACGAATCTGGACCAAAATGCCGTGGTGCATTGGTGCAGGCCGATAACGAGGTTCCTAATAGGTTACATCTAACAGGAGTCGCGAGTCGTGGTTCCTAGGTACTCTGATCCTGGGTGGCGATTTGATAATTTTGAGATATTGAGTCTGGATTATTCATTCAACTAATCACCTCAATCCCAGTAACGTTACTTTCCACTGCTCTGACATCTAGAGCCTCAGAAGAAGCAAACACTTGGTTCATTATTTCTTCTGTGCCAATCTTATTATCAGAAGCTGGAAGTTCCACAACAACTATCAGCATTTCATCAAAGGAATCCAATATAGATAATAAAGGGCCTCTTATCATTCAGTGACCTTCTTTACAAAGCATCATCGATGCAATTCACATTTCTAGACTTATACAAAATCGCGTAATCATACTCACTCAGCTGTATTCACCATCTAGCCAACCTTGAGACAGGATCCTTAATGCTGTGCAGCCAAACTAAGGGGCTATGGTCAGTAACGAGGACAAGTTTGTGGCCATATAAGTTAGGCCGGAAATAGGTGATGCAGAAGACAATAGCAAGAAGTTCCTTTTCTATTGTAGAATAATTGATCTCTGCCCCTTGAAGAGTCCTTAAGACAAAAGCGATTGGCAAGACCTGACCAATCTTACCCTGACTGAGGACACCTCCGAGAGCGTAATTTGAAGGGTCTGTTATCAATACAAATGGGTTTGAAAATCAAGGATACTGTAAGAAAGGTTCGGAACAGATTTTATCACCCACGATCCCAACAGTTTTTTGTTCTATAGACAATTTTTTATAATTTATTAGATGGTGGCGTCCTGCTCCAGGTTTAACAGTTGATCTTATTTGTAATATTTTATTATTTCACAAGAATTCGAATGATTTGCCTAAGTTCAAGCACATTACAAAGTTTCTAAGTCCAAAAGACTCAATTGTACACTATCAAGTGTTGCAGGTTTAGTATTATACATGCGGTTTCGGAGTATTTCTCTGATACCGAGTTAATTTATAATTCTTATTCTTTCTATTATTTCAGGACAGAGAGAGAGTATTAAAATAATGAATATTTCTTCTAAATTCCTCTTATTCTGTATTTTCTAAGTTATACTTATATATTAAACTTTAAATTCTAATTTGAATTTAAACACGCATCGACCAATGTATGTATCGAATCTATATCTCGCTAGTCGATCGTAGCCTTAGAGGTACTAAATAAAAATAGAGAATACTTTTTGCTTGATTGGAGGATAGCATTTTGTTTTCATATTTAAAAGCAGTTACAAATAAATTGCAGGTGATATAAATACGCATATAAATATAATTCATTTTGAAAGATTAAGAAGTCCTTTATAAAAATTTATTTTCTAAAGAAATAAAAACTTTATTGCAGAACATAATCTTAAATGTACAACAAATTAATCAATTGGTTATTTGAAGATAAAATGTAATGATTTTAGTGCACTGATATGAATAAGAGAATAATAAAGAAAATCAGTCATTGTATTAATATTTTAAGATATATGAATATTTGAGACGATGGGTATGAAATTTATATTTTTACAATTATAAACTATTACCGCTGCAGTATACTAATTGATATCTCTTCTTTCCATGACAACAAATTATATTTCTAGTATTCAGATGAACATTGGGCGTATGAAAAATCATGTTATGCATACATTTTTCATCATTTTTTAAGCTTATTCACATGAAATTAAGCGAAATTTGATATTTCTGAGAATTTTGAGGAAGTAGAGTTTGGAAACAATTGCTGTCAGAGATCTGTCGGTTCATTTACTTTTAGTGACCGGGGACAGCGCTAGATGACGCTGATTTGGAAGTCGTCAAAACCGTAAATGGGAGTGCCACCACCATGGTACTATATGTCCATGGAATAAAACGTCATTTACCAACCCTGAACATACAGTTAGTGACATAACCAGTTTAGCTACTATAATAAAAACATTAAGAAGATGTACAACGATAAAATTATTATGCTCTTATTAAATAATTCCTTGGCTAATTAAAAATTTCGTACAAACAAATACACAAGTCTGTGTTCTTGATTACCCCTCTCTTTCTATGCCCTATCCCACTTTTGACGTCCGTAGTTAGTCCGATACCGTGTAAAAAGTCAAATTTCGGACGGACCTCTTCTTTTAACGTTTGTAGATAAAAAGAGAGATCCGTTAGTTATAATGATTTTACTATAATTTTTTCGCTGATATAGGAAACATAATGGAAAATAATTATAGAAATGAAAAATATTAAAATATTAAGAAGCTTAGTGCGAAAAGTAGAGAATAATATAAACTTTATTATGAACAACTCAGACAAAAGTGCATAAAAATGTTTATATTTGAAACAACAATAATAGCAAGAGACGTTCCAGGAACGTGCCTGAAACGATGCGCGGGAACCTTCAGAACGTTCTCTGAGCGTGTAAAATGTCCGTCGCTTGGGAGCGTTTCAGTGGAACGTTCCAGGAACGTTACACTGGGACCTGTGGGGAAGCTCCCATTATTATTATTATTTTTAATAACAATTATTTCGTAATTCGTTAGAGATAGGTAAAAGTAGATGTCTTTTTTGACTTTTGAATACGTATATACTACATTGTAATATGGTATCTATATCATAAACTGATATTAATGTTCACCTATAACTTACGATTTATTGGATACTCATTAATAATAATAACAATAATGATCATTTAGTTCCCGCGGAACGTTCCAGGCACGTTCCTGGAATGTTCCGTACTACTAGGGAAGCTCCGTTTAGATTGAGGGGGTAATAAAACCTAAAAACAATGCCTATCTTATACTTTGTGAACAAATATTTCAATATTATTTATTTCTTTAACCATTTTTCCATAATTTCTTTCTGATAAGTCATTTAAAAATTTCGAAAAAGACGTAATAAATTTACTTAATTATATATATTTTCAAGAATCAACAAGATAGAAGATTCTACATTTTTAGACCTGTATATCTTTAAAAAATTCCATTATTATCGCGACATCTTCTAATTTTTAACTCCCGTGCAGAAATTCCAATTTGGATCTGATCGGGGCCAGATCGGGCAGAATTTGGCCCAAATCAGGCCATACAGATGGGGCCAGACTCGAAATGAAACGCGATGCCCGATCGGGGCCCAAGCGCTGCGCCCAGAGATAACCATACCTGGCCCCGATCTGGCCCATATTAATTTATTTTTCTTATTCTTAATTAAAAGGGATTCTTAAATAAAATAATATTAAAATCGAATATGTCACCTCCTTAACTGAAATTCGAGAATATAAATATCAGTTATCTAACAGATCGCGATATGAAAAAATTGGAGTATGACAGACACTTTTTTTCGAACAAACGGAAAAAGTCAAACGACGCAACATAACAGCCAGAATTCGTGTATGATCAACCATTTAAGTATTTTACAATATATTCTTGGTTTTAATTTCTAAATTAAAGTTGCTTTCAATTTCTATATTGAACCTAATTGTGGAAAGTATCAAATCACCTAAAAATACATGAAAATAAATATGTTTATGACGTCATTGTTGATCTAATTCGTTTTCACATTCAACAAATGAAATATTACTTTTGATACTTTTCTTATAAATAACCCCATTTTGAGGTTAGGTTTCATCTTAAAATTCTTTATAAATTTACTTATTATAGTCTTCAACACGTAATTCAGGAATATTTTGAAGTATACTATACCTACGCATTCGTCTTGTGCTCACTTTTGGCATTTTTTCCCACTTATTTTGTCACTTTTCCCAATAAAAATGGAAATATTTTTGACGCTTGACACTTTACGTTAAAACTTGCGCGATTTGAAATCAACCCCCTTTAGTCCCCGGAATTAATGGAGCGCCATCTACTGGCAAGCTTGGCTGTTAAGTCGGGATCTAGACGGGGCCAAATTTAACAACCACAAAAATGCGTGCCCGTTCTGGCCCAAATCGGAAATAAGGCAAACATTTGGCAATTTCTGCACGAGTTGTTATCACTTTTCGTATTTAATCCCGTTCGCTCATCATTAACATGTAGTATTATAAACGATTATACCTTTTTAAATGAAAAAAGTATTAAACATTTATTTCATTGGCTAAATAAGTAGCATTCAGAAATTTAATTTTAAAATATAGTTTACAAAATGCAATGTCACAGAAACATATTTATGTTAAAAATGTGTGTGTACATTATAGAGTGAAAAATTAAATTCTATAATTTCAAATTGTATTGAATCTAACCAGACGTATTCGAAAATCCTCATACTTCAAAAGTAACTTTATCGGGATATAATGAATTAAATTTGTGTTTTAACAGATAAAATAAATATGCTATAAATACTGAGTTTTTTCATTTTTCTTGTTGAGAGTTATTCACCCGTGAAGATGACAAAAAATCTCCATAGTATCAAATTTTGAGAAGAAAATTTGCAATAGCTAAAAAAAGAGCTACAACTATGATCAGTTTTACTAAAAATGAACTTTAGCCGTTAAATTTATTTTAAGAATTCAAAAGAACGATTTTAATAAGCCTATTAAAGTGCTGCAAAACAATTATGCTTGACTTGCTGTTAAAATACAATTCCCATTCATCATTTGATAGTAAAATAACTTTTTGGCATGAAAAATAATAGTTGCAAGGCTAATTTGAGTTCATTTTTCATTGTAGATTTTGAGTTTTTCTTTATTTTCATTGATACGCGTAATTAATTTGATATTATATGCCCCTTTCCTTTTTAAACATAAAACATATAAATAAATGAATAACAATAAAGTAATTTAATATATTTATCTGATGATACAGTAAATTAAACACATAACATGTCATGATATAAGATAACATCACATAGCAATGACACAGTAAAATTGAGTATGAAAAAAAATTAATAGTCCACAACCACATTAAATCCGATGACCTAGTTTTAGTTGCAATGATATTCAATTTAAATGAAAATTAGCGAAAATTAACTGTGTAAAAACTACGAATTTTCCCGAAGTTTCGTGGACAGTGCAGTTTACTTCTGCAGAGCTGACCTGAAACTGAGGTATCAGGTTATGTTGTTCTTATTTATACCCTCTAGGATGCCTGTGATTGGCCAGAGCGCCCCTACATGGTTCGACCAGTCCCCACGGTGGGGTATGTTTACTACTTTGAGCAGTAACGAGTAAACCAGCAAGCAATGTATTTTAGCCACTTAATAATTTCGGTAAAAGAAAATTCTACATTTCTTGCATTAATATCTGCAGCAGATTGAAATATTTGCAAGGGACTATAGTGACGCCGAGAAATACCGGCGTACTGATTTAGTAAGCGAATGATTAAAAATTGGTGTAGTCAAATTAGTAGACGAAAAAAATAAACCCAACCTGCGGCGCGTCGCGTTGAAGGTTACAACACACGTATCCTTTACACAAGCAAATGACGTAAATGCATACTTATCATGGGATTTTGAACTGTTTCGAACTATTGTATTTATTTAAATTACAATTGTACAGTACACATTATTATAGTTCATA
>NC_046660.1:133783521-133802573 GCF_010883055.1 Belonocnema kinseyi
GCTAAAACAAAAAAATGTGATTAAAATATAAAGCTAGTGGGAATCGAACACGGGTCTCCGGCACGGAAGCTCGGCGATATTCCATCCTGCTAAACTAGATAATGAAATACAGAAATGTATCGCCCTTATGAAATAAATTCTAGCACTCAAATTGATTTACAGTCGAAGTTTCGTCATCAGTTTCAATTTCTTTAAGCCTAAGCGCTTTTCAATGCAAGGTGAAAATATTGAAAAATTTAGTTTCGACTTCTTTCACTTTCAACGCCGCAAACTGACAAAGTTGATCTTACTGATTTAACCTTTATTTTAACTTCAAACCATGTTGTCCCATTTCACCTTCTCTTTCAACGTGATGATTGTTTTCAGAAGAACCACAAAATTGTAATAAATTTAATTTTCAATACATCCTTCCTTCAACCACCCGAGAAAAGGGCTAAAGCGAAGTAGAAAAATTAGAAAGCTCAATATACTTTTTGATTCTGGCTCTAAAAGTCGTTGAACAGTTAATCCATACAGAAAATCGCAAGGTGTAATGGTAAAATTTTTCATCTCTGTAAAAAACACAGTTTTATGAATAGTGCATCAATCTTGGGCAACGGCACATTCATTGGGAAGCAGCAGCTGTATTTGAAACAAAGATTTAAGAGAAAAAAGACGGATAAATTATTAATTTCGAGTTTTCGGTTGAAAATTATGAAAAAGGATTTTCTAAAGAAAAGGCTGCGAATTGCATACCCATCAAGTCTAATCTTGAAAATGAAATAACTTGCAATTCCGCATTTTTCGGAATCAAGAATACGTAGTATCTTTTTTCCATATTTTATGTCGTAGAATCTGAGAAGAAAGGATAAGTTACGAAAATTCTCAACAGAAATTGAACGGATTACCCGACTTTCTTCTTTCCTTTTTTAATCGTTTCGTCGTTATCTAATGCATCTAACGCAGAATATTTAAATGAGGTTCCTTAATATTTTAATGATGTTTTATTTCTCTCAACCGGCTCTTATCTCTAATAATGGGTAGGTTGAGTGAGGCATGGCAAGCACTCAATCAAATGCTGAGCTCGATCCCGGGTTTTTACGACGTTTTAAGTATATTTGAAAAAATAACACTCTAGTTTCATTCGGAAATGATCTGCCCTTTATTTATTTTACCATGGGTACACTCATGGTGACCGTTTGCTACTTCCCAGGCGCACAAAATGCATTATATTTTCAGTTAAAGAGGAATAAAAGAGGGATTTTTCGAAAGATGGCCTGGTTCTTGTTTTATTGCAATTAATTAAAGATTTGATCATTTTGTGTGCCTGGGAACTAGCGAACGGTCACCATAAGCGTACTCATGGTGAATGAAATTCTGGGCGCTCGTTTCAGAATGAAACTACTATCGGCGAGAAAATTCGAGTCTTCTGGCTTGGACGTTGAATAAGCATGTGAAGAAAAAACGGTAGGTTAACGAAAGAGGTATCATTTTAAAGGTGCAAATGTTGTACGTTAATGAGCCGAAAAGTAATATTCGAAAAAATTATTTGTAGCTTACAGATTTGAAAATACGATGAAAACTGAGGAAATTGTATAGCTTTTAAAAACAGTGAACTTTGAAGTATAGTTTTTTATTGAAAAAATAATAGGAAAAATCTAAAAAAATTCATGGTGGTACATTAAACATTTCTGAACATATTGCTATCGAAAAATGTGCAAAATATAAATAATTGTTCGTTTTTTGTGAATAAATATGCGACCGCACTATCTTCAGTTCTAATGAAGATAATGAAGTGATTTAAATTGGAGATAGTTAGTTGAACTATCTATAATAACTTACAATTTGAAGGAAGTATGTGCTTCTTGTTGTTTGCGTACAAATTGCGATATTTGAAGTCAGTTTTTTATATAGGAAAGCAAGTGCGAGAGCCCAGCATGGTGCAGTTTTTTCAGGAGATCGTCCTCGGTTTTCCACAACACAGGAAAAGGGTTTGAAGGCCAAAGTGAATCTCGGAGGCACAAGTTGGGTAGGTTGGGCTGAGGAAAAACGAGGACGATCCCTTGAAAAAAACTGCACCACGCTGGGCTCTCGCACTTGCTTTCCTATATAAAAAACTGACTTCAAATATCGCAAATTGTACGAAAACAACAAGAAGCACATACTTCCTTCAAATTGTAAATTATTATAGATAGTTCAACTAACTACCTCCAATTTAAATCACTTCATTATCTTCATTAGAACTGAAGATAGTGCGGTCGCATATTTATTCACAAAAAACGAACAATTATTTATATTTTGCACATTTTTCGATGGCAATATGTTCAGAAATGTTTAATGTACCACCATGAATCAGTTTTCATCGTATTTTCAGATCTGTAAGCTACAAATAATTTTTTGGAATATTGCTTTTCGGCTCATTAACGTACAACATTTGCACCTTTAAAATGATACCTCTTTCATCAACTTGCCATTTTTTCTTCACATACTTGTTCAACGTCAAAGTCAGAGGACTCGAATTTTCTCGCCGATAGTAGTGTGTTATTTTTTCGACGATACTTCAAACGGGCAGTCATCATTTCCTGCACGGCTATCTGCGTACCCTTACCCTTCCAGTGTGCAGCGTCAATCCCACTCAGTTCATTCGAACTTGCTCCATGCAGTGGCGTGGCCAATGGAGGGGTTTTGGTTGTTAGAACTCCACGATGGAAGAGGCACATCTACTTTCTTTTTGTAGACACTCGTGAGTCACCGTGAGTTAGACAGTAATGGAACGTTCACGCGTTTTCTTGAAGTTAAATGATCCCAACGGAGCTGGCTTGATTTGCGCTTGCTTGGATTTGAGTGACGTTCATTGGCTGCGGTGCGCGTCTGTACTTGATTTTTCAATACGTACGCGAACTAGAGCCAATAAGCGACGCACAGTTCAAGCATGCGCAAGTATTTTTGGATCACTGTTGGGAATAATAATCGAATCAAATTTCGAGGTCGATAATACTAATCAACGCTTCTCATTTACCACCACCTTTCCACCCGTACCACTGCAATCGCAATACAGGGGACAAGGCATCTGCTTGTTATTTATGATCGAATTCTTATTTCAATTTAAGCCTCTCTGATTGTTATTCATGATAGTATTTTTATTTCAAGTTCGGAAAGAACATTTTGAAGACTTCAAAGCATTTGAACGAGCTATCTGGACCATTAAATATATCTACCTGAGTGCCTGCGGAGAATTTCTCCGAGCTTCTCAGAGTCTTGAGAATCTTTAGCATATACTCTGAGATTTCTATCGGTAGGGTTAGTATATTTTTAATTATAAGTTAATGTTTAATCTATTATTTGTTATTAATATAAACATTAACATTAAGTCATATTTCTATGAATCATGGAATTTGTTATTAAAGTCCATTGCTGGTGGAAAATGCGATAACAACTTTTGAAATTTTGAGGTTAGGAATTAATTTTATAATACAAAAGCGAACTTCTGGTCACAGAATTAGATAATTTTGGACACTTTAATGTAAATCTTCCGTATATGTCTACAAAAATCTATCAAATATTATTGTTTGCTATGAAAGGTTACGAAAATGTACTACAAACACTTTAAGAAAGTTAAGCTTTCACAGAAATTTTTCTTACAAATCACACAAAAATTTCATTCAAATTTATAAAATGTTTGGTGAAAAAAACAGGAACTATTTTAATCAGGATTAAAATAAAAAATAGCTTTTTATGTTTTCATCTTACGTCTGTTTGATAAGTTTGCTTACTGTGAGCAGTTCTCTCTTGAATTGCAAAATGTAATATTAACCTCAAAATCTCAATAAGTTGCTACCGCATTTTTTATCAGCAATAACATTTTATAGCGAATTCCATGCCTCACAGGAATAATATTTAATGTTTATATTGAATGCAAATAATAACTAAAACATTAACTTATAACTAAAAATTCACCAATGTTACACTAACTTTATTCAATATTAGAAAAATACCATTAAACTCCTTGCACTTGACCTTCAAAACAAAACAGCTGTATAAAATGTATTGGCTTCCAATGTTTTATGTGCTTTTACACAATATATGGTTTAAGATGTGGAATTGAATGAATTATGTTCAGGTTTATAGATATATCGGGTCTTCATATTCATATTTCTAACAAAAAACACAAATTTTCAAAAAAAAGGGAATTTTTAAACAAATAATTCCATTTTTAACCCAAAAAAATCAAGTTTCAATAAAAAATATCAAATTTTAAACAGAAACAGAATAATTCAGTTTTTAGTATATAAAACTTAATATTCAATAAAAAAAAAGAAGTTTTCTGCAGGTTATTGAAAATTTAAACCAAAACAGGCGAATTTGAGAGCAAATAGTAAAAGTTTTAACAAAAAAGATGAAATTTCAAACACAAAGATTAATTTTCTATTTTAAAAAATCTTTTTTAACAAATAATAGAATTTTCAGCTAAATTAATTTTCAATCCAAGTATAATAATGTATAAATTATTCAAAATACGATAGAATTCACTTAAATTCAGGGAGGTTCTACACATTATATAGCAGAATCTTTCAGCGATTAACATTTTTTTATAGTAAATTCTGCAAGGCGTTTTTCCTGATATGAGACAAAAAAGTGGAATTTGGACATCTATGTTAAGAATAATAAAAAACAGATTAATTCTTGAAGCATAAAATAATTTTTAACAAAAAAGCTGAATTTTTAATCACAACGATTAATTTTTAATTAAACAAAATTTTCTAAAAACAAATAATAGAATTATCAACTAAATTAATTTTCAATGCAAGAACAATATTATAAAAAGAATTTAAAATAAAATAGAATTTAATTATAACCAGACAGGTTTTACACATTATTTAGCAGAATCTCTCAGCGATTAAAATTCTTTTGTAGTAAATTACGCAAGACGTTTTTTTTCCGATCTGAGACAAAAAAAGACGAATTGGGGCATCTATGTTAAGAATAATAAAAAACAGATTAATTTTTCGCCCATAAAATAATTTTTAACTAAAAAGATGAAGTTCCAAAAAAAATATCAAATTTTAAACAAGCATAAAATAATTTAGTTTGCAGTTTATAAAAGTTAATATTCGATTAGAAAAATGAACTTTTTTACATATTATTTCAAATTTTAATTAAAAAAGATGAACTTGACACCAAATAGTAAAAGTTTTAATAAAAAGGATGATATTTCAAACACAAAGATTAATTTTCTATTTAAAAAAATTGTTTTAAACAAATAATAGGATTTTCAACTTAATTAATTTTCAATGCAAGAACAAGATTATAAAAAGTATTTAAAATAAAATAAGTCTTTTAAAATTAGACAGGTTCTACACATTATTTAGCAGAATCTCTCAGCGATTAAAATTGTTTTATAGTAAATTAAGCAAGACATTCTTTCCAATCTAAGACAAAATAATCGAATTTGGACATCTATGCTAAGAATAATAATAAAAGATTAATTTTTTACCCATAACATTAATTCTCTACAAAAAAAAAACGATTATTTTTCAAATAACAATGATATAATTAAAATTTTCCTTAGACATTAATTTTTAACAAACAAAAAATATCAAGAAAATAGTTCAATCCTGAATAAACAAGATAAGAATCTAACAAAGAAAAATAATTTGCTACCAGAAAAACGAATTTTCAAATGAAAAAATTAATTTTTAATTAAAAATATAATTTTTCATCCTGAAATTGTGCACTTGAATTTTTAATCAGTTTTTAACAAAATAGTTGAACCCTTATCAAAAAGATCAGTTTTCAAACAAATAGTGGAGTTTTCAACTAAAAAGGATAAATTTGTGATTAAAAATATAAATATATAAAACCAAAAATGGGATAGTTCCTTTTTAGTTAAAAGAATTAATATTTAACAACAAACAATTAAATTTCAACAAATTAATTGAAATTTTAATAAAATAGATGCATTTGATTATACATACATAGTTGAAATTTCAAGCAAACAGATGTATTTTCAACCAAGAAGATTAATTTTATATAAAAAAGACGATGTTTGAAACAAATAATTGAATTTTCAACCAAAACAACTCCATTTTCAATTCCAAAATTCAGTGTTCCACCAAAAGCGGGATAGTTAAATTTTCAGTTACAGAATTTAATTTTTACCAAAAAAAGAAAACGGAATGTGCAACTTAATAGTCTTGCTCTTAATCACAAAGATGAATTTTCAAACGAGAAGACTGTTTTCCTACCGCAATAACGAATTTTCATTGAAATATGTGCATTTTCAAACCAAAGGGTTGAATTTTCAACTAAAAAAGATAAATTTTTTATTTCAAATATCAATTTTCTACCAAAAATGATATAATCCAATTTTATTTTAAATTAATTAATTTTGGACTAACTATGAAGGATTTTTCAAAAAAATAATAATTGAACCCTCAATGAAGAAGATGAATTTTCAACCGCAAAGATTAATTTCGCTGTTTAAAAAGACGGTTTAAAAAAATTATATTTTTAACAAAAAAAGATCAATTTTTTTTAAATGTCATTTTTCTATCAAAAATGGTATAATTGACTTTTCTCTTGGAGAAATTAGTTTTTCACCAAAAAACGAATTTTAAATGTAATAATAGAATCCTCAAATCAAAGATGTAATTTCAATTAAGAAGTTTATTTTTCTACCAAAAATAACGAATTTTCAACAAAATTCTGAATATCTAAATACTGCATCAAGACAGATAAATTTATTTCCAAATAGTTCAATGTTTAACGAAAAAACGTCGATTTTGAACCAAAAGGTTTAATTTTCTACCAAAACATAAAAATTAAAAAATTTAATTATTAAGTACAAAAGGTCAATTTCCAATTTAAAATATCAATTTACAACCAAAAATAGTGGAATCGAAATTTCTTTTAAAGAAATTTGTTTTTGACAAACTGAAAAGGATTTTTTTTTCATAACTCAATCCTTAATGAAAAATATTAATTTTCGACCAATAATATTACGTTTCTACAAAAAATTACGAATTTTCTACAAAATCTAGAAAGTTTCAAACAAATATATGATTTTCATCTAAAAAAATATCATTTTTTAACCAGAAGTAATGTAATTAGATTTTATCATTATAGAAATTAATAGAAAAAAGAAACTTGAAGAAAATAGTTGAATTTCCAATCAAAAAGGTTCGCTTTGAACCGAAGCAGATGAAGCCTCAATTATGTAATTAATATTCAACGAAAAATTAAATAGTTGAGTTTTTAGTGAGAAAAATAATTTTCAACTTAAAGAAGTGCAATTAAGAAAAAGCTGAGTTCTCTACCAAAACAGATTGCAATTAAAAATATCAAAACGCTTTTAACCAAAAATGGAAAGTTAAATTTTCACCTCAATAAATTAATGTTGAAAAAAAAAGAATTGTCAGAAAAATGGTTGAATCCTAAATCAGCAAGAAGAATTTTTAAACAAGGAGATTAATTTTATACTTAAAAAGAAGAATTTAAAAAAAATCCATACATTTTTTAACAATTAGTTAGATTTTTAACTAAAGACATTTAACTTTAATTCAAAAGATTACTTTTTTACCAAAAATGCCATATTTTAATTTTCTGTTAAAACAAATTAATTTTCAACAACAAAAAAAAGTTTTATAAAAATTATTTCAAAGGAGATCGAATCCATTTACCATCAGGCAGATTCTGCAATTCAAGTCTTTGAGTCGATCAGGAAGAAGATTTTGTTGTTTTTAGATTAAATTTTAAGAAAAATATTTTTTCGCCATAAAAAATTCTATGTTCAGAAGATTAATTTTTAACCAATAAGATTAATGTTTTACAAAAAAGACGAATTTTAAACCCATTACTTGATTTTTAAACTATAAGGGAACAGTTTTTAAAAATTTGTTATTGAAAAAATTCAACAATTTAGATGCATTTTTTTATGTCTTGACTAAAATTGTTTCTTGGTTTAAAACTCATCTCTTTGAGTAGAAACTTGATTTTCTTACTGAACATGAACATAATGAAAATGTATCCCTTTAAGATGAAAATTCAACTGCTTTTTAAAACTTGCCTTTTTGGGTGGAAAACTCAACAACTTTGTAGATATTTTTCTTTTTTCTTTGTTCGTTCTAGAGCTTTGCGCTCGATAATATATGCATATATACATCTACAGCTGTAATTTGGTAGTTGTGAATTATCTTTTATTAAAGCTCCTTTGTTGAGGACTCAATTATTTTGTTTAAAATTTGTATTTTTCGTTTGCATTCGACTACTTAATTAAATGTTAAACTAAATGAATAAAAATGGATCTTTTTTGGGCTGAGGATTCATCATTTTAGTTGAAAATTCTTTCTTTCTTTGGTTCAGAATTAATCGTTTTTGTTGAACATTTCTCTAATTGTTTTAAGTTTGAACGACCTTTTTCAAATTAATTTTTTTTGTAGAAGATTCATTATTTTAGTTAAAAATTTATCTATGGTTAAAAATTTTTAAATTTTCTTGAAATTAATTTTTTTATTCAATTCAGCTGTTGTTGTTTTAGAATAATCATATTTTTTAGTTTTTGGTTGAAAATTTATCTACTTATTTAAAAGTTTAACCATTTTGTTAAAATTTTATATTTTTGGATGAAAAAGTAACTATTTAATTGCAAATTCATTAATTTTTTAAAACTTAAAATTAAACTTTTTTATTTTCAGTGTGAACGGTTTTGTTAAAAATTTGGCATTTTAATGAAAGATTTGCATTTGACACCGAATAGTTTAACTTTTAACCAAATAGTTAAATTTTCAACCTACAAATATAAATTTTAAACCGAATGGCCAAATTTTCAAACAAAAAGATTAATCTTTAACCAAAAAGAGTTGCATTAAAAAAAAAAAGAATTCTCAATGAAAACGCAGTGGTGGATATCTTAAAACAAAAAGAAAAGATTTTCAACAATATATTTAAATTCTTAACCAGAGTTGAATTTTCAACAAAGTAGTTGACTTTAGAACCGGTAAATATGAATTTTAGATAGGAAATGTAATATTTGATATTTCAACGAATGCAGATGTTGTCAAGAGATGCTTTGTAAAATAAGAAACGAATTTTCCATAATAAAGATTAATTTTCTATAAGAAATTCGAATTTAAACCAAAAGTAGTAAAGTTACTTTTTTACACAGACAATTAATTTATTTCCGAAAAAAAAAGAATTTAAAAAAAAGTAGTAAATTTTTTAACCAGAGATAAATTTTTAACTAAGATTATGAATTTTTCAACAAGAAAGACGAATTTTAAACAAATAAAGAATTGCCAGTCAGGAAATAAAAAATGTGTCCCACTTCTTAAACTTTGAAGTCAAAAGACTATTTTTCTGTAAAACACTTATAACATCTTGACCCTCCATCTACCACCACCAACCAAATTTTTTACAACAACTTCACCCCACATGATAATTTTTCAAATAGTTATTTGTTGAAAGTGTTATTTTGAATACAATATTTAATTAATTTCAATGTAATTTGAAATATAATAATTATTATTTTAATTTTAAACAAAATATTCATGTATTTCATCAACTTTAATGTGATAAGTCCAGGGGAAAGTGGGAGATTTAATTAAGCCCAATAATCGAAAATTGGCAGAAATTTGCCTTACAAAGTAGTGTAATGATTTTGTATAAATTGGAATAATGAAACAGTTATTACTAAAAATTTTATGACATTGAGCGCATGAACTAATGTTGGGGAGACTTAACCAAGATTTTCAGGGAAGAGTTTACCAAGTGGCAACAAGCTTATTACATGTGTTTTTCAACATATAAGGTCATTGTTGATTATTACAATGCGCGTTCAAAAATTTTACTAAATTGATTTATCAAAATTGTGGTGTAAAAATGTAAAGTTCATTATTTAAAGGATATGATTATCATGAACGTGAGCTAAAAAATCGTAGTAAATGCTATTCCTCAATATTAGATGTAAATTAATCTTTAATAAAAAAAAGGCTCATTTGGAATAAAATAGTTCATTTTCTACCCAAAAATAAAGAATTCGTTTAAATCCTATTATAAAAGATTAATTACAGTTTCAGATACAGAACTCATCCCTTGTTGTCTTGTATTATTTTATACTAATATTTTGTAAATTTTATTAAATATGTATAACATAGAAAATATAGGCTTTTCATTTATTCTTTTTCATAAAAAGATAAATAGGCGCGCGCCTTGGCACGCGCAAGACTACTAGTATGTATTATATATTACTGGACTATTATGTGCGCGCGCTCACTTTTATACTCATTTTTATAATTTGCTCAATTTTCTAATAACAATTTATTTGTTAAAATTTTCTGAAGACTTATATTCTTGTTGAAATTAGATTCTGAAAGAATGAATTCAGTGTATCAGTGCATCGTAAAATGTACGAGTACTATTATTATGGAGCGTTCACATATTCCGTAAAGTTATTTTAAACACTTTTACCTTCCCACACCCTAACTGCAGTAACGTAATATTTTTTTTGTATTATTTTAAAAACCTTAACAGACGTTTTGTAAATAAAAGTAGACTTTCAGGATGAAGTGCGGAATAGAAATAAATTAAACAATATTTTGACGTAACACAACAATTCTTTTTTGATATTTGTTTAGTTCCACACATTTTAAATTTATTTAAAAGGAAAGAAGTATCAGCATTTTTTCGAAAAATTATATAAGTTTTATCATTTTCATGATACAATTATGAAAGATTTTTAAATATTCAAGATATGTCAAAAAATGAATGCAGAAGATTTAAAAGATACATATTTTATTTTACAGGATTTTGCAAATTATTAGAAAAATTTCAGCCTTTTCAAAAGATATTTAGGTCTTTTATAATATCAGAAGAAATAATAAATATTCCATAAATTTTCGGAAATGCTTTCAAAGTTTAAAATATTTGAAGTCTATGCAAAGCCTCTTGAATTCCTAAAAATATTTGTAAATGAATCCAATTTTTCTTAAAAATTTGAAAAATCATTTATAGTGTAAAAAATTTAACTCAAAATCTCCAAAAAATTTTTAAGAATTTGAAGAAAATTATGAAATATTTGTGAATATTTCAGATTCGCCAACAAAAAATCTAGATTAAGAAAAATTTATATTTTGCGGGATTTTACAAAAATAATAGGAAATGTTCGAGCCCTTTTAGAATTAAATATCTACACAATACTTCCTAAATTCTTAAAAATATTTTTATCTGACTGGAATTTTTCTTGAAATTTAGAAAAGATATTTACAATCTAAACTGCTGCCTCAAAATATCCCCAATTTTCCTAAAAACTTGAATAACATTAATTTCTTCACTTGAGACTTTTCAAAGTTATTCTAATGAAGGGCATGTGATACTTTACCATATGGGTTTTCAGTTTTTCACACATTCTGTTCACAAATTTTAATTTGAAAAAAAACATTAGTGTCCAGACGTTTGCGTTTTTAACGTCTGGCTTTCTTTTTGTTTAAGAACTTTCACAACAATCTGCATTTTTTAAATCTTCTGCAGTTTAAAAATTTGTTCTAAAACTATTTATTTTGGCACGATCTTGCTTTAAACACTTGTTAACCCTTTTTTTATTTTATAAAATAATATGAAAAGATTTTGAATCTTTTTTAATCAGCTCTTAGAAATCATTAGTAAGAAATTGTTTGAAATTTTTCCATGAATCTAAACTATATATTTTTCCTTCTCTTGACGCCCTAAAAAATTAAGTTTACCTAAATTTGTATTAAATCACGGAAAATGGAAATAATTTTATTAAAATCTTCCATATTATTTTTTAACAATGTTGAAATCTTAAAAAAAAAATAGATTATTTCAGAATTAATTATTAACTGCTTAAAATTTTTCCTTAACTGTTTACAAAAACTTATTCTCAAAATCTTTTAAAATTATTAAAATGCTTCTATTGTTCTAATTCTTAAAATAAGTTCTTTCGATAATTTTATTTTACTTATCTCTGAAAATTAGAAAAAAACGATTACCCAGATGTAAAAAAAGAAAACATTTTTTTCTTCTTAAAAACTCCGGAATTATAATTTGTTAGCAAAAAAAATTTATAATTGAATCTTCATCTATTTAGGTGCTGTGAAAAAATTAGTCATCTAACAATTAATTGATTTTTTGATAAATGATAACTTAAAAAGGATTAAACAATCATTTTCATTCAAGAATAGGAAAAATTTTTAATCTAAATTTTCTTTTAATATCACATTCATTTTTGAAAATTTGTTTTATTGGTAACTTTTGATACTAATCTTAGAAAGAAATCAAACGTATTTTCATATGTTTTGAAAAATCGAAAGCAAATACACATTTCAGTACATCAGAATCATTTGAAAAATTATCTAATTGAAATAATATAATTGCAAATTTAAATTAACTTTTAATATTCAAATTATATTCAATATTCCATTTTATAACCTTTAAGTCAATAATTAAATTATATTACTTAAATTTCAGGAACTAAGTTTTCATCTTTATTTACTTTAATTATCAGAAAAATGTTAATTAGCTAACAATCAATTGACAATTTTACAAAAGAAAAACCATTAAAATATAATTCTGTTATAAAACATTTCAAAAAATTTAACTTTACATATTTTTTCTTATTTGACATTTTATTTTTAAAAATTTTATGTAATCTTAAGCTTTTAAACTTATTTCAGAAAATGTAACTTTTAGTAGAATCAGTTGTTAATGAATTAATCAATTCACAAAATAAAAAACATGATACAATTATTTTCATCGTAAGATTCAAATAATGCTAACATTATGTGTATATTCTCCTTGAAATTTTGATACAGCATTTTGATACGTCTAATTTATTAGTAACCTTTGTCACTAATTCAAACCAAGATGAAGAAAGTGTGAAGAAAATTATTAGCTAATAATGAATTAAATAGTTCACAACATAAAAAGCCTCAAATAATTTATTTAATTGAAATAATAAATTGACTCTTACTTTATATATATTTTAAACTTCCTTCCTGAAAATCTTGGTTATTAATAACCTTCAATGCTTGTTTTTGTAAGAAACAAAATTCTTGTACATATGATTTTGAATATATAATTCATATAAACATTTCAAAACATCATCAACATTTCGTCGAAAAAGTATATAATTCTAATAAAAATTGGTTAAATATAAATATGTTTTTATTAAAAAGTTCATATCTTATATTAGTAAATGCAATTTTAATGTAATCAAATATCGTAAAAAAATTAATTAGCTAATAATAAGTAATTATTCTGTTCATAAAATATAAGATTTTAAAGAATTATTTTCAAAATAAATTATTCAAATAATATTTACTTGATGTTTTTATAAAAATTTGTATTATTGATAAAATGTTTAAATTTTCCAGAAAAAAGTAAAATATATACTCGGATCATTGAGAAATCATAATTCCGATACTCATTTCACAACAAAACAAAAATTAGAATAAATAATAAAATTAAAAAATTTTGTGATTCAAATATTAATAAAATTTTATTATATAAATTGTAGCCGGTATTTAATAATATAAAATTCACTTAAATCATCAGTTTGTTAACTCAAATTTAAATTTTAAAATGTAGCCTTTATGTAATTTAACATTGCGAAAAGTATTATTGAACTAATAATTAATTAATCTGTTTATAATATAAAAAGAATTAAACTATAATTTTCATTTAAAAATTGAAATAATTTCCCCTCTCCCTTTTTTTAATTTTCAATTTCATTTTTGAAAATTTGATCGCTTGGAAACTTTTGATACTTATCCGTAAACAAAATTAAAACAAGCTTAGAAAAATTAAATTAAATTAAAATTAAATTAAATTAAATTAAACTCATTGCACAACGTCAGAATCATTTGAAATTTATTTAATTAAAACTGTGGTATTTGAAGTATTAATTCACTTTTATCATGTAGAAGAATAAAACGGAAGGGCCTATGAAAATGCCACCGAAAGCGTCCTCGGGTTGCGAATAGAGGGTCCCAATCTATAGATGGGGGAGCCAATGAAAATGGATTCAATGCGATGGATCGACGGGATCTCGCAACCTTTGGGTGGACGGAGCGACTGAATCACGACTTGCTAGAGTGCTGCGATGCGAGTGTGGCCCCTGAACGGGGTTACATGGCACGGCTGCATGCTCTGTGGTGCGAGAAACACCTGGAGCTATCGCACTTTTCGCAGGAACGTCTGCGAAAACATGCTGAACTACTCTGTAAAAGGGGCTATGTAAGCGGAACGCCTACTCTACCACAGCTAGATCATTAACACCAAGGTTTCTCTCAAGCCTAAAGATCTGGCTGAAATGGATGACGAGCTTCGTGGATATTTTTCGGGAGAATCCGACCTCTGGGCTATCAATTATTGTGTATACAATGCAGCGAGAGCTTTGACCGATGCGAACCATGAAACAAAACCAACGGCTGATCATAAGACCAAAAGACGAATGCATCAACTTGCCATAAAGATAGGCTGGGCAAGACAGTAAGCGTCCCGCATTCAGTATGTGATTGACTACATCAGATCTGGCAGGAATTTCACCGCCAAGGTTCGAAAGTTCGCGCGCGAACTCCGGACCCGTTATCACACACTTAACAAGTCAAAGTTGCTGACCATCAGACAGCATATTGTTGCGAGAATACGGATACTATCTGACGCTAAGAGAAGTCTAGAGAAGTCCAAGACCCTCCAGTTACTGTCGAACACCCACCCAAACCAGAGGAGGTCGAAGTATTTTGGAGAGAAGTCTACGCAGTCCAGCATAGACTGGACGAAGACTCAGAAAATATAAAGAGCTTCAAGGGGTTATGTGTTGCCCTCATAACACCTGATAAATAATGCCCACCCATCACTACCGAGGATGTGAAAAAAGTATTAAGAGGGATGAAGAACTATTCTGCACCAGGACCAAATTGTATCAAAACCTTCTGGTGGAAGCAGTTTCCTTCAACCCATCAGCATTTGGACCGTATTTTCACCTCAAATTTGAAGTCGGAAGAGCCGATTTCAGAGTGATTGGTGGAAGGGCGCAAAATACTTCCGCCGAAAATAGGCAAGTTAGCTGACCCGAAGAATTACAGGCCAATAACTTATCTGAACACGCTTTATAAGATATTCACAACTATCCTAAATGATCGGATTGTTCGGGCAATGGAACCTGTGTGGCAAGAAATGTATGAACAACGTGGCTCAAAGAAAGGCGTAGCCGGGTGTCGGGAGAACCTGCTCATCGATAGATGTGTCAGCAAAGATGCAGCATTCTACCAGCGTGACCTATCGATGACCTGGATTGATTATCGGAAAGCTTTCGATTCGACATCCCATAGACTTATCATCTGTCTTTTGGAAATCTTAAAGGTTCATCCGCAAATAGTTGGGTGCATAGAGAGATTGATGCCGCTTTGGAAAACCAGATTTACTATCTCATCTGGAAAAAATCGTGTGACAACTAACAAGGTCACCTTTCAGGGAGTTGTCTTTCAGGACGACACCATGAACCCACTCCTCTTTTGCATTACATTTTTGCCACTATCTCTAGCACTTCGCCATTCCGACGGGTACTTGTGCGGTAAATCTGCAGATCGAAAGTACAATGTCACTCATGTATTTTACATGGACGATCTTAAGATCTATGCTAAAAACAGAGAGCAACTGCATCTAGCTCTGGGGATTGTCGAACGATATACTAAGGAAATTGGAATGGAATTTGGGTTAGACAAATGCGCCAAGGTTTATTTGAAGCGAGGAAAACTTAATGGCATTCCTGAAGATCCTGAGCTCGTTGATAGAAGCGCCATACGACACCCTTGCGCTGGAGAGACTTATACATACCTGGGCGTGCCACAGAGCCGCATTCATGATGTGACATCTATAAGGGATACTCTCCAAAGCAGATACAAACGTCTCATCCGACAGATTTGGTCTTCCGAACTGTCGGCGAGGAATAAAGTATCTGCAACGAACATGCTTGCCGTCCCGGTACTACTCTATTCATTTGGAGTAGTTCCATGGACGAAGAACGAGCTCAGATCACTTGATATCGGGACAAGAAAGGTTATGCCGATGAACAAAAGCATGCATCTTAACACTTCCGTTCCGCAACTGTACATCTCACGCCGTCAAGGGGGTCGCGGAATATTGAGTCTTGAATGTCTTCACAACAGGATTATTCTAGGTACAGCACATAGAGTTGCAAATGGAAGAGACCCTCTTCTTAAAATGGTCAGGAATCACGAAGAAGTGGGTAAAGGAGCGTTTCTGTACAAAGCAGCGCAGAAGGCTGCTGAAGCACTCGGACTTGACTTCAGTATTAGGGGTGAGAAAAATGCATCAAATCTTATCTATCTCGAGTACTAACTCCTGAAAGCCCGGATTAAGAAAGCACAAGAGAAAAACTTTTGTAAACAGCTCTTCGATAAGAGAATGCACGGTATCTTCCACAGAAATGTGAAGGATCAGTCAATGTCTTGTGAGCTAACGTTTGCTTTCCTTAAATCGCCCGGATTGAATTCTGGTACGGAGGGTTTCATTTATGCATGCCAAGACGGTGTCATTTCCACCTTAACATATCGTCGTCACATTTTGAGCCAAGATATTCCCGGTGATAGCTGCAGGGCGTGCCATGCACACCCCGAGCATTTAGCTCACATACTATCTAGTTGTCTAACTCACGCGGGAACGACCTACATTCAAAGGCACAATGCGGCACTAAGAGTGCTTTATTACCATCTCTGTCACTCCTACGGCATTCACCTTAAAATCGCTCCTCTAAATGCTCCTAGGGAAATTTAGTCAATTGTCGAGAATGGGAAGTGCCGCATATACTGGAAATTTATATTCTCAACAATTGTTTCTGTTGCTCACTCGAGGTCTGACATGGTTCTTCTTGACTTCGAGAAGCGAACCATGTTCGTTATCGAATTTTCGGCACCAGCTGACAAAAACATCATAACCAAGGAGAATGAAAAGAAAGAGAGGTATCGAGATCTTTTAAGGGAGTTGCAACGATTGTACCCGGAATATTCTGTTAAACTGATCGTCCTTATCATCGGCGCTCTTGGAGGTGCCAAGCTTTCACTTGCTAATAGCCTAAAAATCATCCCTGCGTGTCGACAATATGCTAGAACACTTGCGGGAAAAATGCAGAAGGCGGTTGTCCTTGGGTCGCTCCGTGTTCTAAGGGTGCACGAGGCTTTTGCTGGATCGTCGTATTGATTGCTTTACAGACTGTAAGCACCTATCTCACGGTCGTGAGACGTGGTTGTGGCTGAAATTTTACCGCGATTTCGCTGGAAGCGGGTGCAATTTTCCAGATTAGCACCCGCTCCCGGCGAAATCCTGCGGTTGTCCTTATGACAAATTTTTAATTATATATATATATATATATGTATATTATTTTTAATTTCATAATTAATTAATCAGTTTGCAAAATAAAAAGCATTAAACAATTATTTTCATTTATACACTCAAATTTGGATTACATTATATTCTCCTTTAAATTTGAAGCACCAATTTTATACCTCTAGTCTATTAATTACCATGCAGATTAATTAAAAAATATATATATGTAAATATAAGTTTGAAAATGAAATTCAGATTCTCATTTCACAATTATCACAATCATCATAAAAATTCATATAATTGAAATATAAACGTGTGAAAGAAAAAAAAACTTCGATACAAAAGGTTAAAACAAAAATAGTGTACCTGTCTTATCCGAGCTATAACGCATTAATAATTCATATTATTCAACCCTTATGCATTATTCATGTATATGAACTTTCTTATCCAACCAGAACAGATTTTCCCAAACCTCTACTCTTATTTGTTAATAATGCATATACTCTCTACGTTATAAGTCTCTACTTTCAGTTTATTACACCGAGCGTTTCTTTTTTATTTAAAATTCCATTTTTATCCGAGTTTCCCTATTACCAAGTTGGGGCCGGTCCACAATAGCTCGGACGAGCAAGACTCTAATCAATGTAGGTTACTTAATTTAAAACAATTTAAATTTAAACTGGATATGATTTAACATTGTGAATAAAGTTAATCAGCTAATAATGAGTTAAACAGTTCATAACTTAAAAGCCTTGAATAATTATATTCTTTTACAATTATCTTGGACATTCGATTTGTAATGTAATCAATTAAAAAATATATAGTCATTTCAAAGCATAAAAATCATTAAAAAATTATTTTAACTGAAATATTCATATATGTTTTAACAAATTTTGAATGTCATTTACCAAAATTTCATTTTTTTAGTGACTTAATAATAATTTAAGGGTAAAATTTTTTACATTTTTGCATATATTTTTGAAAATTGAATGAAAATATTAATCTCAGAACACCAGCATAATTCCGAAAAATTACTTAATTAAAATAGAGGTACTTTGAAAATAAATTCATTTATATTGTGCAAATCATATTCAATGTTCCATTATATAACTTACAAGTAACTAATGTATTTATTTGTTACTTATGTTAATTAAATTCAAGGTAATAAAATTTAATCTTTATTCAATTTAATGTTCAAAAACAAATATTCAGCTTATATTAATTAGTCATTTTACAAAATAAGACGCATTAAACTATAATTCTCAATAAAACCTTCAAATAATTTTTAGTTAATACATTTTTTTTAACTTCAACTTTCATTTCTTAGATTTTTCTTTATTAATAAACTCTTAGACTAATTCCATAAAATGTGAGTTTTTGTAAAATTATTTGATAATTAATTAATCATTTCACAACATAAAAAGCATTACACAATTATTTTAATGAAAACATATATTACAACATATATTTACAATTCCATCCTTAGTCTAACTTAACTACTACTTACGAGGGTAGTTCAATAAGACCTTAGAATGACCAACATATGGCGCGCGAATCGCTCCAAATCATCCGTTTTCAGTCAGCACCACTCCCGACTAGATATATGGTGCAGGCACAGTCCACATCTTCTGAGTTTACGTGTTTTTATAACCAATTGAAAAAAAATTGTTCGTTAAGAAAAATGAAAAAAAAAACGAGTTCAGAGCGGTAATCAA
>NC_046660.1:133802673-133804000 GCF_010883055.1 Belonocnema kinseyi
TGCAGCTCGTTTCCTCCTTCTGCCTCAAACCAAAAACCTAGGTAACAGAACTCCTCCACAATTTCCACTTTTTGTCCGTTCATCTTCCAAACGTAATTTATTGTGCTCTTTTTATTTCTGAAACACATCACCTTTGTCTTATCTACGTTCACCGTCAGCTTTTTTGTTCCCACATACTCTTCGAAGATTCTCATCATTAGGTTCATCCCCTTCTCATCATCTGCTAATAGAACTACATCGTCCGCGTATGCTAGAGAGTATAGTTTGCTATTACCCAAAGCCGTTCCTCCTTTTCCTTTCTCCTTTAGCTTCTCCTCTAAGTCTGCCAATAGGATACTAAATAGTAACGGACTCAAAGGGCACCCTTGCCTTAGACCTCGGCTTGTCCAGAAAACCTGACCTTTTTTTTGTTTCCTATTTTAACCCTAATCCTGGTTTCAGTAAAAATTTCTTTTATCCTCTCCACTAACTTTTCCTCTACACCCCTCTCTTTCATTGCCGGCCATTGTACTTTTCTATTCACTGAGTGAAACGCTGCTTTGAAATCTACGAACAAAGCGACTAGTCTCCCTTGCTTTCTACCCAAATTTCTGTTAACTAAATAGTTAAGTACGTAGATGTTGTCCACTTCTATTTCTACGTTAACGCTCTTCCTTTCCCCTCTATCCCTATTTATCACATCACACACCCTACCTTCTTTGATGGCTTTTTCTACCTCTGCTTTATATTCTTCCTTTCCCCTCTGTCTTTTTATTTCCAGCATCTTCTCATGTTCTTTTTTCCTCCTGTTATACTCCTCCTTCTCCATTTCGCCTCTTCTCCATTTGCTCACACACTCTTTTATTCTCTCTTTACTCTCCCAGCATTCCTCGTCCCACCAGCCTCTCTTTCCCCCTACACTTTCTTCATTAGTACCCAGCTCATCCTTTACCTTTTCAATGGACCCCTTCAACCTTTCAACCAACGAGTCTATTCCCTCCTCTTTTTCATACCTAACCTTCTCCTTTTCCATCTTTTGTTTAAACTCGTTTAATTTATCTGCTCCCCAGATTCCCATTTTCGAGTTTCGTTCGCACCCTTTTTCCTTTCTCCCTCTGCCGCGCTTACTGACGCCTCTTCTTAGTGTAACTATGACCGGGAAGTGTTTGGACCCTATCTCATTTCCTACCTTCATACTCCCTATCATATGCCGCATTCTTTCTTCAGCCAGGATATAGTCTATTAATGTTGCTCCCTTTCCTATGAATGTGATCTCCCCTTCCTCATCTCCTTTCATATTCCCATTGCATATAAACCATCCTGTTTCTCCTATCATGTCTAGTAACTT
>NC_046660.1:133804100-133806342 GCF_010883055.1 Belonocnema kinseyi
ATAAAATATTTGTTATCATTCTCTTGAAATAAATGTGTTTTTTTCTTGAAAAAATACCGGTTTCATATGTATACACCTGGTATTGAACTACCCTCGTATATTGTACTCTTTCGCATTACGTAGGATAAACAATAGTAACAGTAGTGATATTAATTTCTAAAATGAGCGAGCTTCCAGGGCTTCCGTTTCCTCTTATCATAAAAAAAATGCATTTTCCACGATATTGAAAACAATTTTCGTTTCTTTACTGTCCCTTTTCAGGATCACCCGTTTGGCTCTGCCCTACTCCCTTGCTTTCCCTTACTTCATCCAATTTCTTCATTAACATCACTCCCTGTCCACTACCATCCAAGATCCATCTTACACACTCATCCACACTCAACTGTCCCTCTTCCTCTCCTGTACATCTCTCTAATACATGTGTCCATGACTCCATTTCGTATCCACATACTCTGCATAAATTCTCCTCTTCATTCATTCAATATCTGCATGCTCTCACTCCTTCTCCCATTCTGGACCGTACAACCCTACTCCATTTTCCTTCCTTTTTTATTTTTTGCAGATATTCTGGTTCCGTCAACCCTTTGACCATCATATAGCATCTATTGTACTAGGCAGTCTGATAAGTCCCTGAAAAATGAAACACGGAGACGTTTTTTTGGCCAAAGTCGGTTTTATTTTTCAACATACTCTCCTTTTAGGTCGATACAGCGAGTCCAACGATTTTCTAACTTTTTGATACCGTCCGAAAAGTACTCGATCGGAAGGTCTCCAAAATACGCCTCAGTTTCAGCTATGAGCTCCTCATTTGAGTAAAAACGCTTACCGGTGAGCCATCTCTTCAGGTTAAGGAACAAGTAATAGTCGCTGGGCGCCAGGTCTGGTGAATACGGTGGCTGAGGAACCAATTAGAAACCGATTGATTGCAATTTTGCTTGTGCAACTAAGTATGAATAAACAGGCGCATTGTCGTGATGATAAAGCGGTTTTTTCTTCTTCAAATGCGGTCGTTTTTCGGCGATTTCGATTTTAAATCGGTCCAATAATGATGAATAGTATGCTCCGATTATGGTTTACCTTTTTCAAGATAGTCCACGAATATTATGCCATGTGCATCCCAAAATACGAAGGCCATAACCTTTCCGACCCATTGTTGCGTTTTTGGACGCTTTGGAGCACTTTGGCCTGGTGGAACCCACTGTTTTGCCTGTTGCGTTGACTCAGGAGTGTAGTAGTGGAGCCAGATTTCATCCATGGTTATGAATCGGCGCAAAAACTCGGTCGGCTTACGCGAAAATAATGCCAAATTCTGCTGGGAAGTTGTCACACGCATTCGTTTTTGGTCCACTGTGAGCAAACGCGGCACCCATCGCGCGCAGAGCTTCTTCATGCCCAAAACTGAATGCAAGGTATTGCCCACACGTTCCAATGATATGCCTACAGCATCAGCTACCTCTCTCAATTTTACTTTGGAATCATTCAACATCATATCATGGATTTTTTAGACATTTTCTGGTGTAGTGACCTCTTTTGGGCGCCCAGATCGTTCAGCATCAACTGTGCTCGTACGGCCACAACGAAACTCGGTAATCCACTCATGAATCGTTTCAAACGACGGTGCATAGTCCAGGTAATACTTATCCAGCTTAGCCTTGGTCTCGGATATCGTTTTCTTGCGAAGATAGTAGTGTTTGATCAAATATCGAAACTCAGATTTTTCCATATTAAAAAAAACTCGGAGGTTAGTCGCTTCTCAGTGCTGTAACTTGTAAATGCGTAAACATAAATGGCTGAAGTTTTGACAGGCGTCATTTGAAGCATCAAGCTCGACGAAAATGGTTCACATTAGTGAATACTAATGCCATCTCTTAGAATTTTCAGGTACTTATCAGACTGCCTAGTACCTCGAATCTATAATCTTTGTCCATCTCACTTCTCCTTGTTTAACCAATAGCTCTAACTCTATGTCCTGCCACTCCATAACCCCTTCTCGAATATTACATACCCTACTCATTTTTCTCCTTTCTACCTCCCATTTTGAATTTCCCACATTACCTCTCGCTTGATTGTTCCGAATTTCACCGAAACATGCTTGTGCAATTTTACTTCCCTCTCCCCTTTTTAGTTTATCTTCAAACCGCCATGCTCTCTTAATTTGTCTAGTAACCATATTTTCTCTTCTTAACTCTTCTTTTAACATATATCCTGGGCAACTCCAGCTAACCCCCATTACCCACCTCAG
>NC_046660.1:133806442-133809462 GCF_010883055.1 Belonocnema kinseyi
AATAATAGCTATGCTCACATGCTTCAATTCATTCTTCTCTTTATAGTAGATAACTACTGTAAAAATGGACGCCTGATCATTATTCCAATGAGAAGATTGGATTGCGTTCTGAAACACGTAAGCATAGTTTTCTGCAAAATCGAACATAATCAAGAAATGTTCAACTAATAATGTGGCTTTGAAGTTGTTCAGGAATGATGCCTGCTGCTTTGCATAAAATTCATGAGACTTTAAATTCAATAGTTTTTCGCAGAGTCGTTCAAGAAAGACGTCGGTTTCTGCTACCTCGGTCATTAGATTACTTCTCTCCGTTAATTGCCAAACTTGATATCTTAATTCGTTGACGCAGTTCTCATCTAAAATTGCAGTCAAATGTTCTTTCAGGACTTGAATGCCAGGACAATTTTCACATTCACTAAAATGACAAGCAGGAGTTGGATTATTGCACATTATTACTTTTAAACAGTCATCGTAGTCAGTCAATTCTATACTGGAGTCGACAGTTAGATGCTTAATATCAATAGCATCTAACATCAGATGCACATTTTCGTGATATATACACGCGCAAACCGTATGTGTGCCACTCCCTCCAGCCAAAACACAAGTTCGTAGTCTGAGTTGTGCAAACTTCGAAAATCCGATTACAGTATTTTCGTTTTCCACTTTGAAACGATTGAACAGCTCGGACAGATTATCTAGGATAAGTCGTTTCTGAACATGTTCACGAGTTCCGTCTGCTTTCTTAATTGATATAAAATCCTTTTTCCCAGGCATCAATCGGCTGTTTTCATCATCTTCGTAGAAATTAGTCACTGCAACTTCAATATCTGGTGCCAGTCTTCTTCCCAGTTTTCGATTAAATAAACTCAATATTCCATTTTGCTCAACTAATTTCTGAGCTTTTCGGACTTGCCGTTCAGTTGCACCGAATTCATCCATTAGCTTCCTACGACTCCAAGTCTTAGTGGCAAGTGAAAGTAATAACATTTTTTCATCAGAATCAGTAGTTTCCTTGAATTTATCTCTGATTTGTTGAAGAACTTCAAGGCCCGCTGCGTGATTAGGATCTTTACAGTCTTTACAATTTTCATAAACTTTATATTCTTCTTTAACCAATAGAAAATCAGGATCGCCTTCAATTGATTCTTTGCCTGCAATATCATTATCAGCTTCGTCATTACATAAATCTTCTTCCACTCTGATAGCATTTTCTTCCACATTGGTTTCATTTGAAGGCTTCTGTAAAAAAACTCTACTAAATTCTTTTCTACAAACATATCCTTGCATTTCTCGTTAATTGAGGAAATTCGGATCTTTGAATTACCGTCATACGTCTCAAGCTGCGTCCAGTACATTAGTCATTTCTGCGAAAAGGATTTGTACAACGATTGCCCCAATCGGTTTTTGTTGCCATTATTACTTGGAAATAATTTTAATATTAGTTCTAATATCAGAAAAAATGAATCAAGAATATATTTCCTAATTTAAGCAAGCAGAGAAACATAAAAATATCTATTATAAAGTAATATGAGCTTCGGGTACAGAATGAATAGGAAAGAAAATCAACAGAATGTATTCAGCTCATATAAACTAATATGATTTTCTTTCTTGTGAGAAAGAAGTTTCTAAGCAGCCATGTAGCGGTCAAATTCTGAAGCTCGACATTCTTTCCTTAGACCACGTCAGTAACATAGATATTATATGAATACAGGTTCAATTCGCAGCAGTATAAAAGATGTAGTTTGTATCACAGAACAAGTAAATTACCCGTGTTTTTAGAATAATGTAATTCATAAATTTGTATTAACAATTGAGTAGTTGGATGCAAGAACAGCTTGCTTGTATTTTTAGAAGTCACTTGTGTTTCTTTTGTTTTGCACATAATTTCGTGGAGAACAATTGAAGAGCAAGTGACTTCTGAAAATACAAGTAAGCCGTTCTTGCACCCAACCGCTCAATTAATCAATATTACCTTACTTTGTTTCAGAAAAAATTACGAATTGTATTCAAGAAATTAAAAAAAATGTGTTTTTAGGGGTGAACTTCAAGGGTGGTTTTCACCCCTTAAATGGGCTTATGGGCACGTATAAAAAAATACGTGTTGAATATTTTTTGATGTTCTACAACATATCACAATCTCAAGAAAATCGGTGAGGTACACCTCGGGTACCTTCCTTGTTAGTTAAAACTAGTTAAACTTAGTTTGTAGATTATATTCAACTTTTAATAGAAATTACTCTAGTTAAAATTTAACTATTTCTATTCAGGGTATTTGTAAATAGAATGTTTAAAAATATTTCAATAAATTTTCAATTCATTTTTATTGAAACATTACAAGGAATTTTCAAATAATTTCAATAATTTAAAGCAATATCAAATAATTTAAACTATTTTTTTTCCTCAACTTTTCTGGTTGAAAGTGGAACTGCGTTGTTGAAAATTTAGTTTGTTTTTGGTTGATTATTTATCAATTTAGTTGAAAAAATTTTTTGTCTGAAAATTTAACGATCTTTTTAATATTGTGAAGGTACTTTGGAGTTTTTTTAAACAACCCTGCTAAAATATTTGTAATTCATTGAAATTCCTGTAGGTCGTTCCTGCGTGAGTTGGACAACTAGATGGTACGCGAGCTAAATGCTCGGGGTGTGCATGGCACGCCCTGCAGCTATCATCAGGATTGTCTTGGCTCGAAATGTGGCGACGGTATGTTAAGGTGGAAATGACACCGTCTTGACATGCAAAAATGAAACCCTCCGTACCAGACTTCAATCCGAGCGATTTAAGGAAAGCAAACGTTAGCTCACAAGACATTGACTGATCCTTCACGTTTCTGTGCAAGATACCGTGCATCCTCATATTGAGGAGCTGTTCACGACAGTTTTTCTCTTGTGCTTTCTTAATCCGGGCTTTCAGGAGTATGTACTCGAGATAGATAAGATTTGATGCATTTTGCTCACCCCTAATACTGAAGTCAAGTCCGAGTGTTTCAGCAGCCTCCTCCGCTGCTTTGTACAGAAACG
>NC_046660.1:133809562-133812702 GCF_010883055.1 Belonocnema kinseyi
GAGAGGCGAGGGGACTCACTAAAATCAAGCACCCCAGAAAGTGAGAGGCGAGGGGACTCACTAAAATTAAGCACCCCGAATCATCTTGCAGATAAAAGGAATAACCTCGAAATCGACTCATGCATGAAATGAAGAATCACGCGAAACGTTTAAATTCGCCAATTTCTTCCATTTCTTTCAAATGGGGATCGAGATGTAAATAGAAGAACGCAGAAGTTTTCCGAAGCTTTCATATCGACAATCATCGTACAGCAGAAAACCGAAGTCGAATCGTGCATTTTCGGCTTACATACGAACTCACAGTGGTAATCATGCACCTTCTGTTTTGCGGCTTCCAAACGGTAGGTATGGTGGGGGTAAATTTTAAGCTCGATCTGGCAGCTCTGCAGCCCGGCATCAAAAAGTAAAGTTATTATAAGCTGAATTGCCATTATATAAATTTATTATATTAATGTTTTAATTATTCAATGATTTAATGTTGTAAAACTTATTATTTTTAGATTAAAATGAAATAATATTGTATTTTTATTTTAACTTTATGTAATCAAAATGTATTGAATATTTAATATTAGAGCTATATTTGTTAATGTAATAATTAGTTAAAATTTATCTTAATATTTAATTTAAAAACAACGGTGATTAAATTAATAGATATATTGCGAAATAATGAAGTTTAATAATATTATTATATAAAATATAAATAAGAATTGGGGTTCAAATTTAAAGTTATTAAACGCTAAATTACAGTTAAATAATCTAATCATAATAATTCTAATAAAAAAATAATTATATCTAATCAAAATTTATTAACTATTTAATATTGGAGCTATATTAGCAAATTATAAAGATCAATAATAAAATGTTATACGTGCTTATAATTTTTTTGCTAATATTATATTAATATTTCATATTTTCAAATTATTTACAAATTTAAAATTAAATTAAATTTAAATAAATTTTAAATTGGTTTATTCATTGCTACAAGAATAATTCTTAAAATTTTATCTTAAAATATAGTTTTGTCAAATAATATAAAAGATTATTAAATGAATAGATATATTGTGAAGTCATTAAATTTAATAATAATATAATATAAATTAAAATTTATTAATAAAAATGAAATATAAAATTACATAAAGATTGGATTTAAATTGTTTAATATTTAGTAACACAAATATGTTATTTCCTCTCAGATTACGTAATTAAATATTGGCTATTACTTCCGTAATAGATGTTTCTTGTTTTCTTCTAAATAATTTTAACACAATTATATAATTTTTTATGGTCCTCCGATATTATGAAATGAGTATTTAAATTCAATTTTCTAAATTATATGTGCACATATTTTAATTTATTATTTTACTTAGCTAGAAAGATTATAAATAAATTAAATGTAGAGAAATCCAGTTTCAAATTTGAATGAGAATATAATGTAAACCTTATGTGAATGTTTTTATTAAAATAATTGTGTAATGCTTTTTATGTTGTGAAATGATTAATTAATTATCAACTAATTTTACAAAAACTCACATTTTATGGAATTAGTCTAAGAGTTTATTCATAAAGAAAAATCTAAGAAATGAAAGTTGAAGTTAAAAAAATTTATTAACTGAAAATTATTTGAAGGTTTTATTGAGAATTATAGTTTAATGCTTCTTATTTTGTAAAATGACTAATTAATATAAGCTAAATATTTGTTTTTGAACATTAAATTGAATAAGATTAAATTGTATTACCTTGAATTTAATTAACATAAGTAACAAATAAATACGCGAGAGAACTCTTTTTGTCAAGTGGTGTATTTTTGCCTTTGGTGGAAGAAATAAGGGTGAGTGGATGCAGAAAAGGCGGAAAGTGCGGAGATCGAGTGTAAAAGAAGAAGGGTGAGTGAAGGCAAAGGTGTGAAGGGTGAAAGTGAGTGGTTTGAGGTGAAAATTTGGAGCGTGTGAAGTTTTTGAGGTTAGGAGTGAAAAAATAGTTGCTTGGTCAGAGGGGCAAGAGGTAGGAAATAAAGGCGGGAAACGGCACAGAGCTTTGGGTAAGGTAGGATGCCGACGACGCGAAGTCCACAAACTGGCGCTAGAGGGCAACAGTTACTGAACGATCGCACAGAGCAGAAAATCGTAGCGGCTGCAACAGCTCACGTTGCTGAAAGAATGGAAAGTGGGGGGATGGGTGACGTTGATCGCAGTGACAGCAGCGGTGATGAAAGTGCCGAGAAGTCGACCCGGGTGGGGAGGGTAGCGGATTCAGGTACGGGCAAGCAACGGGGAAGGCCCTCAAATTTACAGCGCCTTAACAAGCTAGGCAACGCGGGTTCGAACAGAAGTCTGGACGAATGGCAAAAAAATGCAAGCGCGACTAGCATTGAAGGGGAGGAAAAAAGGAAAAGAGTGGCTGGGGAAGATGTGGTAGAAAGGGACCAGGAGAACAAGAGAGTAAGAATTAAAAGGAAAACACCAGAGAGAGAGGAGGGATGGGGGATGTTTGGAAAATTGGAAGCTCTCATTAAAGGCTTTAGAGAGGAAACAAGAAAGAGATTAGATGAAATGAATAGGGATATGAATAGGCAGGGAACCGATGTAAGGGGGGAAGTGAAAAAGGTCAGAGAAAAATGGGAAGAATGGGATAAACGTTGGAAGGAGGAGAAAGACAAGGTTTGGGGTATGCTAGAGAGCATTGAGAATAGACAGAGAGAGGTTGACGGACAGAGATCTAGAGAAATAAAGCAATTGGAAGAGCGGGTATCCAGTCTAGAAATTAGGAACGAGCATATGGGGGAAAAACAGAAAATGAGGAAATAGTTCAAGGAAATGAAAAGAATGTCCGAAGTGAGAAAGAAAGATTGAAGAAAAGATTCAGTGAGATCGAAAGAAGATTATAAGGGGAAGAAAGGGCAAAGAGGAAAAATAACATAGTAGTCAAGAGATTAAAAGTGGAGAGTGAAACAGGAGAAGTGGAAATAACAAATCTTTTTTCGAGATATTAGAGTGCAGGTAAGGGTAGAAGGAGTCAAGCGAATAGGAGGGTCAAAAGAGGGAAAAGAAGGAATGTTTCTAGTAAAAGTGGGGAGTGAGGAGGAGAAAAAGAAAATTATGGAGAGAAAAAAATTATTGAGAGGAAGAAGGGAAAGAATTGAA
>NC_046660.1:133812802-133813965 GCF_010883055.1 Belonocnema kinseyi
TGCATAACCTTTCTTGTCCCGATATCAAGGGATCTGAGCTCGTTCTTCGTCCATGGAACTACTCCAAATGAATAGAGTACTACCGGGACGGCAAGCATGTTCATTGTAGATACATTGTTCCTCGCCGACGGTTCGGGAGACAAATTTGTCGGATGAGACGTTTGTATCTGCTTCGGGGAGCATCCTTTATAGATGTCACATCCTGAATGCGGCTCTGTGGCACGCCCAGGTATGTATAAGTCTCTCCAGTGCAAAGGTGTCGTATAGAGCTTTGATCAACGAGCTCAGGATCTTCAGGGATGCCATTAAGTTTTCCTCGCTTCAAAAAAACCTTGGCGCATTTACTAACCCAAATTCCATTCCAATTTCCTTAGTATATCTTTCGACAATCCCCAGAGCTAGATGTAGTTGCTGTTTGTTTTCAGCATAGATCTTAAGATCGTCCATGTAAAATACATGAGTGACCGTGTAGTTTCGATCTGCAGGTTTGCCGCACAAGTACCCGTCAGAATGGCGAAGTGCTAGAAATAGTGGCAATAATGTAAGGTCTTTCGCAAGTCTATGCTACACTTCGTAGACTTCTCTCCAAAATACTTAGACCTCCTCTGGTTTGGGTGGGTGTTCGACAGTAACTGGAGGGTCTTGGAAGAGTCGAGATGGGTCGGAGAGAAACTTTTGATTTTCTCTGACCCACCTCTCCCTCCGCTCTAGACTTCTCTTAGCGGCAGATAGTATCCGTATTCTCTCAACAATATGCTGCCTGATGGTCAGCAGCTTTGACTTGCTAAGTGTGTGATAACGGGTCTGGAGTTCCCGCGCGAACTTTTGAACCTTGCTGGTAAAATTCCTGCCAGATGTGATGTAGTCAACCACACACTGAATGCGGGACGCGTACTGTCTTGCCCAGCCTATCTTTATGGCAAGTTAATGCATTCGTCTTTTGGTCGTATGATCAAACGTTGGTTTTGTTTTACGGTTCGCATCGGCCAAAGCTCTCGCTGCATTATACAGACAATAATTTATAGCCCAGAGGTCGGATTCTCCGGAAAAATGTCCACGAACTCGTCATCCATTTCAGCCAGATCTTAAGGCTTGAGAGAAACCTTGGTGTTGATGTTTCTCCGGGTCGTAAAGCATCGCTCTTCATCTATTGGATGCCTGCC
>NC_046660.1:133814065-133825443 GCF_010883055.1 Belonocnema kinseyi
TTTAAAAATTCTAAGGAATGTTCATTGATTACAGTAATTTAACATGATATTTTGAAGGATTTAAAATATTTCAGGGAATTTTCAAAATTTCAAGAAATTTTCAAAAGCTTAAAAAAATGTCAAGAAATTTAAAAAGATTTTTAATATTCGTGAGTGTTTTAAAAGATGTCAAGTAACTTTCAATGTATTTTTAAAATTTCAAGGAATTTCAAAGAATTTCAACAATTTTAGCAGGGTTATTTTAAAAAATTCTAAAGGCCTTTAGAAATCTTTAAAAGGTGTCAAGGTGTTTGAAAAGATTTTGAAGGTTTCAAAATACTTGAGAGTATTTATAAAGGTTCCGAAGAATTTTTAATTGATCGCAGTAATTAAATATGCGATTTTAAAGGATTTGAAATATTTCAGGGCATTTTTAAAATTTCAAGAAATTTGCAAGAGCTTTAAAAATACTCAAGAGATTTCAACAGATTTTTAAGGATTTTGAATATTTGAGGATGTTTAAAAAGATTTGACTTAATTTTTAATTCATTTTTAAAAGTTAAAGGAATTTCAAAGAATTTTAATAATTATATCAAGGTGTTTTAAAAAATCTGCAAAGTATATTAAAAATCTTTAAAAATGTCAAGATTTTTCAAAAGATTTTGAAGGTTTCAAAATGTTTGAGAGAATTTTAAAAGGTTTGAAGAAATTTTCAATTTACTACAGTAATTTAATATGAGATTTTAAAGGATTTGATAGATCTTAGGACATTTTACTAGATTCTAAGGAATTTTCAATTGATTTAAATTATTTAGTATATGATTTTAAAGGATTTAAAATATTTTAAGGTATTTTTAAAATTGCAAGGAATTTTCAAGAGCTTTGCAAACTTTCAAGAGATTTTACAGGATTTTAAATATTTTAGGATCTTTTAAAACATTTCAAGGAATTTTCAATTAATTTCAATAATTTAAAGCACTTTCAAAGAGTTCCAACTATTTTTTCAATTTTTCTGGTTGAAAGTGGAACTGCTTTGTTAAATTTTTTTTGTGGTTGACAATTTATCAGATTAGTTGAAAAATTTCTTTTCTGGAAATTTAAGTATTTTGTTGGATTTTTTTTGTTTTTTTTTTGGTTTAAAAATTAAGTTCTTTCAACTAAAAGAAAATTCATCTTCTTATTCAAATTTTGTGTTCAGATAACTAATTGTTTTAGTTAAAAGTTTAACTGTTTCTATTAAAAGTTAGTTAACTATTAATTAAAATTAATGTTATATGTTATAATTATAATATTAACATTAATAATATACATAGTAGTAATAATATTCATACTATATACACCTGAAAAAACATAACCTCAAAATCGACTCATGCATGAAATGAAGAATCACGCGAAACATTAAATTCGCCAATTTCTTCCATTTCTTTCAAATGAGAATCGAGATGTAAATAGAAGACCACCGAAGTCTTCCGAAGCTTTCAGATCGACAATCATCGTACAGCAGAAAATTGAAGTCGAATCGTGCATTTTCGGCTTACACGCGAACTCACAGTGGTAATCATGCACCTTCTGTTTTGCGGCTTCCAAACGGTAGGTATGGTGGGGGTAAATTTGAGGCTCGATCTGGCAGCTCTGGACGGCTGAGACTACTCCTGAATCCCAGAAGGATTCTCATGCTCGATTCGAGGTAGTAGTCAGGAGAATTACACAGTGCACAGCCTCTCGGTCCTCCGTTCATCCAATATACCTTCCTAAAATACTTCCCCGCCCACTCTCGCAGGTAAGCGCTAAAACCAAAATTTCTCGCAAATTATAGGCGAGCATAAACGGCAGGTAATCTATGGTACTCATTGTAAAATGAAATTAGTACCCATTGTCGCAAATGAGTTTCTCAGTACATAGTTTGATTAAATATATTTGAAAGGGAAGCTGAAGAGTGTTATGTTTGCTTGAAAGTAGACACTCAATATTTAAAAATTAAAATAATCTCAGTATGTATTATTACGCAACACAAGGTCATGCAAGCGAACTATATTTCTCAATGATATTGTAGCATTTAATGTCTACCAAATTTCTTTAGCGCAAAAATGTTAACCCTGAACTAGTCGAATGGAAAATTCAGTTAATATTGCTGCATTATTTATTATATAATTAAAAACATTGAAATATAAAATAATACTATACTACATGGGACTGTTATTATTGATATTATTGTTATTATTAGACTGAGCAAAATATTCAATGAACATTTAAAAAATTATGTTCAAATAGGAATTACATATTAATAATAAATATGATATTTACAAATTTTGTGTCTTACTTTAGTACCCTAATTTTTCCCTGTAAGTAGTACTTCGCTTTCTGTTCAGACATGAAAATCTCCCTTTTGTCAAATCCTAGATACGCCACTGGCTCTAGGCTTCAATGCTCCGTCCCCTGTGGCAATAATCCCTTTGTCTTTCAACTTATATCTATTCATATTTAAAGAATATCAGTATGTCCGAGAAAAACATTTAAATATACAAAACTATATTATTTGCATTCTAATAAAGTACAAATATGATAAATGAACATTTTATAGGCGAAAAATTAAACAATTTTCCACTTTTGCTCGAATATACATACAATACAATACAATTTTAAATAGTAAATAAATTAAAACAATACATAAAAATTTCAACTTTTTAAGTTATCATGGATTAATAATTGATTCAAGTTAACAAAAGTAAGTGTTTCAACAATTTGTTATTATTACTTATAAAAATATTCTCTTACAGTGATTCTTGTATGTTGCAGTTTTTTCTAACAAATTTCACTTTTGATCCACTTTTAAATTGTAGTGAGATAATAATTAAGTTAAGTTAACAAACATAAGTGTTTCAAGAAGTTGTTATTTGTTAGAAATTGTGTATGTGCGTTGTTCGCTTTAGAGTCAGTTGATTTGATACCAAGTTGTTTCACACGTTTCGGCCCAAAATGGTGGCCCTTATCAGTGAGTTTTAATCAATCTGTGAAAAGTACATAATTTCTTATACGTACGCAGTTTTGCAATCAGAAGTGTTATTCTTTGTTTAATATCTCAGTTTTTAAATTATATACATTATTCAGCTTAAAATTTTATATTATTAATAACTATTGATAAAACATTCAGTATTATTAAAACAATGTCTTTTAACGAAATACAACATTGATGAGAAAAATTTGAATGTATTAGTACAATTTTTCAACGAATTTTGTTAAAGTTGTCAGAAAAAATTGCAGTCCCTTGAAAATTTCCCAGTAGTAAAAATATGAAATTATAAACAACTTTGTAGTAGAATAATTATTCAAATATTCTTTAAAAAATGTTTTATTTCCTATTTTGACAAATTCTTCAGATATAATGTTTAAATTTAAGAGCAGCATTATATAATTATATCACTACAATGTTCTTTCTGACAAATTTATTTTTTATTACAGCGTGGTTTTGGAAATGCTTTCTTTCATAGAAGTAATTTTGAAACAGAATACACAGAACATTTTGATTTAAAAATTGAAATTATACACATTTAAAAAAATTTCAATTTAAAAATTTAAACAGCTACAAAACTTTGTTCAAGAAAAATTTGTATATAAGAAATCGAGGAAAGATTTTTGTAAGTACAATGTTCCTCGACAATCTGTATTCCTACTACAGTGAAAAAATGGCTCTTATACACAGAAAGCTGTGCTTAAGGGTTTCCATAAAAAAATGGATTTAATATACATCGATAAAAAATAATTTTAAAACAGTTATTCAACTGCAGTGTTTTCTGACATCTTTTAAAAAATTTGTTTATAAATTTTGTTACAAAATTTTTCCACTACATTTTTATTGTTTTTTCATTAGTTGTTCTTCGTTGAAAGATTTTTTTTTTTAAGAATAGTACTTCCAATTGTAAAAAAGCATACCTGAGAAGCAGCTTCGAATCCAGTGAGGGTTAGTGTCGTTGCGCAGCTGAGGGGGAAGGTTACGCAGGTAGGTAAAAACCCAGGATCGAGCTAAGGATTTGTTTGAGTGCCTGTCATGCCTCACTCAACCTCCCAATCGTCAGAGATAAGAGCCGGTTGAGAGAAATTAAGAATGATTAAGATATTAACGAATGTAATTTCAATATTCTGCATTAGATGCAATAGATAACGACCCGACGATTAGAAAAAGAGTCTACGATAAAAAATATGGAAGAAAAATCCCAGTGGGCACAAAGTTTGGCGACGTCTATATGACATCGTTACGACATCGTTACGACAACTATACGACATCCTATGTCCATGTCGTTAAGTGTCTTTACGATATACTAAAGAAGTCGTATGATCTGACGATGTCTTTACGATATCGCAAAGACACCGAAACGACATGGACATAGGATGTCGTAAAGTTGTCGTGAAGATATCGTAACAATGTCGTAAAGACGTCGCCAAATTTTGTGCTCACTGGGATGCTGCGTATTCTTGAATCTCATTTTTTGTTAATAGTTTTGACAATTTTATTGAAAAAGTACATATTTTGGTGCACAATGATATTTTTTCAAATGAAATTAATCTTCTTCACAAAAAATTTTACTATTCCATTTTCGGTTGAAAATTTATCCTTTTTTTAATACAGAAACTTGCATTATTTGTTTGAAAATTTGTCTTTTTTATAATAAAAAAACCGTCTTGGCTAATACAGCATATTTTTGGTTGAATATGCAGTGATTCGGTTGTATGTGGGACTGTTTTGTTGAAAATTCATGTACTAAGCTTCAGCCCTTGAGTTGATATTAATTTATCTCTTTGGTTAAAAATATAACTATCTTGTTTGTTACAACCCTGTAATAAGCATAGAATAGAGAAAAATTAATATTTTTAGATTTCAGCGCAAAAGTGAAGATTTTTCTATTATTTTGCATGCGCGATTTTTCCATTTGTCTAAAATGCCACAACAAGAATAAGACACCTCCTAAACTTATTCACTTCTATTTCCATTAAATTAAATTCCTTAATGTTTTAATTATTCCTAATTTCTCTCAACCGGCTCCTATCTCTAACAATAGGAAGGTTGAGTGAGGCATGACAGGCACTCAATCAAATCCTAACCTCGATCCTGGATTTTTACGTTGTTTTAAGTATCGTCGAAAAAATAACACTCTAGTTTCATTCGGAAACGAGCGCCCAGAATTTCTTTCTCCCTGGTTACACTCATGGTGGCCGTTTGCTACTTCTCAGGCGCACAAAATGCATCAAATTTTCAATTAATTGCAATAAAACAAGAAACAGGTCACCCTTTTGATAACGAAATCACTTTGACACAATCAAGAAAAATCTAGAAGCATTTCTCTGGTTTTATCAAATTTAAATAATATTTTCTAAATAGGCTATCACAGTTTTAATACGTTGTAATTAATTTAAAAACGCCTAATGAGCTCACTCATTACATAGTCAAATTTTGCGATTACTTCAATTGCTTTGGAAAGTTCCCATTATTAAAATTAAAAAAAAATGATTTGATAATCCACGGGTAGCCCACGCTTTAGTATTTGTACAATAAAGCATATAGGTTTAATTATCTTGCGATAAATAATATTAAAAATAGAATTATTGCACTTTTAAACCGATCACTGCATTCAACACGGCTCTTTTAATATACAGATTTACATTAAATAGCTTTTCTGAAATGTTCTAGCGCAGATCTTAAACAGAAATTATGGTTTTGACTAACTATTCCATAGCCAGCGTTGCAGTTAACAAAACATTAGAAGCGATATTCTAGAAAATAAGGCAAATCTTTTGTTTGTAAAAACATATAATTGTTTAAAGATACACGCGAGATCCTTTTACGGCTTGTTTTCATTAAATTATTTTGGAAATATATTTAAGAGAAGCTTTGTCTTACTTACCTAAATAACCATAATATAGTATCGCCTCAGGGTATCGACAGGGTTGCTTGTAGCACAGGACGGAGTAAACGATGGCCACTAAAGTCCGGAAAGGTCGATGATTAACCGAAAAGCTGCCAATTTAAAAACTCCCCCGGCAATTTTTCTTAAATCCTAAAGTAGAGCCACTCTAAAGAAGCAGTTATGTCGTTTTGAGATGTTTACGAAAAGATTATAATCTGACAATCCGCTGACAATAATTATTGTCAGCGGTATCTTGTGCCTCAGGGGTGGCGTTAGTGGCCGTCCAGCGTGGTTCTGGCATTATCAGTTTTATTTGAGAAAGAATAAACAATAACGCCTCTAGCATGTCTTTTGTCTGCAAAAATAATATTTTCTGAGACAAATATAAAGCGAAATTTTTGCTAGTGCTGCAAAAAGAAGCCAAGCTGACTACATTTTCATATAAGACCCCTGGCGGACCAAAGGAGTCAAATGGAGCCTCTATAAAGTACCCGTAAAGGCCCCATTGGGTCCCTATTCGGTTTGTTTTTTAAAAACTCAAAAAAAACAGCAAGATCAACGTTTAAACTGTTGAAATTCGAATTCTACGTTAAATTTTCCATTAGAAACTCATGGAGTAATCGCAATACTTATTTTGCAGCGTTAAACATTTTAAAAAATGGCATTAACTTCTGCTGAAGGTAACTTCAAGCGTATCCATAATAGCTCAAGTAGTATGTTGCGCGCGAAGTTTAAAAATAAAATTCTCTTTCACATCGCAGGGCTGATGTCTGAGGTTTCCACTGCGTGGCGCTAGCATCCAGAAAAAATTCTTAAATTTACCGACGAAACGCTTATTGACTGCTACTAAAAGAAAACCCACTTGAAGTCCCCTGCCGCCCATGTAAATGACAGTATTTAATTTTTTTAAATTTTTTAACGCTGCAAGAAAAAGTATTGCGATTACTCCGTGAGTTTCTAATGCAAATTTTAACGTAGAATCCGAATTTCAACAATTTAAAAGTTGATTTTGCTGTTTTTTTTTGAGTTTTTAAAAAAGGAACCGAATGGAGACCCAATGGGGTCTTTACGGGTACTTTGTAGAGGCTCCATTCGGTTATTTCGGTCCGTTAAGGACTGAAAACCCTTTTCGGAGTACATTTTTCGATACCGTATTCATGTGCACTAATTTAATAGGGAAAAACACACTGCGGCATTTTGTTTGGATTTATATTCCACCCGAACCAGGTATTAAATGTACTGGGGAAGTTCTGTCTATAGACTCATGCACCAGCACTTACCGAATTCGGAAATTTATATGACATCAGAGATACTAGAATATTCAATGTTACGTAATAATTTCCAGGAGTCTCGATGATGATGTGTTGTATAATTTATGGCAGGTTATGGTGACCATGAGTACCATGATTGTGCACGTCGATTGTGCCTGTGTGCTGATGCGTGTGCTACCACGTGTGCTATATCGTGAGCATATAGCGTGTGTGTGTGTGTGCATATACATATTCATATGCTATATTTAATTTTTATGGTTTGATAGTATGTATTTTATAGTATTCGTTAAAATAATAATACTAGATAATACAAAATTTCTCACGGGAGGTGCTAGCACGTGCAAATATGTGCGAATGTAATAAGATATGATGATGTGAATATATGCGATCAGTTATTTGGAGGTGAGTTCTTTTTTCATTGGAATTTTTCTAAGGTAGACTAAACAATATTTGAATAAAACGTTACTAGGTATTTGTAATACATTTTCTTTAAATTTCTTCTAGAAGCTACTAGATTGCGAAAGAAGGGATAAAGAACAAGGATATAATATGACTCATATGATATAAAATACGCGCTTTACATTCGTTTTTCAGCAATCATCAATCATTTCATAAGTAAACCACAATAAAAAAGCACGTGAAATAAAATTTCGCTTAACAATCTTCTTTAAAAATATTCAAGAGTTAAAAACCTTAATTAAAACAAGGGAAGATATTTTTGAAATATCTAAAATAATGAAGGTTTTAAATTTGCGTAGTGAAGTTGAAAAGAAATTTTTAAATGAATTTTGAAAAAGTCACTAAGGCTTGCAATATTTTACCAACGAAGACAATAAGAGAATTGCAAGTTGGTGTTAAATATGAAGTAACTGGTTTGAGGAGTGTATCAATTAAATTTGGACAGAAAATTGTTGTAGACTTTGATGAAACCTATGTTGTGTATCTCCCACAACGAATGCTGCAAGTTTTTGAAGAGCATACACAAATGTTTGAAGACATGAAGAAATTATCTGGTGAACATAATCTGAGGATGAAGTATTTAGGTGGAAAATTTAATACAGTTGAGTTTTAGTCGTCTGAGGTACTGTGAGCAACAAAAACCAAGATGTCCTATTAACCACATGGTGAAATGATGCTTTCAAGAATATACAATTTGAATGCATCATATACAAAACAAGTTTTAGTTGGAGTCGATCTCGAAAAAAATGGAAATTTAATCGCAAAAGTTCAATTACGAAGGAGCCATCCACGAGCAGAGTTAACATTACATCATGAAGAATGGAAGCTGTTGATCAGTTTTTTCAAGGAACTCACACTCTTCTATAATCGTGAAATGGACATTCAACTAATTAATGGTGAAAAATTTAATCTTCGATTCATCAACAGGGTTATAGGCATAGGCCATACGCAGGGTTATCGGCGCACGACAATCAACATTTGTTGTGCTGAAAGAAGTTCTTCCATGTATCAATCAACATCTTAAGGTGTTACTCACATTTCAACTTCAACGTATTAAGGATATTATTATTATTATTAAAATTATCCTAAAAGTTGTCTGGTGCAATGTTGAATTATGTAGTGAAAAAATACTTGAGTGTTATTTAAAAAAACGTGATCAACAAATAATGTGTAAAGTGTTGGAAAAAAGTGATGATTCGTTTGAATGTATGAATTTACAAACTTTGTATATAGAACTTATTACTTTCCATTTGAGTGAAATACGTGAAGATGCAATTAAAAAAGTATCATCGACTCAAAACGTTGGACGACAATTTCTTTAAGTTTTTTGTATTCCATATAAATGTATGAATTTACAAAATTTATACATAGAACTTGGTACTTGTCATTAATTTGAGCGAAATATGTAAAGGAAAAGTTAAACTGTTATCACCGATCCAAAATGTTAGAGGATTATTTTTTTAAATTTTTGCAACTTTAATTGATCAATTTTCGAGAGAAAAAAATAAACAAAATATGTATCTAATTATTCTAATTGTAGAAGTATTTGTATGATTCCATGCAGTTAAACTAGGTTGTGGTCTTTCATGACATCTCTTCCTTTTCTATCTACAATCTACACCCAAACAGCAACAAACCGGTGAACAAAAGAACGAACGATGAAGCGAATGACCAAGCAAGCGTTCTAGATAATCCATTCATTCATAGTACCCTGTAATAGGTCTTGTATGAATAGATCTCGTATAATGAATGCGGTCTTCCATAGGTTTCTAAGGATAGATACTTTTCTATGTTAGAATAGCAAGGGCCCCTTCGGTCCCCTCCACTGATAGTCGTGTTGAAACATGGCCTACCCTACATCCATAAGGGATGTGTCAGTTGTAAGATTACCTTCGCTACGACAAGGCTGTAAAATATATTCCTCATCTACTTGAATAAAGTTACTGTATGGATTTACAGATCCATTACAGCACAGAAAAACGCTGATGTTAAATTTGTAGCAGCTCTAATTTCATTGGCTCCCCCAATGATCATTTGTGAGAGTTTTCAAGTCTCAAATGTATTCCTCTGAACGTAGGTGCCCATGTGGGCATCTAGGGGAAAGTATCATTTGGAAACTGAATTTTGTCTCATGCAGAGTTGTGGAGTTCTGAACCGCGCTGTCAGGCACTTGAATACCTGTCAAAGCAACCAGTCGCTTTGCGATATTAGCCTAAATAATTGTTAATAAGGAAACCAATTGATATAATATATACCTAATTTCCAAATTTCTTTCATTTAATAGGGCGTACCAGTCACTTAGTATAAAATTATAACTATCTAATGCAACTTCCAAAAGTTAGGTTAGTCATGCCCGTCGACATTTAAACTAAAGCCGGGATGTATAGAAAAAGTCATGACCGTCTACATATACAATAAGGTATTTTCACTCCAATCACTAGCTCACTTCACTTCGTTGAATACTGAAGGGATAAGAATTGACCAAATGCATGAGAATCGGTTAATTTTTGCTCTATTTTTCTCATATCTTCGTAGAAAGTAATTTTTCTGTATAAGTGCAATTAAAAAATAGTTTTTCTTTTTTAGGGACTATTTAATGCGATAATAAAATGATAATAATTTTTATTCATGCGTGCGTTAGGGCTGAGCGCTGGTTGTCTACCCTTTGAAGCGCGATTCAAAATTACATTGAAAATAATTCTTGTAATGTAAATAAATAATGATTAAAATATACACAAGAATGCATACAAATTGTGTAACTTTTGATTTCAGACAAGAAAAAAATTTATAACACATATATTTGATGAATAACTGTTTATTTTCATTGAATTTGAAAAACCGACTAATATTTCTCAAAATAATTGTTAATAGATACATTTTTTTAAATATCATATGATATTTCAGCAGCTTGATAAATAGAAGCTAATTGCGGAATATAATAGTGAAATATTTGAATAATTCTAAAACAAAATTTCAGATTGTTCTTTTCGATTGAGACGTGACAAAACAACGCTTGAAGTAAAAAAAAAAGAAAGCATAACTACAATGCAGTCGTGATAATTTGTATATTTATAGGTTATATAAATATATGAATTTCCAGAAAAAATACATACAAAATATTAAAAAGTTATAAATAATTATTTTCAATCACTTTTACATGAAATTTCTTTTTAAATTGAATGTTTTGTAAAATATAATTTGGTCTTTGGAATTCACTGAAAATAAACTGTTATTAATATAATATACGTGTTGTATTTTTTGCTTGAAATCAAAGTTACACAATTTGTATAGTATATGTCCTTGTGGATATTTTAATAATTATTTACTTAAGTTACAAGAATTGTTTTTTAATGTAATTTTGAATCGTGCAAGCGCAGTAGCTCAGGGTGCCAACATTGACATCATCGGTCCACAGTACAAAACCTGAAAAATAAATCAAATCAGCCGGCAGGAAAAAGTTGGGATATGAAAGCCTCAATAAGGTATTTTCACTTCAACCATCAGCTAACTTCACTTTATTAAAAGCTGAGGGGGAAAATGGATCAAAACTTTATTTCTGTAATATATTTGTAATTAATCATCATTATTATTATTATTTTATTATATCATTAAATAGTAATTAAAAAATAAAAACTATTTTTTAACTACACTTATATACGAGGGTGGGTTGATAAGTTTCCGGCCTGAACAAGAAAAACAACGTTTTTAAGAATTTTTTTTTTTTATTTCTCAACATAATCTCCTCCAAGGCTGATACATTTCTCATAGC
>NC_046660.1:133825543-133837061 GCF_010883055.1 Belonocnema kinseyi
GCTATCTAAGGATGGTACTATAGAACGCCACCTCAAGGTAGGCCTAGTGGCGCCATCTCTTGGTCAGGCCGGAAACTTATCAATCCACCCTCGTAGAAAGAATTACCTTTTACGAAGATGTTAGCAAAATAGGGCAAAAATGAACTGAATCCCATACATTTGATCCCTTATTTTCCCCTCAGCAATCTACGAAGTGAAGTTCGCTGTTTATTGAAGTGAAAATACCTAATAGGCTTCTATCTGATCAGTTTGAATGTTCTAGCCGCTATATTTGAAATATTGCAATGTTTCACGAAACTCCCAATGTTACATGAAACTTTTCATCAGGCTAAAGTTTCATGCAAATTTACATCCCTACTCATCGCGAAAAACAAATTTCTGTTTTTATTATAGAATTGTATTTACCTTATCTTTCATGTATGACACTAGCCACTGCAAGATTAGATATCTAAGATACCTTTAAACTTCCGCAGAAAATATAGTGGAAATTTGTTCGAACGACCAGGCATCAATTTCGATGCTTACGGTCAAGACTTTGTACATCCCGGCTTTGGTGGTTTGAATGTCATATAGTAGGTTTTGACTAACCTAACATTTGGATATTACATCACGCCAAGTACTATTTTTATTCCAAGACTATTAAGTCGCTGGTAAATAAGAGGAAATAAAAAGTTAGGTACTTATTATTATAACTTCCTGCTTATTAACATCCGTTTCACTCAAATAACGACCGACAAAATGATCTTGACGCAGGTGACTTACAGTTTGTAGACGACACTTCACGTTGCACTGGATGAGAAAAAACAGTGTCTAAATGATGTTTTTCCCCTAGATTCTCCGAATGAACCTGTGTGGTTCAAATTTGTTGCAACTCTATTGAACACCGATTTCGGTGTACATTGGAGGATCGGCGATTTTCTGTGAGGCATTGAAATGAATTGTTTACTTATAATTAAAGTGCCTAGACCGTCACAACCTCATATTAGTGCAATATAATAGCCAAACATTTCGTTCTCAATGGTATGCTAGTTTTAAGATTACGCTAGCAGTCTTGCGCGCGCCGAATTATCTTTTTATGAAAAAAAATGAATCAAAAGCCTATCTTTTCTATGCTATACATATTTAATGAATGTTACAAAATATTAGTATACAATAAAAGAAGGCATCAAGGGATGAGTTCTCTATCTATTTTATTCCAAATGAGTTTTTTTTATTAAAAATTAATTTACACCTAATATATTGATGTATAGCGTTTATTACAATTTTGTAACTCACGTTTATGATAATCATATTCTTTAAATACTGAACTTTGTATTTATAAAGGACAATTTTTATAAATCAATTTAGAAAAATTTTTGCACGCACATTATAATGATTAATGACCTTATAGGTAGCTAAAAACGCTGCAATCAGCTTGTTGCTGCTTCGTCGACACTCCCCTGAAAATCTTGGACAAGTCTCCTTAATATTAGTTCATGAGTTCAATGTCATCGAAATTTTAGTAATAACTGTTTCATTATTCCAATTTATACAAAATCATTACACTACTTTGTGAGGAATAACGCGATACATGATTACTGTACGAATTTTTATTACAAGAGTAGATAAATCCTTATAAAGTTGAAAAAAAATAACATTATTGAAAGCAAATTTCTGCCAATTTTCAAAACTCGGGCTTAGTTGAGTCTCTCACTGTCCCTTGGTCTTTTCACATTAAAGTTTATGAAAAACATAAATATTTTCTTTAAAATTAAACTTATAATTATTATGTTTCAATGTCATTGAAATTAATGAAATCTTGTATTAAAAATAATACTTACAACAAATAAATACTTGAAAACTTATCATGTGGGGTGAAGGTGTTGTGAAAAATGGGTTTTGCGGTGGTAGATGGAGAGTAAAGGTGTTATAACTGTTTTACAGAAAAATAGTCTTCGGACTTAAAAGTTTAAGAATAGGGAAAATTTTTTTATTTCCTGAATGACAATTCTTTATTCGTTGAAAATTCGTCTTTCTAGTTAAAAAATTATTAATTTTAGTTAAAAATTCATGTCTTTGGTTAAAAGATTTACATTTTTTTAATTCTTTTTTTTCTTAAATAAATTAATTTTTTGTTTCAAAAAGTCACTTTTATACTTTTGGTTTAAATTCGAATCTTTTATATAAAATTAATCTTTGTGATTGAAAATTCGTTTCCTTATTTTTATAATGCATCGCTTGGCAGCATCTGCATACGTTGAAATCTCAAATATTACATTTTCTATCGAAAAGTCATATTTGCATGTTAAAAATTCAACTACTTTGTTGAAATTTTACATACTGGTTCAAAAATTCGACTCTCGTTAAAAATTTTAAAATTTTGTTGAAAATCTTTTCTTTTTGTTTTAATATGTCTACCACTACGTTTTCACTGAGAATCCTTTTTTTGCAACTCTTTTTGGTTAAAGATTAATCTCTTTTGTTTGAAAATTTGGCCATTCAGTTTAAAATTTATGTCTGTAGGTTGAAAATTTAACTATATGGTTAAAAGTTAAACTATTCGGTTGTAAATGCAAATCTTTCATCAAAAAGCCAAATTGTTAACAAAGCCGTTTACACTGAAAATGCAAAAGTTTAATTTCCAGTTTAAAAAAATTAACGAATTTGAAACAAACAACAAATTTAAAAAAACTGTTACCTTATAGTTTAAAAATCAAGTAATTGGTTGAACAGTCGTCTTTTTTGTAAAACATTAATCTTATTGGTAAAAAATTAATCTTTTGAACGTAGAATTTTTTTTATAACGAAAAATAGTTCTCTTAAAATTTAATCTAAAAACAACATAATTCCCTTCTGATCAATTCAACGATTTGAAGTGCAGAACCTGCTTAATGTTAAATGGATTCGATCTGCTTTGAAATAATTTTTGTAACACTGTTTTTTTGTTTTGTTAAAAATTAATTATTTTTTAACAAAAGATTCAACCATGACATTTTTGGTAGAAAATTAATTTCTTTAATTGAAGTGTGCTGTTTTTGAGTTCAAAATCTAACTAATTGTTTCAAAATTTATGTGTTTTTTAAAAATTTGTCTCTTTTAGTATACTCTGTTCAACGAGAGAACGAAATTTCGAAAAGACGAAATTTCGTTCTCTGCACGCAGCTTGTCAAAGAAAGGGAAATGTAGGCGTAGGACCCCCGCTGGCAGTGGTTTAGTGGTGGTCCTAACGAAGATTTTAACAAATTTCAGAGAGCACTTGGGCCAGTATATTTGAAAAAATTGTGTTTCCCTTAAAAAGCAATTGGCTGTACACTGCAGAAAATAATTTGTCATATAATTTTTTTAAACTTTCTAGATTTTGTAGAAGGTTCGAAATTTTTTTCAGAAAAGTAATTTTCTTGGTTGAAAATTAATATTTTTTATTAAGGATTTAGTTATTTAAAAACGTTCATTTTCAGTGTGTCAAAAAACAATTTCTTTAAAGGAAATTTCGATTTTACTATTTTTGGTTGGAAATTCATATTTTAAATTGAAAATTGACCTTTTTTACTCAAAAATTCCATTTTTTAATTTTTCTGTTTTGGTAGAAAAGTAATCCTTTCGGTTCAAAATCAATTTTTTTTCGTTAATGATTGAACTTCTTGGAAACAAATTTATCTGTTTTGTTACAGTATTCAGAAATTCAGAATTTTGTTGAAAATTCGTCATTTTTGGTAGAAAAATAACCTTCCTAATTAAAATTTCATTTTTTTTCGAGGATTAAATTACTTTGTTAAAAATTCATTTTTTGGTGAAAAATTAATTTATTTAAGAGAAACGTCAATTATACCATTTTTGATAGAAATAATGACATTAAAAAAAAATTGATATTTTTTTGTTAAAAATTAAATTTTTTTAAACCGTCTTTTTAAGATCGGAAATTAATCTTCGCGGTTCAAAATTCATTTTCTCATTGAGGGTTCAATTATTTTTTGGAAAATTCCTTCATATTTAGTGAAAAATTAATTTGTGTAAAATACAATTGGATTATATAATTTTTGGTAGAGAATTGATATTTGAAATTAAAAATTTCTATTTTTTAGTTGAAAATTCAACCATCTGTTTGAAAATACACATATTTCGATGAAAATTCCTGTTTTTGGTAGGAAATTAGTCTTCTTGGTTGAAAATTTATCTTTGTGGTTAAAAACGAAATTTAAGTTGCACATTCTTTTTTTTTTGTTAAAATTAAATTAATTAACTAAAATTTCAACTATCCCACTTTCAGTAAAACATTGAAATTTTGAAATACAAATTGATATTTTTGTGTTGAAAATCCAATTATTTGTTTCAAACATCGTCTTTTTTATATCAAATTAATCTTCTTGGCTGAAAATTCATCTGTTTGTTTGAAACTTCAACTATGTATTATCAAATTCATCTATTTTAATAAATCTCAACTAATTTGTTCCAAATTTAATTGTTTGTTGTTAAGTATTAATTCCTTTTAACTAAAAAGGAATTATCGTATTTCCGGTTTTATATATTTATATTTTTAATTAAAAAATGTATCTCTTTCAGTTGAAAACTCCACTGTTTGTTTCAAAACTGATCTTTTTGATTAGGGTTCAACTATTTCCTTAAAAATGGATTAAAAATTCATCTGCACAATTTTGAGATGAAAAATTATATTTTAAATTAAAACTTAATTGTTTCATTTGAAAATTCGTCTTTTTGGTAGAAAATTATTTTTCTTTTTTAAAATCTTATCTTGTTTATTAAGGATTCAACTATTTTCTTGATTTCTTTTTTATTTGTTCAAGATAATTGTCTTTGAGGGATATTTTAATTATGTCATTGTTGGCTGAAAACTAATAATTTTTTTTTGTAGAGAATTAATGTTATGGGTAAAAAATTAATCTGTTTTTTATTATTCTTAACATAGATGTCCAAATTTGATTTTTTTGGCATAGATCGGAAAAAACGTCTTGCATAATTTACTATAAAAGTATTTTAATCGCTGAAAGATTCTACTAAATAATGTACAAACCTGCCTGTTTTTAAGCGAATTCTATCTTATTTCAAATACTTTTTATAATATTGGCCTTGCATTGGAAATTAATTGAATTGAAAATTCTATTATTTGTTTAAAAAATGTTCTTAATAGTAAATTAATCTTTGTGATTGAAAATTTATCTTTTTTGTTAAAACTTTTACCATTTGGTGTCAAGTTAATCTGTTTTAATTAAAATTTGAAATAATCTGTAGAAAATGTCATTTTTTGAACTGACTATTAACTTTTATAAACTAAAAACTGAATTATTCTATTTTTGTTTAAAATTTGACATTTTTTATTGAAACTTCATCTTTTTATTTAAAAGTTAATTTATGTGTGAAAAAATAATCTGTTTTTTAATATTCTTAATAGAGATGTCCTTATTTAATTTTTTTTGTCTTAGATCGGAAAAAATATCTTGCATAATTTACTATAAAAAAATTGTAATCGCTGAGGGATTCTGCTTAATAAATAATAATTTATTTTAAATAACACATTTTTTGAAAATTCCCGTATTTTGTTGAAAATTTTTGTTTCATGTTAGAAATATTAAACTTCTCTTTTGAAAATTCATCTTTTTGATTGAGAATTCAACTATTTTGTTGTAAGTTTCTTTTTAGTATGTCAAAAACTCATTTCTTGCCGACCATTGGGTAATAATGAAAGTGCCAGTACATCCCTATAGTATGTATCTGTTGCTGGAGGTTTCAAAATTGTGTTTTTATAAAATAAAGATTGAGTATTTGGCAAAATTGTCGCCAGATATGAAGACCGATACATCCATAAAACTGAACATAATTAATTCAATCCCACATTTCTTAAACCATATAATATTTAAAAGCATATAAAACATTGGAATCCTATATATTTTATACAGTTTTTTTTGTGGTGAACGTGAAGTGCAAGGAATTTAATGTTACTTTTCTGATATTGAGTAAAGTTAGCGTAACATTGATGTATATTTAGTTATAACTTAATGTTTTAGTTATTATTTGCATTTAATATAAACATTAACATTAAGTATTATTCCTGTGAAGCATGGAATTTGTTATCAAATTTCATTGCTGATATAAAATGCGGTAGCAACTTATTTAAATTTAAGGTTAATATTCTATTTTCTAATTCAAGAGCGAACTGCTCGCAGTTGAAAAATTTATCAAAAAGACGTAGGATGAAAACATAAAAAGATATTTTTTATTTTATCCTGACTAAAATGGTTTCTGCTTTTTCACCAAAAGTTTTACCCGGAGTATTTTTTCATATTAAGAATAATGAGTAAAACCTTAACTTTCGTAAAGTTTTTATAGAACATTTTCGTAACGTTTCATAGGAAAAAATAATATTTTATAGATTTTTGTAAATTCAAAGGAATATTACTTAATGTTAATGTTTATATTAATAACAAATAATAACTTAGGCATTAACATGTAATCAAAAATATACTAACCCTATCGATAGAAATCTCAGAGTATATGCTAAAGGTTCTGAAGGCTCTGAGAGGCTACAGTTTGTTCTTTGCGGGTGAAATCTCAAGAAAAAATTTAAGGTTTTGCAAAAATGGCTAAAAATTGCGTATTTTCGTGTAAAACGCTTAAATACTTGTGCAACTCCTAGCTCGCTGAGTTCTACTACTTCGAGTGACCCAGAGCCGACCATGTGGTTATTTAAGTCTCAGAGTCATTAATTACACCCACAAAGTCTTTCTTAGTGTCAAATAAGTTGACAGTCTTTCGAGAAAGAAGTGTGGCGCGCATCTGTCGGTCCCGAGCCTCGGGACCGATGCCCTGTCCGGACACCTCTGTTACCAGTCGAACAGTTCTTTCCACGGCTAGTGTGTGACAAGGGAAAGATGTAAAGTCCCAGTCTGGAACCAAGCCATCGGCCATAGATAGCTTAGCGGTAAGTTCATCCTCTGTTATAGGAATTAAAACTGGAGGTACGGTAAGTGAAACATCTGTCTGTTCTCAATCAATTATTGCTGTGTAATGATTACCTCAAAAATTAATTTTTGGCACAATATTGTATCTAACAGTTGTCTGTTGCTTATGTTTTGCTTCCAGGATTTTGGTGAGTGCGTCTTGGTGAGCGGTAAGCCTAGGGTCGGTTACCATTCCAAGAAGTATATTTTCTGGCATGGCAGAGGAGCCGCTTGTCTGAATGGAAGTGTTTACCACATTTCGGTACTTCAGAGGAAGAAACCTTGACAATTTGATCGCTTGGAAGAGGTGCCGCTCTCTCAGAATTCTATTTGTAGTTGTTAGCCAGCGAGCCATGTTGATGGGGCCTATTTTTCAGACGGCCAGCTCAGGAGAGCACGCTCCGAACCGTATGGCATCTGATATCTGGTAAAGATGCCTTTGATCTGAGCTGAGATCAGTGGGCTCAATCTCAGGTAAGTCACACTCAACTTGTTTAAACTTTACAACACCGATGGTCTCACAAGATGGAAGTTTCCCCCCTATTGGCCCTGAGTATTTGTTCGGACCAGAGGTAGGTCCGTCAATAAATACGAAAAGACTTCTGAACGATAGCTCATTGAAATGTAATTGACAGACAACCTATTGCAAGGGACGATCAAGTCGTTCCTCTAGTAAACGAACAATTCCTCCCTTCCAGCCCGTATTCATATTTGTACCGTCACAGCCCACGACTACTACTGCATCAAAGCCTCCACTAAGTTCTGTTGTTACGTTATTATAAATAGAATCACACTCATCTTGGGCATGGCTCGATGGTGTGACGACATGGCCTGCGTATTTAGAACCTGGTTCGGCCACCAAAGATATGTGTTCCTCGTTAATAAACCCGGAGGCTGTCAATGTTTCGTCTTTCCGACTATCAAAGTATAAGCCATAAATAGAATCCTCATGGCGTGATTCCTTCTTTAACTTGGAGCCTAATTTAATTGTCTCGCATCTTATATTACCTTTATCTATGACTAGACACTCAAGTACTTTTTGAGAAATATCCGGGGAGATCATACCTGCTCGATTGGCAGCGATAAGTACAGACGAGCTTGAATGTGCCGCAGCCCGTTGACTTATACCATATCTTTGAGCAACTACTGCTGCTTCAGATAAGTCAAGTCTGGCCTGCGATGATTTTCTCTGCATAAGTCTGCGTGGTATGTCGTGAAAATCGTCTTCATCGGTAGAAGCATCAACGTTTACCTTAATTTCAGGAGGAGGATTATCACCTTCACCTTCCTCAGAGAAAGAATCTAAATCTATATCCATATCAATCGTAGAGGAAGATGTGGAGGCCGATGCAGTAGGAACACTTTCCCCACCCTTACCCCGTTCAAATCTGCCTCTTTTTGCATTACGTTCTGCTGGAACCTTATTTTCCTTGGGAGAGGAGCACATAGACAAGTCAACGCACTTACAAGGGGTTATATTAAATAATTCAGAGCAGTACTCTTTGAAGGCGGCGATTTTCTAATCCTTATTACTTTGAGAAGTTGTTTTACTCTTCAATGAATTTTTCAACGCAGTGTATTTTTTATGAAGATTTGTGAGACATTCCTTAATGCGCTGCTCTGAGACCGTCGGGATAGAAGCAGATTCCCAAATAACTATTAGTTTGGAACGGACTTCGTCGGCAATGTCTCCGAACGAAGGCTCCTTTTCTTTTTCTGAAAGACAGCCCTTTTGCCTTCGAACCTCCTGACAACATCGCAGAACGTCAGCCCTCGTTGGCAAAACGTCGGACCAAAATCTTTTGGAGGACCAAATATAGGGCACTGCACAAAGTCTCTCTTTGAGAATTTTGACATGCTGTGGCATACAAACCAAAGAGGGGAGTGCAGGCAGAACCAGAATCTCTACCACCAGAAGAACCAACGACGAGACAATGAGAAGAAGAAACTATAACGACAACGTCAACTAGCACCTGCGAGTGAACGAACATTAGGCGTGAGCCGACAGTACGAGCCATTGACAAGTTCTGACAAGTCTCGACAACGCTTGACCAGAGGGAGGGGGGGGGGTCCAGCTTCAATGTAGAGGTGGCACAGACGCTCTTGTGCTCATAGACAGACATGACCCAGGGACCGCACAATTATTTAAGCGTTTTACTCGAAAATACGCAATTTTGAGCCATTTCACCCTCCGTGAGGATTGGCATGGGGTAACTTTGGCGACTCGGTACGGACCTGTAAATTCCTTTTGGTGACTTTTCAACGTAAAGTTACCCTTGGAAGGCATCGGTATCGATTTTAAGCCCATTTTGCCAAACCTTAAATTTTAGTGTTTTTTAGTGAAATTTCGAGATTTCACCCTCAAAGAACAGACTGAAGATATTGTCCGATTTCAAAACTTCAAAGTGCGGTGAGTTTCGGATTGGAGTGGGCCACTTTTCCGCACCCAGGCGTTTCCTGAACGCATATATAGTTGTAAATCGACTCTCACGCTCTCTTTTCTCTTTTGTAGCAGTTTCGTAATAACTCTAAAAGAGGCCGGTCATGTATCTCGAGTTTGGGAAAAAAGCTAAATAGAAAATTTAAAATTTTGAATTTATGCACTTTCTTAAAATTGTGCTTCGATATGCAGTTACTAGGAAATCCGGAAACGTACTTAAAGATAAGTAATTCATATCAATTTATTATAATTTTACGATAAACAAGAAATTTTAAACCTACAAACTACAAATATAAAATTCCAAGATTTAGGCCCAAAATAAACACACACAAAACAGAAGTCTAAGAAGACGGCCAGATACTAACTCCCATATATTACAACGCTCCTGAAGGCTGGTGACCTTCTCAGTATGAAAACAAAAACACAAACCCAAGACCACTCTCTCGGTTCCAGTTCTGCCTCCCCCCACTTCTCCGAACCATCTCTCATTAACTAAAGTTTTGGTAGGACTGACGTTATAACTACAATCTCCACCATATGAAGATTTGCTACTTAAATTTGACATGATTTCGACTCAGAAAATAAACATAATGCATAAAGGTGGTAGTTGGGCGTATAATCTACACAATGAATAATACAAACTACAAAATAGCGTCGGAAAGGACTGGAGCTTTACTTGACAAAAGGCATGCACATGGAAAATCTAAAGTTCATGTTTCAGGCGACGAATGGAGACTGGCTGTTTGGTATGCTAGGGGAGTAAATGATCTCAATGTAAAAGAATTGCTTGGAACTATGGACGTGAGGAAACTAGAAATTTTATGTATGCCTGAAACAAAGAAAAGGAGATGCGAAACCAAAGACATAAAACACGGCTTGTTGAAAGGCGTATTTGAAATATGGTCAGGAGTAAACAATGAATCACATGGTAAACAAGGAGTAGGTCTGATTTTCAATGAAAGAGCAAAGCAGCATCTCGGAGACCATGGTTTCGTATCTCCCAGACTGCTGTGGGCTAGAATGAAAGTAGGAATCAGAATACTATTTATCATCAGAGCTGCCAGATTGTGGATAAAATTTACCCCCACCATACCTACCATTTGGGAGCCGCAAAACAGAATGTGCATGATTACCACTGTGAGTTCGTATGTAAGCCAAAAATGCACGATTCGACTTCGGTGTTCTGCTGTACGATGATTGCCGATCTGAAGGCTTCGGAAGCCTTGGGTGGTCTTCTATTTATATCTCGCTCCCCATTTGAAAGAAATTGAAGAAATTGGCGATTTGGATGTTTTGCGTGATTCTTAATTTCATGCATGCGTCGATTTTCAGGTTATGTTTTCCAGGTGTACATAATATGTGTATTATTGCTATTACACACACACATTATATTAATATTAATATTAATGAATAGTTGACTAACTTTGAATAGAAATAGTTAAACTTTCAACTAAAACAATTAGTTTTCTGCAACAACAAAATTTTGAATTAAATAAATAACTGAACAAAAAACATTTTTTAAATTGTTTTCAACGAAATAGTAAAATTTTAAATCAGACAATTACATTTTCATCCAAAAAGCTAAATTGTATACTAAAAAAAGGCATTTCTAATAAAATACATGATTTTTGCACAAAAGAAATTTATTTTACATGAAGAATAATTTTCTGAACAAAAAATTAATGTTTAATCATAGTTAAATTTTCGACAACAAAGATTAATTTTCTACCATGACAGAAGAGTATTCAATAAAATACAAAAAAATGCTAACTAAAAAAGATCACTTTTCATTTAAATATAGAAGTAGTTAAATTTGTGGTTAAAAAAATTAATTTTTAACCAAAAAGAAAATAAATTTTCTACAAAATAGTTACATTTTCAGAAAACAAATTTATCCAACTAATTGATGAATGATCAAACAAAAAAAAATATGAGAAAAAAAACGTTAATATTCTTTGAAATCGCTCGAATTTATTGAAATTAATTAAAAATTCGTTGGAATGTTTTGAAATACCCTGAAAATTTTTGAATCATTTAAAACCGCTTAAAATTTTTGAAAGCTCTTGAAAATTCCTTACAAGTTTAAAAATACTTTAAAAGCTTTAAAATCCTTTAAAATCTCATACTGAATTATTGAAATCAATTG
>NC_046660.1:133837161-133857829 GCF_010883055.1 Belonocnema kinseyi
ATTTTTTTTCTATTGAAACAAAATGCACCAAATATTTTGAGTGGATAAATGAGTCGAATTAACGATTTTTCCTAAAATATAGAGCTCGCAATTCCATTCGTTAATTTATTTGGACATTTTTTCGAAAAAATAGGCGTCCCAAGTTAATAGGGCCACTAAAAAAAACTTCAATTTTTCTGAAGAATAATAAATAATTCGTAAAATAATGTAATTTAAAATATATAATATTAAAATTTTTACTTCTTACATGCCATCATATTTGAAGTTGGAAGAGCCGATTCCAGAGTGGTTGGTTGAAGGGCGTACAATACTCCTGCCGAAAATAGGCAAGTTAGCTGACCCGAAGAATAACAGGCCAATAACTTGTCTGAACACACTTTATAAGATATTCACAGCTATCCTAAATGATAGGATTGTTCGGGCAATTGAACCTGTGTGGCAAGAAATGTATGAACAACGAGGCTCAAAGAAAGGCATAGCCGGATTTCGAGAGAACCTGCTCTTCGATAGATGTGTCTGCAAAGATGCAGCTTTCTACCAGCGGGACCTATCGATGGCCTGGATTGATTATCGGAAAGCTTTCGATTCGACCTCCCATTGACTTATCATTTGTCTTTTGGAAATCTTAAAGGTACATCTGCAAATAGTTGGGTGCATAGAGAGTTCGATGCCGCTTTGGAAAACCAGATTTACTATCTCATCTAGAAAAAATCGTGTGACAACTAACAAGGTCACCTTTGAGAGAGCTGTCTTTCAGGGCACACCAGAAGCCTACTCCTCTTTTGCCTTACATTATTGCCACTATCTCTAGCACTGCGCCATTCTGACGGGTACAAGTGCGGCAAACCTGCAGATCGAAAGTACAAGGTCACTCATGTATTTTACATGGACTATCTTAAAATCTATGCTGAAAACAAAGAGCAACTGCATCTAGCTCTGGGGATTGTCGAACTGTATACTAAGGAAATTGGAATGGAATTTGGGTTAGACAAATGCGCCAAGGTTTATTTGAAGCGAGGAATACTTAATAGTATTCCTGAAGATCCTGAGCTCGTGGATAGAAGCGCCATACGACACCTTTGCGCTAGAGAGACTAATGTATACCTGGGCGTGCCACAGAGCCGCATTCAGGATGTGACATCTATAAAGGATACTCTCCGAAGCAGATACAAACGTCTCATCCGACAGATTTGGTCTTCCGAACTGTCGGCCAGGAACAAAGTATCTGCAACGAACATGCTTGCCGTCCCGGTACTACCCTATTCATTTGGAGTAGTTCCATTGACGAAGAACGAGCTCAGATCCCTTGATATCGGGACAAGAAAGGTTATGCAGATGAACAAAAGCATGCATCTTAACTCTTCCGTTCCGCAACTTTACATCTCACGCCGTCAAGGGGGTCGCGGAATATTGAGTCTTGAATGTCTTCATAACAGAATTATTCTGGGTACAGCACATAGAGTTGCAAATGGAAGAGAACCTCTTCTTAAAATGGTCAGGAATCACGAAGAAGTGGGTAAAGGAGCGTTTCTGTACAATGCAGCGCAGGAGGCTGCTGAAACACTCGGACTTGACTTCAGTATGAGGGATGAGCAAAATGCATCAAATCTTATCTATCTCGAGTACTCACTCCTGAAAGCCCGGATTAAGAAAGCAGAAGAGAAAAACTTTCATGAACAGCTCCTCGATAAGAGGATGCACGTTATCTTCCACAGAAGTATGAAGGATCAGACAATGTCTTGTGAGCTAACGTTTGCTTTCCTTAAATCGCCCGGATTGAAGTCTGGTACGGAGGGTTTCATTTTGCATGCCAAGTCGGTGTCATTTCCACCTTAACATACCGACGCCTCATTTTGAGCCAAGACATTCCCGATGATAGATGCAGGGCGTGACATGCACACCTCGAGCATTTAGCTTACATACTGTCTAGTTGTCCAACTCACGCGGGAACGACCTACATGCAAAGGCACAATGCGTCACTAAGAGTGCTTCATTACCATCTCTGTCACTCTTACGGCATTAACCTTAATATCGCTCCTCTAAATGCTCCTAGGGAAATTTAGTGAATTGTCGAGAATGGGAAGTTCCGTATATACTGGAACTTTATATTCTCGACAATTGTTTCTGTTGCTCACTCGAGGCCTGACATGGTTCTTCTTGACTTCGAGAAGCGAACCATGTTCGTTATCGAATTTTTGACACCAGCTGACAAAGACATCATAACCAAGGATAATGAAAAGAAAGAGAGGTTCGATACCTTATAAGGGAGTTGCAACGATTGTACCCGGAATATTCTGTTAAACTGATCGTCCTTATCATCGGCGCTCTTCGAGGTGCCAAGCTTTCACTCGCTAATGGCTCCGTGTTCTTAGGGTGCACGAGGCTTTTGCGGGATCGTCGTATTGATTCATTTACAGACTGTAACCACCTATCTCACGGTCGTGAAACGTGGTTCTGGCTGAAACTTTACCGCGATTTTGCTGGGAGCGGGTGCAATTTTCCATTTAGCATCCGCTCCCGGCGAAATCCTGCGGTTGTCCTTATGAAAAATTTATATATATAGTATAATGGGTTATTACTTTAATTGTTGTTATCCTTACTACTTTATTTGTTGTCGTTACGACTTTCTATGGTAGGGACTACTTTCAGGTAGTTGTGTTTACTACTTCCAATAGTAAGCGTTACTACTTTAGATATTAAATCTTACTATTAAATTAGTTATTTTACGCGTGCGTCTCGCTGTGCTCGCAAGTCTGAACGCGCCTAGGGCGCGCGAATGTTAGTTCTCATGCTGCGCACTCGACTTTTCTGCACAGACTATTTAAAACTAAGGGCAAAAGTATCGACAACAGTAATTTTATGATTGTGAATTCTCTTTTGTTAAAGCCCCTTCGGCTTTAGCGAACACATTCTCATCACGTATCTCGTGCAATTCATTTTGAATTCACCCTTAATTATTATTAGTTTATCCTAAATTTTTTTACATGCTTCTAAATTTACTTAATTCTATTTATTCGATAAAGTTTTTAAAGTAATTATTTCATTCATCTTGAAGTTTTTAAAACTCACCCTAAATTTGGAGGCATTTGATCAAATTCTTTTGAAGTTTCTTTAATTTTTCCCTAATTAATTTCAAACTGATTTTCGAATTTATTGAATTATGATTCTACAGAATGTACGAGTAGAACAGATTTATTTTGAAAGCGGTTATTTTAAATAACTTTGTTTTGGAAATGTTATATTAAAATTTTTTTTTAACTAATTAAAAATTGTACATTTCAGTATGTTTTTAAATATTACATTTATTTTATAAGATATTATCTTAAAACTATTCAGCCTCTACGTTTTAAATTTATTAAAGAATGGTTGCGTATCAAATTCCTTGATTCAGAAAGTGCGCTTTTAATAATTTAAATAATAATTTTTGTTTATTTTTCATGTTTTGAATTTAAAAATATAAATGAGGAAAAAGCCTGTTTGGAGACTAAAAAAACTGGTAAATGTTGGTATGCTACATTTAAAAAAAACGGTCCGTCGTATGGAAAAAATAGGTTAAGGGAATTTATAGCTACCTTTTGGAACATACGCCCTTATGAATATTTAGATTTGTCTTGTGCTGTTTCTCCAAAGAGTCAATTTCATTATTTATAATGTTATTTTTTACGATTGAAAAGAAAACCACTCGTTTTATCAAGAAATTATTTTTAACAAAATTTTAGATTTTTTTGGGTTAAACAACCTTTCTCTTATATCTTCTGTGATTTTACCAAAAATGTAATTTTTTTTTATTTTCGGTAAAAAAATGTTATCGGTTTATTTTCTCTTAGCTTGTGTCATGTGTCGAAAAATTTAAGTTTTGTATTTTCACTGTTTTTTTATAAATAAAACAAAAACTGCGTATCCTATAAAAAAGTGATTCATAACAAATTTGTAGATATTTTCGGGTACATAATGTTTGTCTCGTAATTTGTTTCCTACCTTGCATTATTATTATCAATTTTCCGAAAAAATTCAGAAAGTTGTTATGATAAACTTGTAGGGCTTTCGAAAATAAAAATTTGTAACAATCTAATTTTATTTTATTATTTGCAAATATAATTTTCTAAAATGATCGCAAAATATTATTTAAAAAGTTTTATTTGATTATAGAAGTAGTTTTGAAATATAAAAGTAACTCGTAAAATAAATGGAAGAAGCCGAACCTTCACATGAAAACACAAAAAATTGGTTGATGAAATAAGTAAGATTCATTTAGATCACAATCACACTACGACACAAACTTACTAGACACAGTATAAGTTTTCACACAATAACATATGAAATTTTGATTAAGACGTTAAAATATTTGAAAAATGGAGCACAACACACACATTATAATATCCTAAAAATTGACGGATATTATAATTTGATGATTTATAAAAATCGTACCCTGACACATTGCAATATTATGTATACAACAAGATATTATTATATCCTAAAAGTTGGCGAATATTATAAATTTTCGAGGTCAGAAAAATCAAACCATGTCACATTGAAATGTAACAAATAAATACAAATATTACAATATCCTCAAAATTGGCGGATATTATAAATTGACGAGTTTTAAGAGAAAAAATCATACCCTGTTAGATAATTTCTATGAAATACCTGAAGCAAGCGCACGCATCGTTTGTTTAAGATGGGGAGGATTTTGATTCCCAAAATTCGAGATGTCTACAATTACCAAAAAATTTTTTGCAGATTCATACCTGGCGATCTATCACAACACGATTTTAGTAATAGTCGAAACAGAAATCGCCACACGGCGTTAAGGAAGGAACGCTAAATTAGAAAGAGCGGTGATCAGAACACTCGTCAATTCACTTATAAGCTTCTCGTCGCGTGGAACGCTTTTATATCAATTCCAGGCCCGCGCAATTCTCCCTTACGCATCACGTGATAACTAAAATTAAATAATTATAGGTGGGTTGCACCTCACCTGATCATCTGCTGAGAATTTACTTATTAAATCAAGGCGGGAATCGCTATTATAGGCCTTTAGCCAACAATTCAGGCGGTATTGAGAATGTAAATTAGGCGCGAAAATTTAAATGAAAATTAAATTATACATTTTAATTTTTAAGTACTATCAACAAATTTACAGAGCATTTTTTAATTATGAAAAAATGTGGTCTCAAGAACTTTCAAAATAAGCTTACTTTCAGAATTTTCATCCAAAATGGCTGACCAACGAATTTGGCATTTAGCTTAGGATACTAAAAGAGTGTATCAATGGCCAATCTAATAGATTTTTTTGTTCAAAAGTTATCGTGCTCATAGACAGACACATATAAAGACAGACACAATCGTAAAAATCTGTTTTTCAGATTCAAGGCGTCTCAAAACGTGAATTTTTGACAAAAACTGGGAGGGTGGTCAAATTTTACACAAATATAGTATCTTATCTGATGAGAATGTATTAACATGAAAAAATAACAAATTATTAATTAAATTTTTTGAAACCCCACACACGAGATGAAAAAGAAATTAAATGACAAAAGTTGTGATTAGAATGTGTCCACGAAGCGGGCAGATTTTTTGTTTTTTACTGTTAATGATGTTTTTCATGATTTTTCAAAAAACTTCACAAAAATGTAATGATAATCTTATAGGGCATTTAAAAGGCAACATTTTTCTTCTTATAACTTTTTTTCATATCGTGCGTTATTTGGCCTAAAATGTTAATTTTCGTGTGCTTTTTGGAATTTTGTAAATGCTGTAACTCTGGTAATTTTAGATATTATGAAAAAAGTCATTAGGATAAATTGTTGGAATTTTTGAATACTATGAAGAACCGTACAGAGAATTTTTGAATTTTTTAAAAAGTGTTCTCGAAAATATTCAAAATGTGTCCACTTTTTGAATTTTTATCCAAAATGGCTGGCTAACGAACTTGAACTTTAGTTTAGGACACTAAACGAGTGTACTAAAGGCCAATCTAATAGAATAATTTTTTCAAAAGTTATCGTGTTCACAGACAGACAAACATACATACAGACAAACACATTCGTAAAAACCAGTTTTTTTTTATTAAGGGGGTCTCGAAATGTGCACATTGGAAAAACTGGGGGGGGGGGGGTCAAATCTTACACAAATCTAATACCTTCTCTGATGAGAATGTAATATTAATTCCATGAATATTTTAAAACAGGCCTCCGTGAAAAGGTGCCCTTAGCGTAGGCCGTAGAGGACGCCCTTATTATCTATACGATGCTTTTCAATATTTTCCACGTGTTTACACATTATACGTAAAGGTTTAGATTAAAATGGCGATCATCGAAAACATGAAGAAACATTTTGATTCGAAAGTTGGCAGCACTGCTTAGAATTCAGTTCTGCTAATATTGTCAAGGGCCGAAACTTGTAACCTTTACTACTTTTATTTCTTGGAAAACAAATTGCTGGTAAATGTAACTAATTTATTTATTGTAATTACAATTAGTATCCTCACTAATATAACCTTCATAGGAGGACTAACGGCGACTTGTTACCGTAGAAGATTGGTTAGTAACTGTTGCCATTGAAGTAGTTGTAGCTTATGCCAACTCTTCTAATAAGGATCTCTTTGTCGCAACTCACCATTTTTTTCAGTGAAGGAATATATGATCCGTAAGATGTCACTTTACAGAAGAAACACCACAGGAGCGTTTCTTAAGTGTAATTTTGTTATTGATATGATTAGAATTATGTGAAAAATATAAGTTATATATTTGGTTTATTCCTGAACTTTATTTGCTTTGACTTTATTAATTTTTTTCATAAAATTAATTAAATCTGATGTATAGAGTACTGCAATGAAAAAATGGAATGTGTGGATTTCTTAAAAAAACACCATAGGTGTTCCTTCTTCACTGTGAAAATTAGTTCTAGAACCTGATCACAAGATGTCTAATTAAAAAGACGCATTGAAGAAGAAGAAATAATTCTCTCGAAAGCGGTGGTTTTTTCATTATTCAATATATAAGAACCGAGAAGATCATATATCCCAGTGAGAGTCGATTGTATTAGCCCTCTTTAGAATGCTATTATCACGGCATCTGTGAAACAAAGACATAACTTTGATAAGGTTATTCACTTCAAATATGTTGAAGTGAATATTCTGATTGACGTGATGTCTTTATTTTACAGATATCATTTTAATTTCATCTGAAAAAGGACTAATACCATCCACTTTCACTTTTGTAAAAAATATTTAAAAAATAGAAAAATGTTCTTTAAAAAATAAAACAATAAATACATTTGAAAGATTTATTTGTTATTTTTTAGTTAAAACAGCATACATACATATATATTTTTTTATACGAAACATCTTACATGCTAGATTTATCTATCCAACTTTTATGTGTATAACCTTTTACAAAAACACGTTTAAATTGACTAATTCTAGCTTTATCATCAACCCTACACTTTGCTTTTCTTCTAAAACTTTGAACTTTAACCTTTTTGTATACACTCATTAATATCCTTTTCTCGTTTTTTTTTGTAACATCTCTTGGTTTCATTTTTAATGTTCTATGTTTTGTATTATTATAAGAGGAAATCAAGTCGGATAAAATATTTAACCATTTATAATTACCTTGCAAACTAAATTGCAGCCACATTTTACTTTTCAAGGTACGATTGAATCGTTTACAAATAGATGTTTTTAAATTACTTAAAGTTGAACATAAATTAATATTATATTGGCGCATTAGGCTTTCAAAATGTGAATTATAGAATTCTTCGCCTCTATCAACATGTATATTTTTTATTGGTATTTGTTCTTTTTTAAATACAGATTACATTGTAGCTGTAATATCTTCACCCTTTTTCGTTTTGACTATAACAGCCCAGGCGAATTTTGAGAATATATCAATGATTGTTAATATGTATTTATAGCCTTTGTTTTCACTTGCATAAGGTAACATTTCCACAAGATCCGCTTGCCAAGTTTCATCAATACCACGAATATGAACTTTTCGTCGTTGGTAATTTCTTTGAGCTAGTCTATGCAACTCTTTTACCACTTGCAGCTTCTTCATGAGCATTCCCAAGTGCACTCAGTCTAATATCCAGTTGACAAATGAACTCTGAATTCTGTAACCTTAATTGTTCTCCTGTTTCAATATCAATTTTTAGGTATTTATACATTTTATTCGTAGTTGATTCGAAACTATTTTTTACAATATTATTATTAACCTTTTCTTGTTGAAGAGATGGTGTAACATTATACACTGATTGAATTTCTTTCTGAAGTATCCGTTGTAAGAAATCTAAATTAATTGCATTGCTTTTATTTTCAGCATCGACAACATTGCATAACTTTTTTCCTTCAATATCATAATGTCCAACTGACGTTATTTTGAATCCAATTCCAGGAGGACCACGATTTCAAATCTCAGAGTTTTTGTTTGACTGACGTTCAAATACATTAATACCCATGTTGTAAATGAACCCTTTTAACAAAACATTGACTAATAAATAATTCTATCTTCACACAATTCTTCAATAATTGGTATAATTTTATTTGTATGGCTAGGATTTCCAGCTGCTCCTAAAAGTAAACGTAATCGATCAATCAATTCATTAGGATCATCCCAGTAAACATAATATAACCGATATTTTTTGTGTGTAACCATATACTGAGAAGTCACACCATAATCTGATGATACTTGACTTTTCCATTGCTTACTATTTTTATTTCTTTTTGCTGGAGATTTTGTGATAATATTTTGTATAAGATTTTTATATTTTAAACTTTTATTTTCGCGAACTGCTCCGTCAACTTTATAATATTTTTTACGTGCGTTTGTTTGAATGATGATGTTTTTATGATTTTCGTTATCATCATTACTGATATAAGACTCATTTGGTGCTTTTTTAAATAAAAGTTCAAGTGAACCTCTAGTTTTTAGGTAATTCACACCATTTATGTCAATATAATTAGGATTAAAAAATATCATTGAATCAACAATCATTAATTTATTTTTAGATAATTTTCGCACACCATATTCATTATCTAAGCCCTCCTTTCCATGTTCTAGCATTTTTCGATCATCATGTGTTCTATCATTCTCTGAAATATTGCTTGCAGATACATCTTCATTTCCCATATCAATAAATTTATGTTTTTCAGAATCTGTTGAATAAACTGATTTGAATCAAGCTCCATCATCATCATCATCACCATAATCATTGGGTTCTTGTTCAAAATTTTTAGTTTTTCTTTCTTCACCACACTCTTGATATAATAATTTTTTTGTTTGTTTACGTTTTCCAAACTATCAATTATTTTTTCAAGTGGTGAAACGATACGTTTAAAAGTATCGCTTAGAGTTTCTTCTGCTGATTCTTTTCCCATTTTTTTTTTGGTTGAGGCTTTCGTCGAATCGCTTCACTGGCTTTAGCAATTTCATGTAAAACGCCTTTTTTTAAATAAAAATTGCCCTTTTCAAAGACATGTTTATACTTTTAAGTTTGAAATAGTACTGTTTCTTTTTAATAGCTTCACTCAAATTTAGAAAAACAATCGAATCCTTTTCTATGTCTACCTTGATTAATTTTACTATCTTTATCGATTACAACAAAACCATATTTATCATTATTCCAAAAAGCTAAAAACAACTCTGTAAATTGAATATATGACATATACGTGTTTACATGATCATCCTATATGTGCTTAAGATTCATTTCATCTTGTTTAAATAATACTAAAAAATTAACATTGTCACGTATTAAATGTTTAGGAATTCGAGCAAAAGTCTGACATAAATAGAAACAATCAACATCTCTATGCCGACCCATGGAAAAGAATGCTTTAATGTTATCTTGTTTCTTGCATGTCCCGTCATCAAACATTATTATTAAGTTAGGTCGTACTTTACTTGGTATCACTACTTCCGCATATTTATTAAACGGAAAGTAATCTACATTACCAACTGATTGAAAAATTTTTTCCAAAAATTTATATTTGGGTTGATAGAGACTTTGAATAAACATAAACATTTTTGAATCTTAACCCATTTTCGTGTGTCAGTAGTGATAGTAAGACATTTTTCTTTCCACAGGTAGATGGTGCACGAAATATAGCTTTTAAACTGTTTGATAATAATCACCATGACGCTTTCCACTATTTCCACATTGCTGTGAAAATTGATCAAAATTCATAATTGGAAGTTTCATGGGTTGCGTTACGTACGTCATCTTGATTACAGCTGTTAAGGCTACTATAAATGATCTGTTTACAAAGATTAAAATTTAGTTTCAAAAGTTTTCTTGAACAGATATAATCATGTCCGTAAATAAGAAAAATATCAGTTGTTGAAGAACATTTAAACAGAGCAGTTGTGGTAAAGGTTTGATTAATAAGTTAATTAATAAACTTCCGGTGGAATTACATATACCTGGTTATCAATACTGCGGATTGGGTACACAATTAACAAAAATACTAACGTGAGGTGATCCTGGTATTAATCCTTGAGGTATGGCTTGCTTGTAATAGCTAAAGATGCTGGATTTAAAGAAAAAGCTTCCGCTTATGGCATAAAAATTCTATGAAGCTTAAAGCAAAATTTGCTATGGGAAACAAAAAGTGATGAAAAAAAAGGATTGCCTTTATCACTACGAAAAATTGTTAAAGCGGCCAAGAAGTCCATGATTGTTGATAGAAATGTTCCAGCTATTTTCGCTAGTCTCAGTGCGATTGGTGCATTGTCAGGTGGCGCTGCCGGTATTGCTAAGGCTGTACACGATTTAAATGCAGCTAAAACTCAACTAGAGGAGAATAAAAGTCATAATAAAGAAATTGAGGATATTGCATCAGGAAAAGGTTTATATATCAAAAAAATTTGTTTTTAAAATCTTAACAAAAAAACTTCAAAAACCCTAAAAAAACTCAAACAAATAAAAAAACATACAATAAAACTACCACATCGAGCTCTAACTGATTTTGATTTATTTAAATATGCAAAATTGATTAAAATTCCAATTTTTCGTGGTGTATTCACGCGAAATGGGTTACCAATTCAAGGACATAATAAATATGAAAGCGCGATTGTTAATCTCGACGATAAAAACAATTCAGGAACACATTGGGTTGCATAAAAAAAGTTGGAAAACATGTCATTTATTTGGATAGTTTTGGTAACTTTAAGCCGCTTACAGATCTCATTAAATATCTAAGTATAGATCATATAAAAGATAATCGTGACAGATATCAGGATTATAATACTTTTGTTTGTGGACATTTACGCTTAAAATTTTTTTGTGATGAACTAAAATTTAAAAGTTCGTATTCCCTATATATATATATTCGGCCCCCATTCGGTTCGGTTTTGATTCCTCTAGAATCAAACCGAAGGGCCTATGACAAAGCCACCGAACGCGTCCTCGGGTTGCGGATAGAGGGTCCCTGTACCAAGGGTTTCTGCTGAATATGGTTACAAAAATAAATAGGCAGTCGCGGACAATTTTCCAGGGGTGGTCCCGAAGGAATTAACTCCCAAGCGGAGGTGTGAAAACCGTGCCGAAAGCTGAATGGCACCTGGGTGAGGTGTCTAGAACGGTGACTCTCGGATACCAGGCGACCTCTTAGAGTAAGCAGCCTTATCCTTGCATGCGGGGCTCTACAAGGATGGACGAACCCCTTTCCCTAGCTTCTCGTGGGAACAACAATGACAACACCAAACATAGTTGTAGTAAGTGCGGTTCAAAACAACAGAACGCGCAGGGCTCCCGACAATGGGTCGGCCAACAATGCCGACCAATCTAGAGCTGGGGGAGTCAATGAAAATGGATTCAATGCAAAGATGCAGCATTCTACCAGCGTGACCTATCGATGGCCTGGATTGGTTATCGGAAAGCTTTCGATTCTACATCTCATAGACTTATCATCTGTCTTTTGGAAATCTTAAAGGTTCATCCGCATATAGTTGGGTGCATAGAGAGATTGATGCCGCTTTGGAAAACCAGATTTACTATCTCATCTGGCAAAAATCGTGTGCCAACTAACAAGGTCACGTTTCAGAGAGGTGTCTTTCAGGGCGACACCATGAGCCCACTCCTCTTTTGCCTTACATTATTGCCACTATCTCTAGCACTACGCCATTCCGACGGGTACTTGTGCGGCAAAACTGCAGATCGATACTTTACGAAGTCAAATTTCTTGTAGTCACGATATCAATTTTGAAAACAGGGATTCTATAGGTTCATGATTAGGATTTTCACCATGTGTACATGTGGCTCAAAATGTTCATGAATCTGATTTACCTGTTTCAATAATAAAAGTCAATTCACTGAGAATTGAATGTAACATTACTACATGTGCATATATTAACAATCAGAAAGCACATACGATTCATGAATTTTTTCCTACAGTACCACCTGGGTATAAAATAGTTGAAATTCCATCAAAAGTCATTTAGTTGCCATTCGCCATGAAGATAATAGATCTAATTCAGTTACGAATAGTTGATCAGGACGGAAATTTAGTCAATTTTCGTGGCGAAGTGATAACGATAAGACTTCATATTAAATCTGTATGATAATGGGGCTTGTATTTAATAGAAAAATTGGTTACAGTTATAAGAATAAGGAAACGTGTCTGAAACAAGCCAGTCAGAAGCCTGTTGTTAAAGTGGTAAAACCTCAACAAGTTCAATTTCTAAGAAAATTGAAGTTAAAGACTAATCCCAATACAAGAAGAAGAAAAGGAAGAGAAAAAGGAAAACGATAAAAATAAGAATTAAATTCTTTTACAGTTGTTTCTTTGTTTTATGTAAGCATCTGATTGTTTGCTATGAAAGTGGATATTTTAAATATTGAAAGTCCGATAGTTTTTGACGAATCAATCATTTATTATGAAATAAAGGCATATAAACTATATACATAATCTACCTTCAAAAATAGTGATGAAATTAAAATAGCTATTAAAAATCAAGATAATTGTTTGCTACCCTACAAGAGTTCACTCCATGTACAAGGAAAACTAACGAAACTTGATGGAGCTCCGTTGACTAACGCTGTTTTAGTAAGTAACGCAATCTGCCATTTGTTTGAAGAAGCGCGATATGAAATAAATGCTTTTGAAATTGATAAAAATAAAAATTTTGGTCTCACGAGTCTCATGAAGAATTATGTGTCTATGGATGCTAGTCAGAGTAGATTTTTTGAAAACGCTGGTTGGCTTGGGGTAAATAATAATAATGATCAAATATTAACTAATGCAACTGGTAATTTTGATATTTCAATACCACTTAATATGATATTTGGGTTTGCTGAAGATTATCAAAAAATCATTATTAATGCTAAGCATGAACTTATTTTCACTAGATCGAAGAGTGATGTAAATGCCGGTTTGCAAACAGCTCCCAATAAGCAATATAAAATTAAAATAAATAAAGTTGAATGGTTGTTACCGTATGTCAGACCATCAGATGAACGAAAATTTAAATTACTAAGTATATTGAAAAAGGACCATCTATTTCAATCGGTTTTCTTTCTCGGGAATTGTATGAATATCCTTTACTTCCAGTTACGTCAAAGCATGTTTCGAATGTAACAAGATTAACGCAATTAGAAAAACCTAGATTTGTTATATTGGGATTTTAAAAAAATATAAAAAGTAATTCGAATTTAAGCGAGAGTTATTTTGATCATTGCAAAATGTCAAATGTAAAATTGTATTCAAATTCACAATGTTACCCATATGGTCATTTAAATCTAAATATTGACAGAAATCAATACGCTCTACCTTATGATATGTATATTAATTTTCAAGCTGGTTATTATGGAAAAGAACCTAATCCACTTTTAGGGAAGAAAGAGTTCATAGATTACGCTCCACTGATTGTCATTGATTGTTCAAAACAAAATGAATCTTTGAAATATGGATCAGTTGATGTTCGCTTCGAATTTGAAACAAAAGAAGATTTTCCTAATCAAACATCTGCATATTGTTTAACCTTACATGACCGTTTGCTTAAATATAAACCAATAAGTGGTGATGTTCAAAAATTAGTATGAATCAGATTTATCATTTTACTCTGAAGATAAAAAAACACACAAGGATATTATTATAAAAAATTAATTGTTTGAAAAATTAATTTTTATCATAGGCATGGTTATTTAAGAATGATTTTAAGGTGGATTTTAATATTTTATGTCGCTCAAAATTATTTTCGAAGAAATGTATGTTTTAATTCTCAAACAGTTTTCTTTATGAATAAAGTATATATATATATATATAGGAGAGTACCCAAATATAAGATACCAACTCTGTTTGGCGTGATTGTCGGAATTCTATGTACTGAATGTAAAGTTTATAGGTCATTTTAAAGGAAATTTAGTTTGTCATAAGAAGCTCAAATAAAAAATTTAAAAAATTTTTTATACTAAAATACAAAAAATGTAAAAAAGTGTTTTTTCCAAACTCGTCAAACTATTCTCATAATATGAGATACCCCAGGAAATAGCTAATAAAATGCAAAATAAAGTATTATTTTTAATGAAAATCTTCATTCTATGTATCCAAAGTATAAATTTACTGCTATTTAGATATATTTAGTTTTTGCAGTAGTCACAAACATTTTTGTAACCGATTTTCCCCGTGCAGCCACAGTGTTATAAAAACCACAGGTATCTCATATTATGAGAAACACACCGTGCAACTATGCACTGACTATGCCGGACCTGTACAATAAAAAACTTCAACACTACCGATGTTTTCCTACTTAGTTATTCAACCCCCATCACTCCAGACAAACTTTACTGCATAATACATATTTGGTTTATAATAAGTAGGGTTTAAAGAATTCCCTTCCAAGAACTCGACCACCACCGATTTCACAAGAAGTTCGCCTATAATCTTTAGAAGCCCAATGAAAAATGGACTATGCCACGTAATTACTCTTTCTTCAAGGGCTACAGGTTAGTAATAGAACCAACAGAGTGGGTCTCTTAGTTCAGCTGATGCCTCGTTTTCATACACATACACATACACACACGTATATATATTTATAAGAGTGGGTGTATATATATACACAAAGAAAATTGTCTTTTCTCAATTTTTAACCCAACCAAGAGTATATGAGAGAGAGAGAGAGAGAGAGAGATGTAGTAGCAATAAGTTTTCGATGCATAAGATCAAAGAATACAATAAAGAGATAAGAGAAGATTAGATTTAAAGTTCACAACATGTCAGTCTCCATGAGGTTTCAGAGAAAGAATGAGAGTGAGCAGGAGAGAGAGATAAGAAGGAGAGAGAGAGAGGCTCAATGAATAAATAACCTTAACCTTTAAATATTACTTACAGAATTATTTATTTAAAAAATTATAACTAATCTAACCTAAATTATTATTATTATTAATTAAATAAATAATGTAGGCAAACTATGACAGATATCAAACTATCCAGATATTTTGATGTATGTTTCCGTTTCAGCTTCTCCTTGATTTATTATCGATTCTTCATGCAGAAGCCGGGCTATAACACACATCTTTCGAATTGCGGGAATCGTGGAGTGAAACATCCAGTCAGTTGGGACACGCACATTTTTCATAATATAAGAAAACTCCATTTTTTCCTGCAACAGAAGAAAACAGATTTTATTTTTCTATTTTAGTCAAAATTAGTTATCAGATATAATGTTTTTTAATTTGAAAATTAAAATATAAATTATGTTAATTTGCAGGATTTAAATGTTTAGACACTCACAAATGTAGAGGAAAATTAAGTTTACATTAACAAAATTATTGATAAACCATGTCTAATAAAAATGAACAAAAATTACCATCATAATCTTAAAATAATTAATTTTTGTATAAAAATAGATTTTAAATAAAAATTGTTTAATTCATTTCCAAATACAAACTACAATTAAAAAAAAATTATCATTTTTACAAATTAAAAAACAACAACTGAAATTTAAAACAACAAAAACTGTTCATTCAAATTCAAAACAACAACTGAAATGTTGAAGAAATCATGAAATAATTTTACAGATTATAAAATAATTTAAAAACAAATAGTTAAAAAAAAAAAGTAACAGGTGAAATTTTTGATAAATTAGGAAGTAGTTTTAAAATTTTTTAAATAACTAAAATTCAAAAACTAAAAACTTTTCCTTTTAATTAAAAAACAATAAGTGAAATTTAAGTATTAAAACGGAAATTTTAAGAAAGATTAAGAAATAATTTTACAAATAAAAAAATAAAAATTGAAATTCAAAAAGTTTTAAGTAATTTTTTATGTATCGGGTGGGAAAATAAGTTTTGAAAAAGTTCTTTTAAACTTACTTTTTGATTTTTGTCGGTAAATTGCTGCTCTATCCTTTATATTGTTGATGCTGTTATTGTTGTTGTTGCTATTTTGTGATTTTAAAATCTAAAAGAATTAAGCACCTACTGCTCTTTTTTCCGATGTCCCATGATGCTGGAGTTTTTTGCAGTGATGTCGTGCTCGGTTGACGCCTTTTTATAATAGATGGTTTTGTTATGAAATTGAAAAGAGGAAGATGAGTATGATGAAGAAGAGGATAGTTATATTGACACGTGTCATCATTTTGCTGAGAGAGCCCTTAGAGACTGAGAAGCATCCTCACTTATAATTTTAAACCAATACTGAAAACTATTGGCTTCTAATGTGCAGTGCTCTTTATTTATGGTCATTTCTACCTCGTATGCAACACCACCCTGTGAAAGGGTGGACTGACTTCTTCCTCATGCATTTTTATAGCTGTAGAGCAGGCGAAATCAATTTCACTCTCTAAATGATGCTGAAACCATGCCTTAGATATTTTTACAGAATTTTTTAGAAGTGTGTAGGCCATTATTATTTTTCTGTAAAAGAATGGTGAAAACATGGTACATAAATTTAAAAATAGTAATATCCGTAAAAAATTTACAATATGTTTTGTATTATGTCTTAAATGAAATTTTATACTTACGTTTATGTGTGTTAAGAAAAAGAACTAGAGCTGAACTGCTTAAAACTCTTGAAAAAAATGATTAGCATTTTCTTTTATCGCCTAGCTTATAAACTAGCATCACATTGTTTTGAAAAATAGATGTATTCATGTAACAAAGACAGTATATTGGAATTCCAGAATCTTTTTTCTGCATTTTGTAACCCCATGGTAGAGTGTCAGTTGTCCCAGGGATGAGGATTCTCTTATCATCTTGCCAACTCAATGCAATTTTTTTTAAATTGAATACACCTCATGTTTATGGCTTCGAATCAAATGTTGAGTTTTAGTCAGGTTTTGGTAAGAAAATAGAGACTGCTTGTAATCATCGTATGTTATTGTTTTCAGAGTTGAACCTTTAACCCCTTTAGCAATTCTTTTTTGATCATTTTCCCACAAAACTTTATATGAATATAATTTTGACCTCATACAAACAAATTCAGCCATAACTTTCCCATTGCATTCATCTTTCATTAAACCTAGTACTTTCTTATTAGCAAGTGGGATTCCAAGCGCATTATTTGGTGGATACTCTGAGGTATCAAACTTATGTAAATCACGTTCAATTTAATTATAAAAATTGGGTGTGGTGATGTGATAAATTAAACTGTCTGTGTCAGTGTAGAATAATTTTGCATTACTACCAAAGTTTTCTTTTATGTAATTTTAATGAAAATCATAAGTAATAATCTTTGATACATCAAGAACTGTAGCTTCAATGTAAATTGGTTTATTAAAGTTAACTTTCATACGCTTTAATTCAATAATCATCATATCTTCGGCAAATATGGTACATCTGTTGAATTTGGATTTTGCTATAAGAGCTTTCACCCCAAACCTACCCTCCATTTCGTTAGAAGTTTAATTTCTTTGTGTTTGCTAACATTTTCCACAGTCTTTCCAAAAACAGCATTATGTTCTGGACATCATGGGAGATCTTTGTGTAAATCATGAAGTTCTTCAGCGAATTCTAATCCACCTCGAGAATAAACCCTTCAGGTGCATTATTAGGAATATTAAAAAAATTTGTTTCATTTTCAAAACTTTCATACCATTGAAAATCGTTGTATGGTAAACATTCACACATAGCAGTACCATATTGATTGTTGATATCAAAATAAAAAATATATGACTCTGATTCAAATAGATTAAACTCCGCCCGCATAAATCTATTGCTTTCTTTTGCAAACCTGTTGGAGAACTGAGAAACACCACCTTTAATGCTCCTTTCTATCAATAATAATTTATCTACATCTGTTAGCAATTCAAGTTCAACCCCAGCATATTTTAACATTGCATCGAAAGCAAGCCCAGGTGCTGTATAATAATGCAATGGATCCAAATTATCTGTAGCAAAACAACGATCCCTAAAATTCTCAAATACCCCAGCTAATAGCAAAACAACGGTTTTTAAGTATAGATCTGAATACTGACCTAAATTTTTAATTCCAAATCTTTTCCACACTTTACATGCATGTTCATAATCCTCATCAGAAACATTTTCATTGTTTAGTATTGAATAAAATGCTTCTTTTGGCGGTAATTGTTCTTCATCTAATTTTAACCAATTAACAATACAATCATATGGAAAGACACCTTTCCTACATAGCAGTTAAACTCAACATCATTGCTACCATAATTTTTTAAAATTGTTTTTCATCGTATCTGAGGTGTGATGCTAATTTTTTGAGACTACTGGGCATAAAACGAAAGAATCAATAAATCGAAGTTGAACTTTAGTATTATTAACATCTTTTGTAAAAGATAAGTATTTTTCTTTATTTATGGGTAATAATGCGATCGCCCCCTTAAAACGTATTGCTAAAGCTTTAATAAAAAAGTGTGAATCATAACCTGATCGGTTATGAAATACAATGGGAATTATATGCGGTTTTTTAAAATTCAAATTGCATATACTGTGTGCAGCTCCCCTGAATTTCCCAGAAAAATGTGAGTAGTCATGATTTTTAATATTGCTACGTCCTAGGATGGAATTAGGAACATCACATTAGTGGACAGTGATAATTCCTGATTTATTTGCAGAACGTAAGGTTCTGGGCTAAGGGGACTGGATTTCAGGGGTCAAATCAATTAAATGAGGGATGTGGAATATAGACAGTTAAATACATTTATTGACAGATTTTTTTTCTTTGAGGAAGGGAATAGGAAATACAATGTTGGATGAACGAGAACGTTGAGATGAGAGAGATAGAAGCAGTGTATGTGGCAAATTTGTTTGTTGATTACCTTGAAGAAAAATCAGAGAGACGTTGTGAGAATCCAATAGTCGAAATCGGAATTCGGAATTGGGACCTTGTAGACTGTCGCTCCCCTTGATGATTGATCTGGTACAGGTATCGGTACTGGAATCTGGACCTAATACTGGAACTGGTACTGGAAACTGGAACTGGTACTGAAACTGGTACTGGAACTGGTACTGGAACTGGTACTGGAACTGGTATTGGAATCTGGATGAAGACCCCTTGGCAGAAATTCGGAACTGCATCCTCCAATTTGATTAAGCTTCTCGTTGATTTGATTTTTAGCAGAGACTTAGAGAGATTGACGGGCCCTTAAGGAAGAAAGGTCCGGAATTCGGATTCAAATACACGACGAAGCAGGCAGAGCTTCCGCTGGTGAATTAGACTGAGCTCCAAGAAAAAACTGCTGACTTGAGGTTTAGGATACCCCTTTTATACTCGTGTCGGCGCTTTTTGGTACCACCCTTTTCCACGTGTTCTTCTAGAAGTTTCTGCAAGAGGAAAGGATCCACGTGTAATCGATATTGTAAGAGTGGGCGTAACTTGGGTCCCACTCTATTTTTCAAGTGTCTTTCCAGAAGGTTCTGTTCCACCAAAAATGCGCATGCGTAATTTGAGCGGCTGCAGTTATTTCGACCCTCCTGTACGTGTAACCTTCAGAAAATGTTATTCTCCGAAAAAGGGCATAGCTTTCGTTGTCCAAGTTATATTTGATAAGTCTAGACTACGTCACAGGGCATGAAACGGTTGTCTGTTATCCAAAGTATCCACATGGGAATGGTCCATATAGGTTATTCCAGAAATCAATACTTTTAGACTCCTCAATGAGTTTCCATCCTGTCTTGATAATTTTATCAGCAATAAAAGGGGTAATTGAGGCATATTCTTTTCTTCGTTCCTCTTCTTTATATCTCTCTCCTTCTGAATCAATACAATTTATAGATTTTGGGTAGAGCCGTTTTCACACATAGGAGCAATGTCAATTCCCTTAGAGTTTAGTGGTTCATAATTAAATATATATAGATATAGGTTCACGACATAGTACATGACATCTCCTCCTTGATTTGCTCGAATCATATGCTGAAACCAATATGTTCGAGCCAAAATTTCACATTTAAATTAATTAATGTGGGAAGATATCACGTTAGAATTTTAAAAAACTGCTATATGCTTTTAAGTTTTATGGTCATAATGTTCAAAAATATGCAAATACATACAGAAAATTTCTGCAAACGTATTTTGTGGGAAAAAATTTGTTAAATATTTATTATTTTTCACATAATTATAAAGTTACAATATTGTTATAATTTCGTACGTATTTCCCTTAAAGGTTTACAGTCTGTCAAGTTAAAGCGTGGGTGGCTTTACTCGCAGTCGGTAAGGTGTATCGACATGATTTTGGTGTCAAAATATTAAGAAGAGCTCCCT
>NC_046660.1:133857929-133859673 GCF_010883055.1 Belonocnema kinseyi
TATTTTTACCGTTTTATTTTCAGTGTTTCTTTGATTGAATAAGTTTCAAGAAGGATATAAGCATGATCATAATAAATTATTGTAAAATGATTGAAGATCTGATCATTATTATCTAGTGAATTATAATATTATTGTTTTTATATTTGTGAATCTGAAATAAATGTTGCTTCAGATAATATTGAAAAGTTAATTAATTATTAATATTTATATTCTTGCAATGTTCAAATTGATTTAATTATACTGGTATTTCCTCTAGTATCGTGGGCATTTGGTTAATTGTTCTATTGGGTATTCTTATAAGTAAATTTTCTTGGTTTAGTATGTTTCGGTTTAGAATATTTAAATCCAATTCCGTTTCTGATTTCTTTACTGAATTTTTATTTAATTTATTTATTTTACTATAAATAAAAATTGAATTCAAGATAATAATTGATAATGTAAATAATATTAAGAAGATGGATATAAGGATTCAATAATAACGTTATTCATTTGATTTGTAATTGTTCTCCGTTTGTATAATGAATTCTAATAGTTCCTGAAAGTCTGTTATTAAAATGTCATGTCCATACGTTATCCATTGATCTATAATAAACAAATCATTATTTAACTCGTTTGTTTAAAATTTTTTTGAAAGTTTAGATTTTTAACAGGTCTATGTATAGAATTTAAAGTATTACTATTATATTTTTGAGGGTATGAAAATTATTCTGGGATGAACTTCTTTTTTTTTAATGTCTGCGAATCTTTGTAGAGTTTACTGATTTCAAGATATGATGGAAAATAGGCTGTTGACTGGTTTGATTTAATATCTAAGAATAAATTAGTGTTAATTTTCTAATGAAATTACGGTAGGTGATCATTTATTATTTGTTGCTAGAATTAAAGTAAAATATATTACTTTTAATGTTACGAAATATTCTTTTGTAAATTCATGTAATGAAATCAACCAGTTTTATAAGTAATCAGATTGAAACCACATGTTCCAGCTTATAATTGAATTATTTAATTTCAAAAAAATTTTATTTATAGTTTCAAATAGCGCTTTTACTATGTGGGTATTTTTGTGCGCCCAAGAGTAAGGTTGTAATTCTACCTTCAAGTGATTAAAAATAATGTTTCTGACATTTAAATGGACTAGGTCTACATCATCTGGGGAATATGTTGTCTTCCATAGGAAAATGTTTATAAATTCCTGGATTTCGTGCATGGTTTTTTGTAAAAGTTTTTGCTGTGACTCCATTATTATATTCTATTGCTGTTTGATATAGTGATCGGATTTTGATGATTCTTTGCAAAAAGGAAGAATTCCGTGAAAAAGAGATTTTAAATGATTATTAATTGAAAATATTTCTGCTCAGTTAAAATATGAGATAATATTCCAATTTTCAGTAGATAATCGAGCAGATGCTGTGTATTCGTAGTACAATCCTGGTAGTTGAGGAAATTTAGTATTTATAAAATGTTCAGTAATTTATTGAGATGATAGTGTTTTCATTGGGATAAAAATTAAAATACCGAATATCACGAATGTTGATTCCATAATGCTTCTGCTACTTGACCTAGAACATAATATATTTATAAGGTTAGTGATGACCTGTTGCAAGTAAGCTAAAGATCAATAGAGTTTATAGGAGGGTGATTTTATATACAGTCTGTCAAGTTAAAGCGTGGGTGGCTTTACTCGCAGTCGGTAAGGTGTATCGACATGACTTTGGTGTCAAAATATTAAGAAGAGCTCCCTCTT
>NC_046660.1:133859773-133861737 GCF_010883055.1 Belonocnema kinseyi
AAAACGTTTTTCATTATACTATAACCTCAGAAATCTTGACAAAATTTTCCCAATTACAATCAAGCAGATATGAAAAAATCATAAAACAAGATAATGGTAAATCGACAGCAATATCTTCTTGTTTCTCCTTCTATTCCCAGAAATTACAATACATTTCAAACCTTAATTAACCATATATCAAGTACCTAAATTATCCTAAAGAACGAGATTCAGCCTCAAACAGAATATATTACTATACCTAATTTCTTTTCTCTTCTAGGAAAAACCTTTCCAGAAAAGAAAATACGGAACACTATAAGAGGTTGAACTCCGTCAAATTTGAGTTAGCAAATAACTTTAATTTTTATTCATGTCTTCACTTGACAAATCGGAACCGGGTGTACAAGTTTCAACAAGCAATCCTACAGCATGCGCAATTACCCGATTGGAAAATCTAACAAAGTATACAATACAGTTTTACAAAGGCTGAATGTATTATACCTAGTCAACCAGAAGTTGACATTCCAAGCAAGAAAAATAATATTGGTCTGTTTAGAGCTACTTATTCAATTAGGAAAAATAAGAATTTATTCATAACAACAGGAATTCACGCTGATTCTAAAATTGAAGCAAAAAGAAATGTATTAAAGAAAATGTTAGAAATTTTAAATCAAAAGTATGAATTTATGTCAGGAAATAAACCGAATATTTCGGAAGGAACTACAAGCACAGATCGCGAAAAATTGTACCAATGGGAAAACAGTTGTGAATTATGTTATGAAAAATTCCACATCGCAAAAAATTGCCACAATGTTAAAAGGAATAAATACTACATAGAAAAATAAATAAATAAAGAAGTAACTATTTTATTTATAAGCATTATTTGAAATTATCAGCATAGAAATAGGAATTTCCGCTTTCCAAACATATCAACAATATAGTAAATATATTTAATCTTTAATCTAATTATTATTTTTAACATTTCGATGGAAAAAGTTAACACAATATAAGTAACTATATAAGTATAAGATATTGTACTGCGCCACAACTTTGAAAATTTTAATAAATAACCATACTTGAATATTATATTTATAAATAATTATTTGTACTGTTAAGCAGAGTTATATTATTGGGCATCTGTTCATTCTCTATTCGAAAAAGAAGTTATTTATAACTACTAACTTGAACAGGCGGTTTCACACCATGTTTCAAGCCATAGAGGGGGAGATGTCACTCTCAGTGTCCGAATCAAGATTATAGATGATTTCTATCGTAAATAAATGTTTCAATAAAATTTATTTTTCAGACGACATTCAATATTATATTGTATGAGTTGTAACCAAAAGCATTGAAATAAAGTATGTAACCAAATTTCAGATAATAGGTATGAAGCTACTGTAAGATTGTGAAACTAAAAACCTTACAGTTAAGGTATAGAAATACTATAATTTATTAATATTTATTGAATTTCCAAGAAATCATGTATCAAATCGTCATCATAACAATATGGAATAATTATTAATCGAATTCTTAAGAAATTATATATTCAACCGAAATCACATAAATGTTTATCGAATTTTCAAGAAATCTTGTCTCGAACTATAATCATAGAAATATTGAATAATTATTAATCGAATTCTCAAGAAATTATGTATTCAATGCAAATCACATGAATATTTATCGAATTCTCAGGAAATCATGTATCGAACCGTAATCATAGCAATATTATCAATCGAATTCTCAAGGAGTCATGTACTCAGCTAAAATCATTAAGATTTTTGTACACTTAATAAAGAAAGAATAATAAACCTCTCATGATATGTACGCAATATAGATTATACAGATGTTGTAATCTAAGAAATATATGGATACCAAAATAAATACCTACCTACAGTCTGTCAAGTTAAAGCGTGGGTGGCTTTACTCGCAGTCGGTAAGGTGTATCGACATGATTTTGGTGTCAAAATATTAAGAAGAGCTCCCTC
>NC_046660.1:133861837-133881253 GCF_010883055.1 Belonocnema kinseyi
CAGAAAAGCATTTTGCTCGACACCTTGACAAATGTAATTCCATGTAGAAACATGCATTTAAATAAAATATTTTACCAAAAAAGTTACCCACGCTTTAACTTGGCAGACTGTATGGAAGTTTTATGACATTTATATTTCCTTTCTTTTCAAATTCAGATTCTATTTGCTGTTTTTATTTGTTCGTAAATATATAGACTTGTTATTTAGAGGGTTTTATTGTTTATATAATGATGTTACAAGGTATGTTGGGTGAGATTTAAGAAAATAGGATTTCCCTTAAATTGCATTAATTTAGATTTTTGGGGAAATAATTTTTATTGTTAACTTTATGTGTTTAGGGAAGCCATCTTGTTTTTCTGCATTTGTTGGGTTTTTGACGTACAGATTCTGTTAGTTATCCTTACACTTTCGTTTGGAGCGTTTCGTGAATTTAAATTTCATAATTTTGGTAAATTTCGTGAAAAAAAGTAATTAAATAATGCATTATTTAAATAGGCAGGAATTGTTTGATTGCTATTCTTAGGAAGAAGACTTTCCTTACGTTACCATAAATAATGTGAAAGTAGAAAATCCTTTTTGGTGGGACGGTACACGATTTGGGTGTCCCAGCTGGGAATGAATTTCTTGTTAAGTGCAATTTATCCAGAATGATTTTCCCCATGTTGCGTTTGAGTTGAATCAATTTGGAAATATAAAACTCATATTTAAAGATGAAGTTTATTATTTGATTAGAAAAAATAGCTTTTTAAGTTTAGTGGGAGGTACTGTGGCTTAAGTGGAATTAGAACGAAAATATACTGTTGAAGTACGAGTATTAGGTTTAACTGAAGGTGAAGTGGACTAATTTACGAATAAAAATAGGAGTAAAAGAAGAAGCATAAAAAGGGTATGTAAATTATATTAGGAATGAATTATTAATTTAAATTATTTGGGGAATTTGGTGCGACTAATGGAATTTTGTGGTCTTCCATTTCAAAAATTTCTTCTATGGGTTCATTTTGAATCTCTTCCTCAAAGTGAATTATATTTTTTAAGAATTTGATCACTTTGTTTGTAGCTTCGTTTAAAGGAGTTATAGGGTTTTGACCAAGTCCTGTTGACATTATGGATATTTTTTTAATTTTTACAATATGTAATGTTTTTTCAGTAGAGTCTGTTAGTTGCATAATTGTAAATTGTGGTGCTGAAAAATTATTTTAATAGCAGAGATTTTGTAAGTTTAGTAATGTTATAAGGAGATTTGTTTGAGTAGTTTCTGATTTCGGATTTATTTTACCTAAAATCATGAGTAATGTTTTTGCCGCACTTTGTTGGATATTACCTTCATTTGTTCCAGACCTAATTATTTTTGTATTTCCGGCTGAAAGGGTTAGAGTAAAAAAAATTCATTTTGAATAGTAGTTGTACACTCTAAATCATAGATTGTCAGAGGAAAGAATAATTCCGAACGAGAATTATGTAAAAGAGTTACAAAACATATCTCTTCCATAATTAATAAGGTTTGTTTTATACGTGTAAAATTTAATTTGAAGATGTATTGATTTCTGCAAGTTGATTATGTGGGTAAATATGCTGGTGTGAATCACCTGTTGAATTTTTATTTTCTTAAACGCACTCTGTCAATAAATGTTTTTGACCTTCAGATTCCGGTTGAGGTGGTTTGTATGTATCGTTTGTTTTTCCTAAATGCAATAACATATTAGTAACTGAGTCCCATAATCCTCCCAGAAAATGTATTGACCAACCAAATACGCTATGAAGTGCATAACCATGGATTATTGTGTCTGCAATTAATTTAGTACCGCGACAGATTATAATTATTCCTATTAATCCTGCGCTTGCTGTTCTAAAGTTTGTAAATACATTCCAAAACCGACCCCAAGCTGATTCTGCTATTTTATTTAAAGTTTGTTCATCCATTAAATTCATTATTGATATTCCTTGATCTACTGTAGGTTGTCCCATGACCCCTCTAGCTAAAGTATTAAGTACCATTGGTTTTTTGGCAGGGAACATAATATGGTTACGTAATTTATCTAAGTCGGATTGTAAACAGATACCGCTAATTGCCAGGGAAGCTGTATTATATTTCCAAGTAGGTTCTTTTAATGGTTGCATTATTTCTGGATCCTGAGATTTTACTGCATTTGGTATGATTTGATACCAGTGTTCCCCTATTTGATACATTGAGGGTACGGATGGATTACAAGTTGTTTCAGTACCTGTTGTAGTTAACATGTGAGTTCGGGGAGTGAGAAATAAAGATCCCTTTCCTTTTTGAACTGGTAATTGTAAATAACATTCGTTAACTTTCCTATGAGTTGCCTCTACAGGTACGAATTTAACTATATGAACTACTTCGCCTGCTAGTACTGACATGTATCCTGGCCCTTTCATAAGGTTAAATGCAAATTCATCTGGTGCTTGAGTAGCTAGAGTTAAAGCATTTTTAAATACTTCCCTTTCTAAAGTACTCTCTAAAGTACTAAATAAAAAGTTTAGGGTGTTCAGTTATTGCTAGAAAATATTGACAAATTCCGAAAGTTCCTTTTTTTCTAAAATGAAGCTAATATCTCGTGTAGTTAGTGAAAACAAAAGTTTCTTTTGTACTATTACAGAGCGGTAATCAAACATTTTCATTTAAAGGGTTTAACTCCATATGAGATAAAAAATGAATTGGACTCAGTTCATGGCACATCTGCCCCTGCCTTAGCAACGGTTTATAACTGGGTAAATGAATTTAAGCGTGATCGTACATCAATAAGTGACGAACCACGTTCAGGAAGGCCCGTAGAAGCAAGTACTCCAGAAATCATCAATAAAATCCACGCTCTTTTGGCGCGCATAAGTCGGAATCGTGAATCCTGAGACAAAGGAACAATCCAAACAGTGGATTTCCACAGGCGAACCAGCTCCAAAGAAGGCAAAGACCGTAAAGTCAGCTGGTAAGGTTATGCTACAGTTTTTTGGGATGCACGTGGAATTATACTTATTGACTACTTGGAAAAGGGTAAAACAATCACTGGTGAATATTATGCATCATTATTAGAGCAGCTGAAAGAAGAAATAAAAAAAAAACGACCACATTTGGCGAGAAAAAAAATTCTCTTTCATCACGACAACGCCCGAGTTCACACATGCTTCGTTTCAATGGCTAAAATTGAAGAACTAAAATTCGAATTGGTCGAACACCCACCGTATTCACCAGATTTAGCCCCCAGTGACTTTTTCTTATTTCCAAGCTTGAAAAAATGGCTCGGTGGACAGAGATTTCCAGACAACGAAGACGTGATTGCCTCTGTAAGTGCTTATTTTGAGGAATTTCCGAAAACGCACTTTTCTGAAGGATTAAAAAAACTTGAAAAGTGATTGACCAAGTGTATAGAGCTCCAAGGAGATTATGTTGAAAAATAAAAAAAAAATTACCCAAAAAAAATTGTTTTTATACTTCATTCTAAGGACTTATTGAACTACCCTCGTATCTTGTTTTTTTGTGGCTTGGCCTTCATACAGTAATTCATATTCATAAAAATGGCAAATATCTCTTGGCAAACCCAGTGGGCACAAAATTTGGCAACGTCCTTAAGACATCCTTACAACATCTTTGCGACATCCTTACGACATCCTATGTCCATGTCGTTTCGGTGTCTGCGATATCGTAAAGACATCGTCAGGTCATACGACTTATTTACGATATCGTAAAGACATCTTAAAGACATGGACATACGATGTCATAAAGTTGTCGTACAGATGTCGTAAAGATGTCGTAAATTGTTTTAAATATTCAGCTAACACGTGATGAGATTTTTCTAAAGAACCATTTGATTGGGGGTGAAAGGCTGTTGTTCTAAACTGTCTTATTCGAAAACGTTTTGCTAATCGTCTCATTAGATTACTTTTAAAACTCCTTTTGGCGATCCGAAAATACAAATAAATTTTCTATAAAATGTATCTGCAATTGTACTTGCTTGCTGGTTAGGTAATGGTGTAGCTAAAGAATATTTTGTAAGATTATCCTGAAGTGTTAAAATGCATTCATTACCTGCTTTTGTTACTGGTAATGGGGAAACTATACCCATTGAAATTTTCTCAAAGGCGACATCCGGTGTGACAGTAAATATCATAGGGTTTTTGGTTTTTACGCGAACTAATTTCTTTAATTGGCATTGTAAACAACTTTGAATGTATTTTTGAATATCTGTTTTCATATTTTCCCAAAAATATCTATTTATAATTCTATCAGAAGTTTTGGTTACTCCTTTGTGGTTCGCCTAATGCTGATGAATGTGCTTCTTCAATAAGAGATTTTCGTTGTTCATTAACGGCATATTGGGTACTTACGTTGCAGATTATTATTTATGTCCATGAATATGAAAATACATTTTCTAGTATAGATTGTATTTCTGGCCAATCAATGTGTAAAATTTTCGAAGTCTTTGCAATACTAATTGATTTTAGTTTAAATTTTTCTGCTAAATCTCTTAGTGAATAAATTGATTTCTTAATATTTGCTAAAGCTTCTGTCAAACTATTACCTAATTCTGTTTCAATGGGTAATACTATGTGATAAAAATTTCCTTTTTTAATTGCCTTAGCTTCACTTATAACAAGATTCTTAAATTCATATAGTTAATTTCTTTTTGCTAAACTTTTGGATCCATTGTCTTTAGGTATTCCTATCGTTGATGTGAAGTATGCGTAATTATCTTTCCTCATTCTTAGCTGATCTCTACATTATATTATGATTTCAGGGCCTTGACCTTCCTTTGGCATATTTACTTGTTGCGCGTTTGGTGTTTGTCGATCAATATGAGAGTTTCTTAAAGAGGAAAGGTTTTCGTCATCGTTTGTTCGAGTTGGTTTGTCAGGGGTTAACATTTCTTCTTCATTTCAAAAGATTTCTTCTTCGGTATCACTTGAAAATTCTTTAAGTCCATAATTTTTTAAATTATTATTTTTATTTGTTATGTGGTTTTCTTGACTATAATCCTGATATTATTCTGCACTTGATTCTTCGCAGGTACTGAAATTTTTATAAAGAGGTTTGTGTATATTTTGCCCTGAAAATTCTGGATCTAAATCTTCATTATTGATTATTAGTTTGCTTTGATTAATTTCTTTTCGAGGCCTTTCTCGTTTCTTTTTGGTTTCTGGTTGCAGAACTTGAATTTTCTTAAGTCTTCCACGCTTATTATTTTCTGAGATTGGTATTTCTTTACTGGAATTCGGGATTTCTGGATTTTTTGAAATTACTAGATTTTCTTGAGTTAGTTTTGGCCTTCCACGAGTACTTACTTTAAAATTACCTTTTTGATTTCCTAACTTTATTCTTTCTTGCTGAATTATTTCCTTTGATTTATTTCTTTGAGCTTCTGGATTAATTTCATGAGTTTCTTGAATTTCCTGAATCTTTTGATTTCTTGACTTTCTTAATTTCTTAGAGCTACCTTGAGTTTCTGGATTTCTTAGGGTTTCTGAATGCATTGTTTTCTTAGACCTAACTAGAGTTTCTGGATTTTTTAGATATTCTGAATTCATTGATTTCTTAGACCGAACTTGAGTTTCTGGATTTCTTAGAGTTTCTGAATTCATTGATTTCTTAGACCTAACTTGAATTTTTGGATTTCTTAGATTTTGCATTTTTCCCCTAGTTACTATTGTATTGCATCTTCCATTTATTATTTTATCCGATGTAATTGAATTTACTGGTTTTTTCGAAATTTTCCCTAATTATTCTTTTGATTTTCTTAATATTTTCTTGAAATTTTTCTGTACTTGAAATATTTAATAATATGTTAATCATGCCCAAAATGAAGAATATAAAGGGGTTCAAAATATTTAAGGAATTTTCGGGGCTTGATAAAATATTATTAATTTTTATATTTTAATCTAAAGTTGGGTTTCTTCCTTCAAGAGCATCATAATCCATTTCTTCTAAGCATGTTAAATTTATATCTTCTTGACTTTCTTTGTCATCTGAATTTTCATCATATTATTCCTCTTCATATTCTTCTTCATCTTCTGCTTCTTCTTCGTCTGCTTCTTCTCCTTCTTCTTCGTCTGTTTCTTTTATTTCTTCTTCCTGTTCCAGAATTAAATAACTTTTATTTGAGGGAATTTCCTTGATGAATTTAACCTGATTTTCGGTTTTATTGTTTGTCGAAGTTACTGGATTTCTTGATAAAGCGTCAGCATTCACATTTGTTTTACCCGCCTTGTAAACTATTTCAAAATCGTACTCTGATAATTTTAATCTCCATCTTGTTACGCGTGAACACGGGTCACTTGAATTTCTGAACCAGATTAATGGTTTATGATCAGTAACAATTTTAAATTTTCTACCGTACTGTCGAAAATGAGTAACACAAAACACGATTGCTAAAGCTTCCTTATTATATGTATCATATTCAATTTCATGAATATTTAGTGCTCTGGATACATATGTTATTGGTTTATCTTTTCCGGTTTCACCTTGAGATAGAATTCCACCTATTGCAAAACCTGAAGCGTCAGTTGTAAGGATAAAAGGTTTATCAAAATCAGGTCTTCCTAACAGAGGTTCTTCGCATAATTCTTGTTTTAAAATGTGAAATGCTTTTTGCTATTTTTCAGTCCATTTAAAAGGTACGTCCTTTTTCAAAAGTTGATTTAGAGTTGCTGCTTTTTTTGAAAAACCTTCAATAAATCGTCTATAATAACCGGCTAAACCTAAAATTTTTTTTTATATTCTTAACATTTTTTGGAATGGGAAAGTTTTTTACTGCTATTGTTTTCTTTGGATCTGGACGTACGCCATCTTTATCAATAATATGTCTTAAATAAATTATTTCCGGTCATAAAAATTCGCATTTATCGGGCTGTAATTTTAGATTTGCTTCACGTAATCGGTTCATTAATGTATTGAATTTTCTATGATGTTCTTCTAAGCAATCTGCATAAATAACGATGTCGTCAAGGTAAACGAATAATTCAGTTCCAATTAATCCTGATAGAGTAATATTCATTTGACGTTGGAAACAGGCTGGATCATTTTTAAGTCCAAATGGTATTCGGTCAAATTCATAATGACCATAGGGGTTTGAAAATGCTGTTTTATGGGAGTCTTCTTTGCTCATTTTAATTTGATGAAAACCTGATGCTAAATCAAAAACTGAAAAGTATTGCGCGTTTCCTAATTGGTCTAAAATTTCGTGAATGTTTGGTAAAGGAAATAAATCACTAATGGTTTTTTCATTGAGTTTACGAAAATTAAGAACCATTCTCCATTTTTTATTTCCTTGAGAATCTTCTTTCTTGGGAACGATCCATATAGGGGTGTTATAGGGGGATTGCGATGGTTTGATTATTTCGTTCATAAGTAGTTCATTCGTTTGTCTCAGCAGTTCTTCTTTATGAATGGGCGGAAATCGATATTGACGCGTAAACACAGAGTGGTCGTCGGTTGATGGTATCTTATGTTGGAGAACATTGGTAGCGGTCAATCGGTCTCCAGGGATATGAAATCTATCTGCATTGTTTATTATTAATTTTTCTACATTTGTTAATTCTTCTGCATTTGAGTGATGTAACCGAAGTAGATCCATCATTTCTTCTGTTCTTTCCTTGAAAGAAGTATTGTAAGTTTTTTTCTGGATGAATTGGAAAATCATTTGAATTAAAAAATTGTGAAATACGTCTTCTATTGGCGTAAAAGTATTTGAATTTTCTGAATTAAATGGTTGCTCTGTACGTTCTTCGAATTCTTCAAGAGTGACTTCCGGTATTAATATTTCTGCTGATTCTGATTGATTGCGCTACCTAAAAATATTCCGGGTTTTACTGATATTTGGGGAATATATCCTGTTTTTAATTCTGGATTTTCAATGATTAAATAAATATCTGAGATAGATATTTCTGGTAAAATAAATTTATTTGTTGATGAAAAAGGATATTTCTTATCATTTACTTCTAAACACCTGGATGCATAATTAATATTAACATTATTATTAATGAAACATTCTGATCCTAATACACCGTCATCATGTACAGGAACCTCTTTTGGTATGATATTAAAAGTGGTTAAATATCCAAAAATTTTTATTTTTATTTGACCTAAAGTATGTACAGGATGTTCATTATTTCCAGTTAGCCTAAATATTTTAACTCTATCTATGGGTCTTGATGATTCAACCATGTGTTATTTTAAAAGATTTAAACCTGCACCTGTATCGATCATCATACGGACGGTGTTTTTTGATCAAGGGGTATTAATTATTGTGGACGATATAATATTTCCTTTACTAAAATTAAATTTAATGATGACGGTTTCTAGAGGTCTGCTTCTATTTGGGTCGGGTGTTTTCAATTTTGAGATGTTGATGCCAGCCCCATCGCACCTTGTTTGGGGAGGTCTCGTTCGTTTACCGAGTTTCCTTGTAATTGCTGAGGATTTTGCTGTACGCGTATTTTATTGTTATATTCTCTTTTCGGCAATCTTGTCTTTTGCAATAATTACAAATTATATTTTTAGTATCTTCATTTATGAAATTACGTGACTGATTTGTAGAATTGTATAATTGACTTGGAAAATTATTTAATCGATTCGGAAAATTATATGTTTGTTTGGGTGTCCACATTTTTCTATCTCCACGTTGGAAATCACTTTGTATATTTTACTGATATTGGGGTAACCATTGATTTCTCATAAGTGGTGGTATTTTATAACGCCATGATTCTTGAGATTGTATTGTATTAGGGGGCGAACGGCTAGACAGAGTATTTGAGGGGGCCTGCGCGTATTGATCAAAACTTCTGAGCTTCCGGCAACTAAAAGCAGTCTGACCCCTCTTGTCACAAATTTGGCATACTATAATTTCCCCTTGTGCTTAATTTACTTTCACTAATCTATCTGTGTTGGTTATATGTTTCTGTAATTCCGCGGGTTCTTGTTTATAAAGTTTTTCCTTTCGTAAATCTAAAGTAGCATTAAGTTTACGTTCGACTTCAATTGCATTATTTGTGACATCTCTAAAAACATTTCCTTCTTTAACGCGAATTTCTATTTCCGTTCTCAAACCACGTAAAAAACATTGAACTAAATCTTTTTCTAAACCTTGCTTAAATGTTTCATCTAAATCTCCTCCGTTATTTATTCTATGAGCATCAAGAATTTGATCAGCGATTTCTTAAATTCGTGTAGCATAGGACAAAACAGTTTCTTTTTCCCACATGTAAGTACTTCCTAATTCTCCCTGTAATTGATAAACTGTTTTGGAAGGAGAGTATATTTTCTTTAATCGATTGATTAATTCATGTACTCTATTAAATGTCATACCAAGAATACTTTTGGGAGCTTCTCCTATAATTTTACTACGCATCATTTTTACTAGATTTTGTTCTACCAAATCTATTGGTGGGAGCATTTGTTTAGCTTCCTCACACCGTTCAATAAAATGAGCGAGGGGAATGCTACATCCATCAAAAGTGGGTACAATTTCTAATGCGTCTCGAAGGGAGACTTGTTGATTATTTGGTATCATGATTGATAGACTTATGTTAGAAGCAGGGATAATTGGATTTTGATTGGGGTTTGAAAAAGCGTTAGTATTATTTGTAGATGTTGAATGGGTATTTATACGGAATGGGTATTTTAGAGGAATTTTCATCACAAGGAGATGGAAAGTTTTCTTCGGTAATTAAGAGAGGTTGTTGTTCAATTTCGGCTAAGGAATTTCTGGTAAAAATAACTTTAGAGTTTGCTGCCGAGAAGGTGTTATCAATTTCAGCTACTGATTCATTTTGATTAAAATGGCTAGAACTTACTATTCCGCTATCGTTAGATAACTGAAAATTTTCCAAATGTTCTAAAGCAGGTGAACCTTTAATTGAAAATTTTATATCTTTCTGTGACTGATTTACGGGTGTTTGACTGAGGTTTTGACTAATATTTAGGTCAACGAAGTTTATATCTGTTATAGTTTTTTCTATATCTTCGGAAGTGGATTCATTTATTTTTTCTGAATGATTTTTTTGAGGAGGTGGTGTATGTAAAACCCGTGATTTAGAGAGAATTTCTTAATTAAATGTTATTCCCTCTTCTTGTTTATTATTTATTGCGGAATCAACAAGAGTTTTGGCTTGACTTCGGGTGAGTCTTGAACTTCCTGAGTTTTTATTTGACATGAAGGGAATATTTTATTATTTTTATATTTTGCTTCTTGGTTTTGTTTCTTCAATATTTTCAATAAGAATGACTAGTTCTTTAATAGTTTTAAGAACTTCATCTATAGTTTCTTCTATTTTCAGGTTTTCCGGAATTAATTTATTATTGACCTGAGTGATGGTGGTTATTATTGCTTCTAGGATTATAAGGGTTGTATTTATTTTTTCTATTATTTTTGCAAGTTTTGTTCCTTCAATTATATCTTTTTTATTTATTTTAAGATATCGAGTAAATTTCAAAAATTCGGGGTTTAAAAGATCTAGATCTTCTAACAATGCTGTTTTGATAGCGCGTTCATATTTTCCGCGAATTCTTTGTCCTGAACGGCGGGCTTTTCTATTGCTTTCTATTATTTTAATGAGTTTATCAGGTTGAGACATTTGTTTTTGTTCATTAGAGTGATTGTGAATATGATTTGTGTGTCTTGTTATAACTGGTATTTCTCTTATATTTACGGTTACCCGATATTAGACGGTGCCCCCTTGAGCTCCTCTATTGCTTGAACCGCAAATATTTAACATTTAACATAAGAAAAAATTATTATTATAACAGAATGTTACTTGAGTGTGCTCCTGTTATAACAACAATAATAATTATTTATGTATCAATATTACTTCCCATATACTTAAGGTTATTCGATATTATGTGGTGCCCCCTTGAACTCCGGACCCTGCTATTACTTAAACCTTCAATATTTAGGAATTCAACTGAAAAAATGATTTTATTTGATTATAAGAGTTTAACACTTTTTGAATATAACCTCTGATATAATCAAAGAAAATATTTTATAATTGTTTGATGTGTAAAAAGTGTGCGTTTAAGCCTTATGATGCAAACAAACGGTAAGGTAGTTTTTTGTTTATTGAAGATGGCAGGGCTTGCGAGCACGCGAAGTATACAAACTGTCCTAAACGTAATAATGTTTGTTAAAACTTGATTGGTTTAACATACATTATTATCAGTGTGTAAGCTAACACTGATTCTACTTTTTATTTTTTATTTATTTTTTTTTTTTATTTAAGGTTTTGGTTTTGTCACTTCACTTCACTGAATTTACAAATTTATTCTGAATAAATCAAATCACTAACATACAGATTTCCATTTATTTTTCCTTTACTACAAATCACAACAGCTCATGCGGTAAGAAAAATGAATCTTTCAAAAATTTTAATTTAATCAACAGCCGATGCACCAAAATATTGACTCTTCCAATAATTTAAGTTTTAATTAATTTGCCCCTTACTCGATATCACAACGGCCGATGTACCAAAATAATTGTGGGTATGTTACGTCTTAGGATGAAATTAGGAACATTAAATTAGTGGACAGTGATAATTCCTGATTTATCTGCAGAACGTAAGGTTCCGGGCTAAGGGAACCGGATTTCAGGGGTCAAATCAATTAAATGAGGGATGTGCAATACAGACAGTTAAATACATTTATTGACAGATCAAATAGGCGGTTGGGAATGACTACAAGAATTTTAGGGTAGAAACGACTCTGCAGGAGATGTAATTAATTTTCTTTGGGGAAGGGAATAGAAAATAAAATGTTGGATGCACGAGAACGTTGAGATGAGAGAGATAGAAGAAGTGTATGTGGGACAGATGTTTGTTGATTACCTTGAAGAAAAATCAGAGAGACGTTGTGAGAATCCAATAGTCGAAATTGGAATTCGGAATTGGGACCTTGAACTGTAGCTTCCCTTGATGATTGACCTGGTACAGGAATCGGAACTGGAATCTGGAGCTGGTACTGGAACTGGAATCTGGATGAAGACCCCTTGGCACAAATTCGGAACTGGATCCTCCAATTTGATTAAGCTTCTTGTTGATTTGATTTTTAGCAGAGACTTAGAGAGATTGACGGGCCCTTAAGGAAGAAAGGTCCGGAATTCGGATTCAAATACACGACGAAACCGACAGAGCTTCCGCTGGTGAATTAGACTTAGCTTCAAGAGAAAACTGCTGACTTGAGGTGTAGGATACCTCTTTTTTACTCGAGTGGGCGCATTTTGATACCACCCTTTTCCACGTGTTCTTCTAAAAGTTTTTGCAAGAGGAAAGGATCCACGTGTAATCGATATTCTAAGAGTGGGCGTAACTTGGGTCCCACTCCAATTCTTAAGTGTCTTTCCAGATGGTTCTATTCTACCAAAAAGGTCCGTGCGTAACTTGAACGGGTGCAGTTATTTCCACGCTCTTCCAAGTGTAACCATCAGAAATTTTAATTCTCCGAAAAAGGGCATAGCATCCGTTGTCCAAGGTATATTTGATAAGTCTAGACTACGTCATAGGGGATGAAACGGTTGTTTTTTATCCAAAGTATCCACATGTGAATGGTCCACATAGGTTATTCCAGAAATCAATACTTGTAGACTCCTCCATGAGTTTCTATGCTGTCTTGATGAGTTTATCAGCGATGACAGGGGTGATTGAGGCATATTTTTTTCTTCATTCCTCTTCTTTCTATCTCTCTCTTTCTAAATCAATACACTTTATAGATTTTGGGTAGAGCCGTTTTTACACATAGGAGAAATGTCAATTCCCTTAAAGTTTAGTCATTCATAATTAAATATATATAGATATAGGGTCACGACATAGTACGTGACAATATCATGAGGCTGAAAAGATTTTTCACATATGTGACAATTTTGTGCTAAATGAAATTCTTCTCGTCGTTTCACAGTTAATGGTTCCATTGGTACAATGTTTTTTAAGATGGAATTAATCTTGATTGCTAAATCGTTTAATTGATCCATAGACCATTATATGCAACCTTTTTCACAATATACTAGAATATGTGAAGTGGTATCGTCAAAACTACATTGTACATAATAAGCTACACTGGTTGGAATATGCTTCTAATAAGCAGACATGTTCATTTAATTACACAGCCACACAAAAAAGGGTGCGGATCTGGTAACAAGACACACGTATTCCTATGGATTTTGGGGCGCTGAATTCAAATTCGGTATCAAAAATCACCCACCACGTCATGGTTGAGCCATAACCTCAAAAAATTACGAAAAATCATGCACTGAGGCAAATAAATTTCAAAATAATGTCAGTGATGCAAATTTTCACTTCAAAAACATGTCGATAACTATGAAGGATCAACCCTTGCCTGATATCAACTTATTTAACATAACTTTACCCAACAGAACCTGACCTCACCTAACCTGAGTTAACAGAAATTGATTGAACCACACGTAAAGCTCTGGAAGCATATTTTCCCAGTAGCAAATGTGTGCTACATCGAATGGGTCAACTCGAGCCTAACCTAGAAATAAATCTAACCTAGCCTAACCTAACCTAACGTCACGAAACACAATTAAATTGATTGTGTTGTCTTTTTGTGTTTGCGGTAGCGTTTGAGTCAGCTTGAGCTTAACCTACAAAGAGGTTTAACCTATCCTGACCTAATAAAACCTGACCGAACCTAACCTAGCCGAATGAAATTTAACCACACGTGTAGCTATGTAAGCGTACGGTTCTCAGTCTTAAATGTGTGCTATATTTAATAGGTTAGCTCGATCTTAACCTACAAATAAATCTAACTTAACAGAACCTCACGAAATTTTGATTAACGCAACACAACTTAACTTAAGTGTTCCCGTCGTAATACAATAAAATTCATTTCATTGTACTACAGGTGGTTAAAAATTTAGACGCACATTACTCATTTGAAGAAACATAGAACTACAAGTAGAATTGAGGTTAGGTTAGGTTAGGCTAGATCACATTTATTTCTAGGTTAGGCTCGAGTTGACCCATTCGATGTAGCACACATTTGCTACTGGGAAAATATGCTTCCAGAGCTTTACGTGTAGTTCAATAAATTTCTGTTAATTCAGGTTAGGTGAGGTCAGGTTCTGTTGGGTAAAGTTATGTTAAATAAGTTGATATCAGGCAAGGGTTGATCCTTCACAGTTGTCGACATGTTTTTGAAGTGAAAATTTGTATCACTGGCATTATTTTGAAATTTATTTGCCTCAGTGCATGATTTTTCGTCATTTTTTGAGTTTATGGCTCAACTATGATGTGATGGGTGATTTTTGATACCGAATTTGAATTCAGCGCCCCAAAATCCATGGGAATACGTGTGTCTTGTTACTAGATCCGCACACTTTTTTTTGTGTGGCTGTGTTATTTACAATTGGCTCTAATAAACACTCGATATTGGCATACACAACAAATGGTACTTTGTCTTTGTATTTATAATTTTAAAATTTTAAAATATTATCATATCCATTAGGTAAAATGACTCTACATTTATTTTGATTTTCACCTTCTATTCTATGTTTTTCAAAAGAATATTCCATTTTAAAACGACATAAACATCTGTCACATACTAAAGTACGCTCGCAACCCTTGGTTAATTGTGATTTGATTAATTTTTATAAATCTTTGATCCATGCGAAATAATAGATTGAATTATTAACATCAATTTCAAAAATATCATGCTCAACATCCATGTAATCCTCATCATTTAATTCAATTTCTGTATTTTCAATCATTAAAAGATAAATTGTTGGTACTTTCGAATTTTCTTTGCTGGAATAAAATGGAACTATTTTTCCAATATTTTAATTTTTATCTCGTTTTCTGGATTAAAGAACTTCATGTCCTCTTGAAATTCAACTTCTTTCTACGCTTTAAACTTGCCGTAAAAGATAACATTTACTTTTAAATTAAACCGTTGTATTAAAAGGTTTTTTAACCCAAAAATTACTATTGATTTACAACCCTCTAAAAAATACCCCAAATCTTTATGAGCTGGATTTACAATTGAACTAGTTCTTATTCTATTATCAAAAGCAGCTGACTTCTTCACTCTTTTTATTTGAATTTGAAATACCTTCACCATTTTTTTGAAGATGTTTGATCTTTTTGTTGAATGCTGTGAGTACTCCAATAGATGATGTAATGGTCATCTTCAAAGACACTAACATTTTGTTTTTGTTATTTTTAAAATAATTTTTTAATAAACGAATATTTTTTGTTCTAAACTTTAACCACTTTGCATATTCAATGAAGTTTGATTTTTTTTCTTAACTTAATTACTTTTTTTGTTGTTGAAAAATGGCGGACCAAAATATCTCAATAAACGTGGTTTTTTCACATACCCTCCAGGTATACCATTTTTAAGGTGAATAAAAACAATGAGAAACCCGATCTTAATATTCAATTTGATATTTTTGGTATTGCTGGTAATAAATAAACTACTAAAATGCTAAATTTCAAAATGGCGGATTCAAAACGGCGGCCGGAATATAGATTTTTTAATTTGTGTGTAATATTCGTTTTAATATCGTAATATCATCTCAATGTTCGTTTCAAAAACCTTTTTTCAATAATACTTATTATTATTTTTAAAATATCAATAGAGAGTATAAAGAAATGTTGTACATGGCAAAAGTTACATCCGGAATAGTTCTTTTATGTCTTCAGTTACGCTTTTTAATTAACAAATTAATAAATAATTAATTTTTTTAATTTAATAAAACTGTTTGTATTCATAAGAAAGGCAAATACAATACAAATACCACATCAATTATTTAAAGGTTTTTTGAATATGCTTAATCCAAACATGCGATTAGTTTTGTAAAATGAGTTTGTTTGAACCATTTTGTTTCAAAAAATTGTTAACAAAAATTAATGTTTCAAAAGTAATGGCAAATTCGAAATCAGCGATGCCTCAAACCCTTAAAACTGTATCTGGTTTATATATTTCGTGGCTAAAAAATCTTATGGTCACAGAAGAGTTTAAAAGACTGAGTTGGCGTTGTTCTTGTTATAAAATATTTTTTTATCCGCCATGTTGGACTCGCTATTAATATTTTTAAAACAATAGTAATAATAATGATTGTAGAAAACAGGTTTTAAAACGAACATTGAAACGATATTACGATATTAAAACGAACATGACATATTTAGAGTACAATATATCAATCTCAAATGATAAATTCAACAATGAGATTAGTTCTTTCACACACATACTGTTTCCATCATTTTCCTTAAAGAGAAAAGTGGAAAGTGTCTTAGGGAAGGAATTAAAATGCATGTGAAATACCTGGTAACTTTTATTTAAACATTGTATAATCGACATAAAATTCCACTGAAAAATACCTACCTTCAAATAATTCATCACATCTATCACATCATTCTCGCGAAACTCACTTTTCATATCATATCATATTACAATCGCATATATTTGCACGTGCTTGCACCTGCCGTGAAAATTTTTTTATTATCTAGAATCATTATTTCAACGAATACTATAAAATAGATACCATCAAACCTTAAAAATTAAATAGAGCATATGCATATGTATATGCACACAAACACGCAACATGCTTACGATATAGCACACGTGGTAGCACACGCGTCAGCACACAGACACACTTTACGTGCACAATCATCTTACTCATAGGAACTATAACCTACCATAAATTATACAACACATCATCATGGAAACTTCTGGAAATTATTATGTAACATCGAATATTCTAATATCTCTGACGTGACATCAATTTCTGAAGGTCCGTAAATGCCGTTACATATCTACTAGTAGTAAATCTACTAGTATATCTACTCCAGGTCGTTATGAAACTTGTAATATGCTAAAGTCATAACACTAGCGGACCGCCAGCCCCTATACTCTAGGAGCCAGGGGTAGACCTGTATGCCGTTATAGGTTCTGTCGATTTCAATGTTCCATCTAATGTAGAATTTTCCCCTGATTTCGAAAATCGAGCGTGTTTCTTCGAGAAATGGGTCAATTTTTCGATAATCGCATTTGAATATTTATTTCATTAATCAAGTAGACCGCTTACAATGTTATGATTTTTACTGTTTTTCTTTTGCGGTCGTCTGGTGTATATGCTTACGAACAAAAAGTTCCTCAGTCAGATTTCGATTCATTTAATTTTTAATGCAAAAGATGAACAATCAAAGAAAAAATGTCAGAGGAATTGAAATGCACCAAATTTCTACGTAAATATTAATCCGAAGACAAAAAGTTTGAAACAAAAGTGTTACTACTTAACCAGGCGGAAATTTTTTTTCTATGTAAATTTTCAATAAAAGTGAAAGATTTCGAAAATTCGACGATAGTATAGATGAAGAAAAATCTATACAAGGTATAAAGTGTCGTTTTCCCAAAAAGAGTTGATTTTATTGAAAAATATCAAGGTACAAAACTTACTATTTCGACTGAGAACTATAAATTTATCTGAAACTCTTCATTCAAATTTATTCATTTACCAAGTTAATGCAAATATTTAAATACATTATAAATTGAGTCTCGATCTCAGCTTCTAACTGAGGTAGAAAGTTATAATTAAGCTCAATAATTTCCATACATTTTTATTAATTAAATAGCTATATTAACAACTTTGTAAGATTTATACTTTGTTTGTTACAGCGCTTTTTCTTTTTAAGTAAAAAGTAGGTAGAATTTATTACAGTATCTTAGCACCCATTTTGAAAGTGCATGATACGGAAAAAAAGACCTAAAAGTTTGTCAACTTCCAAAGGCTTCGGGCCGTAGAGTCGTAGACAAACCATTCAAGCCAAGGCAGGAGCCCACGAAATGGTTTGTCTACGGCACGACGCCTTTGGCAGTGGAAAAACTTTTGGTCCGTTTATTGGCGTATCATTACTTTCAAAAAGGGTGCTGAAATACTTTAATAAATTCTACCTACTTTTACTTAAAAAAAGAAAGCGCTGTAACAAATAAAGTATAAATGTTACAAAGTTGTTAACACAGCAATTTAATTATTAAAAATGTATGGAAATTATTGAGCTTAATTACAACTTTCTACCTCAGTTAGAAGCTGAGATCAAGACTGAATTTGTATTTGCCCCTAGCTTATACAATAATTATTTTTTCCGTAATTTTAGAAAAAAATATTTTTGAGCCTTTTCATACTATTAACCCGATTTTTGTTGCTAGATTTCACTTATAATTACTCATGATATCATGGAATAAAGTTCATGTATTTAAGTATTTGCTTGGCCAAGTAGTAACACTTTTGTTTCAAACTTTTTGTCTTCGGATTAATATTTACGTAGAAATTGGTGCATTTCAATTCCTCTGACATTTTCTCTTTGATTGTCCATCTTCTGTATTAACAAATAAAGTAATCGAAATCTGGCTGAGGAACTTTTTGTTCGTAAAAATATACACCAGTCTACTCCTGGCTCCTAGAGTATTAGCAGGGCAGGTCGGGCTACCGCCCGACCTGTTTTGAGGATGGTTGGGGGGGGGGGGTCCCAAAAATTGTGAAATAAATTGTGTAAATAAATTAACTAAAAATGCATGAAAAGTAAGAGAAAATAATTAAGTAAAGAAAGTGAAATAAAACAGAACGTGCACAAATCCATAATTCGCACGATCAAATACACATTTATCAACAGGTTCGCGAATATTACATATGAGAGCACAATTTCGTAAGTATCTTTGAATTTTTTAAAGTATAAAAAAGAATGCTTTCAATATATCCCTTTACTGCATGCCAGCATAAATAAAACGGGTACAAAAAATTCCATTCAGAGAAAAAGGAGATCAGAGTTAAATAACTAATCATTTTGTTTTAAATTGGCAATTTTAAGCGATGCAAGAACGTATCCTGGATAATTTTTTCGATTACAATAAATATATCGTAGCAAAAGATTGATTAACAAATTTCGCGTAAACAGTTTTTATAAATCCAATACAAATTTGTCTAAGTTATCATCAGGCCAGATATGTGCTCGAATCTACAGTCTGTCAAGTTAAAGCGTGGGTAACTTTTTTGGTAAAATATTTTATTTAAACGCATGTTTCTACATGGAATTACATTTGTCAAGGTGTCGAGCAAAATGCTTTTCTGTTAGTATTTTGTCCAATCACCGCCGGAGTCGATGATGGCCTGGCACCTCGAAGGCATGCTTTCGACGAGTTTTTCCGCGTACTCTCTCGGCAGAGACCTCCAAATCCGACGAATTTGTAGACACAGCTGCTTCAATGTGTGTACCTTTCTTCCATGAAGCTTCAGCTTGACGAAGGCCCACACGTTTTCAATTGGGTTAGCGTCAGGTGACTGTGAGGGCCAATCCAACGTTACCACTCCAGCCTCCTCCTTCCAAACCCTACACAGCTTGCTGCGGTGTTTGGGATCATTATCCTCTTGCAGTATCCAGGTCTCGTTTTTATCGACGAACATCTTT
>NC_046660.1:133881353-133890208 GCF_010883055.1 Belonocnema kinseyi
AAGAGGGAGCTCTTCTTAATATTTTGACACCAAAATCATGTCGATACACCTTACCGACTGCGAGTAAAGCTACCCACGCTTTAACTTGACAGACTGTATATATAATTCTTTAACCTATAATATTAATTTTAATTATTTTTAGATTTGCAGATCACTTTCGAGACAATTGAACATTTCTCTTATTTCGATCTCCATATTTTACAATATTGTAATAATAAAAAATAAATAATGAGTAAACGCTGTTTCCTAATGTTTCAAAAACATTGACAGTTTTTTAAAAATTTGTAAAAAGACAATGATTTAATTGAGTAATATTTAAGATATTCTCGATCCATCCTTCCAACCACTGTAGGAAATCTTAAACCCTTAGTAGAAGCTTATACTCCTCGGGATTAGTGCCGCTGAGTAGAACCTTAAGTAATTTTGGATAACAGATAAAAATAAATCATTAAAGACCTAAAAATTTGACTTTTTGATATTCATGTGAAATAGTATGTTAGAGTTTTAAATTTAAATTATTTGCAATGTAATTTGATCTCTTATACCTTTTTCTATCGGAATTGAGGATTCTTTATTGTATAGAAAAATTATTATCAATTATTTATTTTTAAATTAAGCCAGAAGAAAGTCCTTTAATTTAGTGTTTGAAATCTTGGCGTGTTATTCACGTATTTCAAGAATATATTGGTTACAGAAGTGCCTAAGGAAATAAATGTGTTTTCACGCAGATCATCATTGTTATCATTTTCATAATCGCCCTTGTTTTTTATTGCTCATCATATTCTTTTTTTTTCAAATAGAGGGAGGGGGGGTACCTGTCCGAAGTAGATCCGCCCGACCTGTTTCAAATAGGATTGGCGCCACTGCATATAGTATCCCTTCCGTACAATGAACAAAAACTCAAGAAGACAGCAAGAGCCACTTTTGAATAAGTGAAATTCGTATTATGCGTTAAAACTCTCATTAGAATGTAACAGAGTAATCGCAACAGTTTTTTTTGCAACGGTGAAAATAAAAAATAAAAATATAAGACCTATAACGCCTGCTGACTGTTACACTTCAAACGCATCATCTGTAAGTCGCAGTTAACAGGCGTTATAGGATCTATTTTTTTAACTTTTTACCGTTGCAAAAAAACTATTGTGATTACTCTGTGACCTTCTAATGGGAATTTTAACGCAAAATCCGAATTTTACCAATTTAAAAGTGGACATTGCTGTTTTTTTAGGTTTTATTGCATGGTACGGAAGGGTTACTCTGTGGGTGCAATGATGATACACTGTAGAGTATCCTTCCCGTTCTCTTGGACTGCTAGGGGCAAGATCAGATTATCAGCTAATCTCTTTAAAAACGTCTTTAGATGATGCGATAGTGCTTCAAGTTTGTAATGAGAAAGTCTGGGATTAATTCCTGCTTCTTGTATTTTCAGACAATTTTTTTATGATCTTAATGGAACACAAATAATGTTTTAAAGGTAATGGATGCCTTGCCGGTACCGGAAAAAACTTATCTGTCGCTACATTATTACATAACGTTATTGTACAGTATTAAATTTTCATTAAATTCTTTATTGATTTTTTATTACATTATCACATTTTTACTACTATAGTACATGACATTATTTCTGCTAAGAGTCAAAGGGCTTCATTGAACATATTACCTTGAAAAAGACCTGCAACTAGGTTGAAACTTACGTTGGTTATATTAATTAAAATTGATGAATAAAGCTTCATTGACATCTGAATCCACTTTTATTTATATTGGACCGTCTGACCAGAATAAAACGCATTCTCTCATTAATGTTAATAACGGTCGAAGAAATTTTAGAGTGATGATAAACTCCAATCACTGAATTCTTAATAATAAAGAAGGTCAATCACGTTCTAGGATATCATCGGTTATTTAAACTACATACAAAGAAGGTATGGCGACACACCCATGCAACTTATGGGAAATTGGATACGCACCAATTACACATTGGTTAATCTAAAGGAGCAAAGCACTTTTTTAATCAGGTGTAGAAAAGAAGCTCTGATTCCAGCACATATTCGACATCAAACAGACAAATGTAATCTACATAATTTAAATGATAAATTAATTTCTAAATTTGAAAGAACTAAGTTAATTTAAAAAAAAAAGTTTAAATTATGAAATCAATAATTTGGTGAGAAACATACAAGATTTAGGATATGAATCTAATCGTTTAAAATGCCGTTTTTCAAATATTGTGAAAGACATTTCAATTTTGACTTTTTTCAATTCACAAAATTTGAGTCTTAATAAATTAAAATTTGAAAAAAGAAATAAATGTATACTAAAGTTTGACTTATTAAAAAAAAAAGAAATTTGGAATCTAATACGGCATATACAGAGTTTCGTTTAAACAGTTGTTTCTAAAATTTATCAAATAGACAAATCCTAAATGAAATTGCTAAAACTTTGGCTTTAGATAATAAACATGGTATTCCTTTCAATGTTAATAAAATTCCGACAAATAACATAGTGGATAATCTGGAAAATTGCATAAAAAATGTAAAAGATGAAGAACTAAAACTGAATATTAGAAAAACAACAACTAAAATAATCTCAAATCACAATTTTTAAATAAATTCAATAATATAAATAAAATTGATGAACATTTAGAAAAATTTTAAAAAGAACATAAGGATTTAATAGTACTGAAAGCAGATAAGGGAAATATAAGTGTATGTGCAAATCGAAATGATTAGAGAACAACGGTTGAAAATCTATTAAAAAATGAAATTTTATACAAAAACATAAAAACTAGTCTTGTTCCAACTTTGGAGCAAAAATGTAATGATATTGCAATCAGATGAGAAAAGAAAAGGTTTATAAATGAGTACATGGCTCACAAATTAAAAAGAAATAACAGTGTGATTTCTAAAGCATATTCTTTACCAATAGTGCACGAAACAGATTTAAAATGGCGGTTGATTGTTTCCGCTGTAGGTTCACCAACTTATAATTTATCAAAATACATTGCGAATTGTTTAAAACCAATTTCTGGCCAACCTCAACGTTTTGTAAAGAATAGTTGCGAATTAAAAGAAAAGCTGAAAAATGTTAAAGTTCCGGATTCACATTCTGTGGTTTCAATGGATGTAGTATCAATGTTTGATAATATTCCAATGGACCTTGCTTTAGATTGTATAGAAGAAAAATTAAATTTAAACCATAATTTAACAAAAATCTCCAAAAATGAATTTATAATTGCGACTAGGACAGTATTAAATAATACAGTTTTTTCTTTTAATAATACATTTTTTAAACAAGTTTTCCTATGGGCTCCCCATTATCCCTTATTGTATTAAATTTAGTAATGGAAGATTTGGAGAGAAGGGCTCTTGATAGTTTGACTTTTACTCCTATTATTTACAAAAGATACGCAGTCGATATCATAGCAAATGTTCCTACTGAAAAAATAGATGAATTCATTAAGGCTTTCAATAATATGGAAAATTCAATTAAGTTCACTATTGAAAAAGAGGAGAATAACTCTATTTCTTATCTAGATTTATTAATTATTAAAACTTCCGAAGGAAATTTAATAACAAATTGGTATCAAAAAGCGTCTTGGTCAGGACGTTATTGATAGATATGTTAAATTAAGTAATGTTAAATTCCGCAAAGAAAATTTAGATCAACTAAAAATTACTCTTTTACAAAATAATTACCCATTCCAATTAGTGAAAAAAATCATTAAAGAAAGAATCCATGAAATTTATAATAATTCATCTAAAAATAAAAAATGGTTTGAAACTTACAATAAATATGATCTAAAGGTTTCATTTCCTTATATTGAAGGTCTTTCTAAATGGCTCAGAAGTGGTTTGAAAAAATGTAAAATTAATGTGTATTTTACAAACAACCACACAGTAAATAAGTTTCCTTTGTTTAAAAATAAAGACAAAGAAAACAAAGAAAACTTATCTGGTTTAGTTTACACGATAAATTGTAAATGTTGCAATAAGATTTATATTGGTGAGACGGGTAGGAGATTAAAAACTCGTATTTATGAACCCAAACGGAATTGTGAATTAGGCAATCAAAATACTAGTTTGTCACAACATGCATGGAAACTCGATCACTATTTTGATTTTGAAATTAATAATATAAGAATTTTAGCTCGTGAAAACAATAATCAACAAAGAAAAATATTAGAGTCTATTTTCATAAAAAAAAAATTTACGAAATTTAAATTAGACTAAAATCCAAATTAAAAATCCCAATTAACGTCCAATAATCAAATTGATGCAAAATCCTGTTGTACAAAACAAGAATACAACGACCAAATTTGGACCACAACGAATAAACAAAAACAAAAAAAAACCCTATTGTAATCTGAAAAAAAACCAAAAAGAAACCCAAACAAACAAACAAAAAACAAAAAAATAAAATAAAATTTTCGGAAAAAAATAAAAAAGAGGAAAGAAAAATGAGAAGGCAGCCAACCATCTATTTTCAGAAATAAATTTATTAAAAATTCTATCAATTTGAAAACTGAAACATTAAATTTAAATAAAATTTATCAGGCTATTTTATAAAAAATGATTTATATATAAATTATTCTTAAAATTTGAAAAAAAATTAATTAAAATTATTTATTTTATTGTGTTAAAATGTTTAAATTTCAATTTACTTTGACGCACTTTTCATTATTTTCTCCATTTTAAAATCGGCCTTTCTTGATTACTCATGTAAAATTGATTTTATTTCTAATGTATTCGTTAGTCCATGTTTGTCCTTTAAAACAAAAAGTATCTGTTATCGTAAAATTTGTTTTTGAAATGTAAATATAACATAATTTTGAGCTTATTTTAAATTTGAGGCTTTTGATTTAAAAAAAATTTTATATGTGTTTTCTTATATATAAAAAAGGACACTCCAAAATATGGTTACAAATAAATTTTACACTTCAACAATTAACTGAATTGGCTCACTCCAAAATTATGCTCCGTTATAAATGACTAAAGCATAATTGAAACATCTTGGTTTTGGATATTAATATCAAAATTGACAGGTAAATTCATACAGAACACAAAAATTTTTTAAATGAAATTTTTTAATTCTGTCTAATGCATTACATATTGTTAAAAATGTTTAAATTAGGTGATGTATTACCTTGAAGAAGACCTGCAACTAGGTTGAAACGTACGTTGGTTATATTAAGTAAAATTTACGAATAAAGATTTATTGACATCTGAATCCACTTTTATTTATATTGGACCGTAGGAGCAGAATAAAACGCATTTTCTCATTAATGTTAATAACGGTCGAAGGAATTTCACACTGTGGATAAATTCCAATCACTGAATTCTTAATAACAGGAAAGATATGCATCCCCGTCTCCACGAGAAGTTAGAAATAGGTAGAGGTTTAAACAACACTATTTCTGTGACTGGTCAATGGTTGCCTTCCCGCCCCCGCGAGATGATGGAAAGGGTTAGGGGCTTGAATACAATTATTTCTGTGACTGATCAAAGTTATGCCTTCCGGGCCCACACGACTTTGGAAAGGTGTAAGGGTTTGACCTAAATCATTTTTGTGACTGGTAAAAATGGAGCCTTCCTAACCCCGCGAGACATTGGGAAGGGGGCGGGATTTGGTGAACATTATTCCTGTGACTGATCAAAGGTTGTCTTCCCGCACCACCGAGTTGTTGGAAATGGGTAAGTGTTTAACCAACATAATTCTGTGATTTGTCAAAAGGGTACCTCTCCGCACCCCACCAGATGTTGGAAAGGGGTATGGGTTTATTCAACATTATTTCTGCAGACGACGAAAAAGGTATCTTTCTGCATCCGCGAGGTGTTGGAGAGGGGTAGGGACTTTCCAACCATTTTTTCTGTTGCCGATTAGAGGAGCGCCCTTTTACCCCCCACAAGATTTTAGAAAGGGTAGGGGTTTCACCAACATTATTACTGTGACCCATCAAAGAGTTGCCTTCTCGCGCTCCACGAAATTTTGCAAAGGGGTAGAGGTTTGATTAACATTATTTCTTTAACCGTCAAAAGGGGTGCCTTTCTGCCCCCATGAACTTTGAAAAGGCGTAGAGGTGCCGCCTGCCTCCACGAGATGTTTGACAGGGCTGGAGGGTTGACTAAAGTTATTGCTGTGATCAATTATAAAGGTGTCTTCCTATCCCTACGGAATTTTGGAAAGAGGTAGGGCATTGAGCGACATTATTTTTGTGAACTGTCAAGGTGGAGCCTTCCGGCTCCACGAGATGTTGGACAGGGGTAGGGGTTGACCAACATTATTTCTGTGACCAATCAAAGGGATCGCTTCATGTACCTGCGAGACATTGAAAAGGTGTAGGGGTTTTACCAACATTAGTTCTTTGACCGATTATAGAGGTTCCCTCCCGCCAGGAGATGTTGCAAAGGAGTAGAGATTTTATCAACATTATTTCTGTAACCAATCAAAGGGATGGCTTCCTGTCCCCGCGAGATGTTCTGAAGGTAAAGAGGTTTAACCAACATTATTTCTTTGACCGAACCAAGAGGTGCCTTCCCGTCAACAGATTTTTTAAAGGCGTAGAGGTTTAATCAACATTATTTCTGTGGCCAATCAAAGAGGTGCCCTCCCGCATCCACGAGATGTTGGAAATGGGCCGATATTTGATCAACATTATGTATTTGACTGGTCAAAAGTGGTGGCTTCCTGTCCCCGCGAGATATTGAAAAGGTGTAGGGGTTTGACGAACATTATTTTTGTGACCAATCAAAGGGATCGCTTAATGTCCCCGTGAGATGTTGGAAAGGTGTAGGGGTTTGCCTAACATTATCTCTTGGATCGATCAAAGAGGCGCCTTTCCGCCCACAAGATATGTAGAAAAGGGGTATGGGTTTTACCAACATTATTTCTGTTACCGATTAAAAGAGTGCCTTCCTGTCCCTATAAGGATGTTGTAAAGGTTTAGAGGGTTAACCAATATTATTTTTGTGACCAGTCAAAGAGTGCCTTTCCGCCCACGAGGTGTTGGAAAGGGGTAGGTGCCTGAAAATATTATTTCTGAGATCAGTGAAAGGAGTGTCATTCCGTCCCAACGAGCCATTCGAAAGGTGTACGGGTTTGACACCTATAACATAATAAATCTTAAATCACACGACGTTACTCTGAGATGTCTGATAGTCGCTTCGGCATGCTAAAAATAGGATTATCGGCCGGTATTGGCCGAAAAATTTATTGCTGGTACCGACAGAAAACTCTTTTTGTGACTCCGGCAGAGAACTTTTTTGCCGGTGCCGGTAGAGAACCGGCAGGCTATCCACTTCTTTTTTCGAATGTGTGATAACTCCAATTAAAATAAAGTATTCATTTCCTCCATTCTCGCTACATAGCAAAAAAGCCTATGTTTAGATTAAAATTTTTTAATCTGAAATTTTTCAATCACGAAAGAAAAATGTTTTAATTCTAATATTCATGAAATTTTAAATAAAAAAATAATAATAATGCAAATACAATTAAACATAACTGACAGCCAACAGACGCTATTTATTTTATCAATTTTTAAATCTATATGTGTAGCTAAATTCAGTGTCTCGAAAATTTACATTTATAAGGCAATAAGGAAAAGTGGTTTAATAGAAAAATTAGTTTTTGATAGTACTTTGAGCCCAAAAGAAAGCTATATTAAGTAAGTATAATACTTATGACGTCTTCTTTAAGTCAATATGCATTTTTATATTTTTATTAAGTATTCACTTATAGCATTTTGTAACAATGATTATCAATTGTTATTTCAGCATAGTTCTCGTTATTTTTAAGGCCATAAATTTTGTTTCTTTATCAGATCAACGGTAAAAATGTCAAAGTAAATGTTGCGTGCAATGATAGTATATGCTCCTATGCATTATCAGCCAGGCAAAGAAGCTAAAAGAGAGTGCTCAAATAGAAATAAACTACAAGCTATATAGTTGTTAAACTCCTTCCTTAGGGGCTTCTGAAACGCCTCCAAAATTCAATTCATTTAGGGGGGGATCTTGAGCAGCCATATTCCTGCATGCCGGCTCATTTTGCGTTTTTGGATTTTCCTCGGAAAAGAGAGTTGTTAACGCAAAAATAGTCTCATAATCAAAAATTTTAGATTGTCTTGGGCATAAAAAAGATTATATAAAATATTGCCATAAGTGAACAGTTTGTCGGAAAAATTTAAAATATTGAACTTTTTGGAATGTTTGTTAATTTTGCATTTGCGAGCAATTTCCTTAGTGAAAATAAGTATGGATTATTGTTTCGAGCATGACTGAAGACAATCTATCGCCGAATACAATTAATTTAGCTGTAGGTATATAATGCATTTAATACTGCAAATTAGTTTTCTTATTTTAATAGTTTAATCTGAAGAAGATGCTGTCATATTTCGATGTAGGGAATTCATAATGTACCTTCCGAAACTAGGAAAAAATTCTCAAACAATCTGAATTGAGCATTAGGGGGGTTGATAACGATGTATTGATTATAGGCCTAGCTTTTATTAAACGGCAGAAAACATAATATACCAACAGTAAATTATAGATACTTCTTTCATATGCTTAGCACACTTAAAGTGCTTTAAATCAGTCGACATTTAGTTGTTTAGAATTTTTCAGCTTATGGCTACAAGCATACATATTTTATGTAATATTTTTACCACGTAATCTAATCATAATAAAAAGAGAGTTCTGTAAAACTTCTCTTATATAAGCATTTATATAAAGCTCTATTCTTTTTCTGGATTTACATTTTATATTTCTTCAATTTTGCACATTTGGAATTGAAATTTTCTTGACTTTCAATATATATATATGTGTGTATTTATGTGTTTTCGGAGAACCTTAAACAGGATGATT
>NC_046660.1:133890308-133892472 GCF_010883055.1 Belonocnema kinseyi
GCAAACTGAATGTTAAATCAAAAAGCATGAAAGAGGGAGCTCTTCTTAATATTTTGACACCAAAATCATGTCGGTACACCTTACCGACTGCGAGTAAAGCCAACCACGCTTTAACTTGACAGACTGTATACACTGATCCTTCATATTTCTGCGGAAGACACCGTGCATCCTCTTATCGAGGAGTTGTTCACTAAAGTTTTTCTCTTGTGCTTTCTTAATCCGGGCTTTCAGGAGTGAGCACTCGAGATAGATAAGATTTGATGCATTTTGCTCACCCCTAATACTGAAGTCAAGTCCGAGTGCTTCAGCAGCCTCCTCCGCTGCTTTGTACAGAAACGCTCCTTTGCCCACTTCTTAGTGATTCCTGACCATTTCAAGAAGAGGGTCTCTTCCACTTGCAACTCTATGTGCTGTATCCAGAATAATCCTGTTGTGAAGACATTCAAGACTCAATATTCCGCGACCCACTTGACGGCGTGAAATGTACAGTCGCGGAACGGAAGACTTAAGATGCATGCTTTTGTTCATGTGCATAACCTTTCTTGTCCCGAAATCAAGAGATCTGACCTCGTTCTTCGTCCGTGGAACTACTCCAAATGAATAGAGTAGTACCGGGACGGAAAGCATGTTCGTTGCAGTTACTTTGTTCCTCGCCGACAGTTCGTAAGACCTACTCTATCGGATGAGACGTTTGTATCTGCTTCGGAGAGTATCCTTTATAGATGTCACATCTTGAATGCGGCTCTGTGGCACGCCCAGGTATGCATAAGTCTCTCCAGCGCTAAGGTGTCGTATGGCGCTTCTATCAACGAGCTCGGGATCTTCAGGGATTCCATTAAGTTTTCCTCGCTTCAAATAAACCTTGACGCATTTGTCTAACCCAAATTCCATTCCCATTTCCTTAGTATATCGTTCAACAATTTCCCGAGCTAGATGCAGTTCCTCTCTGTTTTTAGCATAGATCTTAAGATCGTCCATGTAAAATACATGAGTGACCTTGTACTTTCGAGCTGCAGGTTTGCCGCACAAGTACCCGTCGGTATGGCGAAGTGCTAGAGATAGTGGCAATAATGTAAGGCAAAAGAGGAGTGGGCTCATGGTGTCGCCCTGAAAGACACATCTCTGAAAGGTGTCCTTGTTAGTTGTCACACGATTTTTTCCAGATGAGATAGTAAATCTGGTTTTCCAAAGCGGCATCAATCTCTCTATGCACCCAACTACTTGCGGATGAACCTTTAAGATTTCCAAAAGATTGATGATAAGTCTATGGGATGTCGAATCGAAAGCTTTCCGATAATCAATCCAGGCCATTCGATAGGTCACGTTGGTAGAATGCTGCATCATTGCAGACACATCTATCGATGAGCAGGTTCTCCCGACATCCGGCTACGCCTTTCTTTGAGCCTCGTTGTTCATTCATTTCTTGCCACATAGGATCAATTGCCCGAACAATCCTATCATTTAGGATATCTGTGAATATCCTATAAAGCGTGTTCAGACAAGTTATTGGCCTGTAATTCTTCGGGTCAGTTAAGTTGCCTATTTTCGCCAGAAGTAATGTGCGCCCTTCCACCAACCACTCTGGAATCGGCTATTCCGACTTCAAATATGAGGTGAAAATACGGGCCAAATCCTGATGGGTTGAAGAAAACTTCTTCCACCAGAAGGTTTTGATACAATCTGATCCCGGTGCGGAATAGTTCTTCATCCCTCTTAATACTTTTTTCACCTCCTCTTTAGTAATGGGTGGGCATTATTTATCCGGTGTTATGAGGGCAACACATAACTCCTTGAAGCTCTTTATATTTTCTGAGTCTACGTCCAGTCAATGCTGAACTTCGTAGTACTGCCTTGCCCAGCCTATCTTTATGGTAAGTTGATGCATTCGTCTTTTGGTCTTATGATCATCCGTTGGTTTTGTTTTACGTTTCGCATCGGCTAAAGCTTTCGCTGCATTATACACACAATAATTGATAGCCCAGAGGTAGGATTCTCCGGAAAAATGTCCACGAAGCTCGTCATCCATTTCAGCGAAATCTTTAGGCTTGAGAGAAACTTTGGTGTTGATGTTTCTCCGGGTCGTAAAGCATCGCTCTTCATCTATTGGATGTCTGCTCGCGGTTGGTCTTAGTGTCGCCTCTCTTTTTCTGTTGCCGGCTTGTTC
>NC_046660.1:133892572-133893911 GCF_010883055.1 Belonocnema kinseyi
TGGACGATCTTAAGATCTATGCTAAAAACAGAGAGGAACTGCATCTAGCTCGGGAAATTGTTGAACGATATACTAAGGAAATGGGAATGGAATTTGGGTTAGTACATTTCACGCCGTCAAGGGGGTCGCGGAATATTGAGTCTTGAATGTCTTCACAACAGGATTATTCTGGGTAAAGCACATAGAGTTGCATGTGGAAGAGACCCTCTTCTTGAAATTGTCAGGAATCACTAAGAAGTGGGCAAAGGAGCGTTTCTGTACAAAGCAGCGGAGGAGGCTGCTGAAGCACTCGGACTTGACTTCAGTATTAGGGGTGAGCAAAATGCATCAAATCTTATCTATCTCGAGTGCTCACTCCTGAAAGCCCGGATTAAGAAAGCACAAGAGAAAAACTTTAGTGAACAACTCCTCGATAAGAGGATGCACGGTGTCTTCCGCAGAAATATGAAGGATCAGTGTATATCTTGTGAGCTAACGTTTGCTTTCCTTAAATCGCCCGGATTGAAGTCTAGTACGGAGGGTTTCATTTTCGAATCCCAAGACGGTCCCACCTTAACACACCGTCGCCACATTTTGAGTCAAGACATTCCCGATGATAGCTGCAGGGCGTGCCATGCACACCCCGAGCATTTAGCTCTCATACTATCTAGTTGTCTAACTCACGCGGGAACGACCTACATTCAAAGGCACAATGCGGCACTAAGAGTGCTTTATTACCATCTCTGTCACTCCTACGGCATTAACCTTAATATCGCACCTCTAAATGTTCCTAGGGAAATTGAGTCAATTGTCGAGAATGGGAAGTGCCGCATATACTGGAACTTTATATTCTCCACAATTGTTTCTGTTGCTCACTCGAGGCCTGACATGGTTCTTCTTGACTTCGAGAAGCGAACCATGTTTTTTATCGAATTTTCGGCACCAGCTGACAAAAGCATCATAACCAAGAAGAATGAAAAGAAACAGAGGTATCGAGACCTTACAAGGGAGTTGCAACGATTGTACCCGGAATATTCTGTTAAACTGAACGTCCTTTTCATCGGCGCTCTTGGAGGTGCCAAGCTTGCACTTGCTAATGGCCTAGAAATCATTCCTGCGTGTCAGCAATATGCTAGAACACTTGCGGGAAAAATGCAGAGGCCGGTTGTCCTTGGGTCGCTCCGTGTTCTTAGGGTGCACGAGGCTTTTGCTGGAACGTCGTATTGATTCCATTACAGACTGTAACTGCCTATCTCACGGTCGTAAAACGTGGTTGTGGCTGAAATTTTACCGCGATTTCGCTGGAAGCGGGTACAATTTTCCAGATTGTCACCCGCTCCCGGCGAAATCCTGCGGTTGT
>NC_046660.1:133894011-133895362 GCF_010883055.1 Belonocnema kinseyi
TGAAAGAGGGAGCTCTTCTTAATATTTTGACACCAAAATCATGTCGATGCACCTTACCGACTGCGAGTAAAGCCACCCACGCTTTAACTTGACAGACTGTATCTTGTGAGCTAACGTTTGCTTTCCTTAAATCGCCCGGATTGAAGTCTTGTACGGAGGGTTTCATTTTCGAATCCCAAGACGGTCCCTCCTTAACACACCGTAGCCACATTTTGAGTCAAGACATTCCCGATGATAGCTGCAGGGCGTGCCATGCACACCCCGAGCATTTAGCTCTCATACTATCTAGTTGTCTAACTCACGCGGGAACGACCTACATTCAAAGACACAATGCGGCACTAGGAGTGCTTTATTACCATCTCTGTCACTCCTACGGCATTAACCTTAATATCGCACCTCTAAATGTTTCTAGGGAAATTGAGTCAATTGTCGAGAATGGGAAGTGCCGCATATACTGGAACTTTATATTCTCCACAATTGTTTCTGTTGCTCACTCGAGGCCTGACATGATTCTTCTTGACTTCGAGAAGCGAACCATGTTTTTTATCGAATTTTCGGCACCAGCTGACAAAAGCATCATAACCAAGAAGAATGAAAGGAAACAGAGGTATCGAGACCTTATAAGGGAGTTGCAACGATTGTACCCGGAATATTCTGTTAAACTGATCGTCTTTATCATCGGCGCTCTTGAAGGTGCCAAGCTTGCACTTGCTAATGGCCTATAATGCATTCCTGCGTGTCAGCAATATGCTAGAACACTTGCGGGAAAAATGCAGAAGCCGGTTGTCCTTGGGTCGCCCCGTGTTCTTAGGGTGCACGAGGCTTTTGCTGGAACGTCGTATTGATTCCATTACAGACTGTAACAACCTATCTCATGGTCGTAAAACGTGGTTGTGGCTGAAATTTTACCGCGATTTCGCTGGAAGCGGGTACAATTTTCCAGATTGTCACCCGCTCCCGGCGAAATCCTGCGGTTGTCCTTATGACAAATTTTTAATTATACATATATATATACATATCTTTTCTTGTGTGTTTATTTTAGGCTTATTTATTTATTTTAGGTTTATTTATATTAGTGAAATTATAATGAATTGCTATGAATCACTTATCTTTAAGTACGTTTCCGGATTTCCTAGTAACTGCATATCGAAGAAAAATTTTAAGAAAGTGCATTTATACCAAATTGAAAATTTTCTATTTTCCTTTTTCCCAAACCGTGTATATAAAAGACCGCTCTCTTTCATAGTTGCCACGAAACTGTTATGGAAAATACAAGATAATGGAAGGGTCGACTTACGACTACGTCATATCCGAGAGTCGTTAAAATCATCCTGTTTAAGGTTCTCCGAAA
>NC_046660.1:133895462-133896809 GCF_010883055.1 Belonocnema kinseyi
GTGTTATGAGGGCAACACATAACTCCTTGAAGCTCTTTATATTTTCTGAGTCTTCGTCCAGTCTATGCTGAACTTCGTAGACTTCTCTCCTAAATACTTCGAGCTCCTCTGGTTTGGTTGGGTATAATGTTTGGATGGGTGGTAACGGGAGGGTCTTGGAAGAGTCGAGATGGGTCGGAGAGAAACTGTTGATTTTCTCTGACCCACCTCTCCCTTCGCTCTAGACTTCTCTTAGCGTCAGATAGTATCCGTATTCTCTCAACAATATGCTGTCTGGTGGTCAGCAGCTTTGACTTTTTAAGTCTGTGATAACGGGTCCGAAGTTCGCGCACGAACTTTCGAACCTTGGCGGCAAAATTCCTACCAGATGTGATATAGTCAATCACACACTGAATGCGGGACGCGTACTGTCTTGGCCAGCCTATCTTTATGGTAAGTTGATGCATTCGTCTTTTGGTCTTATGATCAGCCGTTGGTTTTGTTTTACGGTTCGCATCGGCTAAAGCTTTTGCTGCATTATACACACAATAATTGATAGCCCAGAAGTAGGATTCTCCGGAAAAATGTCCACGAAGCTCGTCATCCATTTCAGCGAAATCTTTAGGCTTGAGAGAAACCTTGGTGTTGACGTTTCTCCGGGTCGTAAAGCATCGCTCTTCATCTATTGGATGTCTGCTTTCCGGTTGGTCTTAGTGTCGCCTCTCTTTTTCTGTTGCCGGCTTGTTCTAGCTGTGGTAGAGTAGGCGTTCCGCTTACATAGCCCCTTTTACGGAGTAGTTCAGCATGGTTTCGCAGACGTTGCTGCGAAAAGTGCGATAGCTCCGGATGTTTCTCGCACCACAGAGCATGCAGCCGTGCCATGTAACCCCGTTCAGGGGCCACACTCGCATCGTAGCACTTAAGCAAGTCGTGATTCAGTCGCTCCCTCCACCCAAAGGTTGCGAGATCCCGCCGATCCATCGCATTGAATCCATTTTCATTGGCTCCCCCAGCTCTAGATTGGTCGGCATCGTTGGCCGACCCATTGTCGGGAGCCCTGCGCGTTCTGTTGTTTTGAACCACACTTGCTACAACTATGTTTGGTCTTGTCATTGTTGTTCCCACGAGAAGCTAAGGAAAGGGGTTCGTCCATCCTTGTAGAGCCTCGCATGCAAGGATAAGGCTGCGTACTCTGAAAGGTCGCCCGGTATCCCAGAGTCACCATTCTAGATACCTCACCCAGGTGCCATTCAGCTTTCGGCACGGTTTTCACACCTCGGCTTGGGGGTTAATTCCTTCGGTATCACCCCTGGACAATTGTCCGCGACTGCCTATTTATTTTTGTAACCATATTCAGCAGAAACCCTT
>NC_046660.1:133896909-133915215 GCF_010883055.1 Belonocnema kinseyi
CACGAAACTGTTATGGAAAATACAAGATAATGGAAGGGTCGACTTACGACTACGTCATATCCGAGAGTCGTTAAAATCATCCTGTTTAAGGTTCTCCGAAAATACATAAATACACACATATATATATTGAAAGTCAAGAAAATTTCAATTCCAAATGTGCAAAATTGAAGAAATATAAAATGTAAAATGTAAATCCAGAAAAAGAATAGAGCTTTATATAAATGCTTATATAACCGGCGCGTAGCATGCTATAATAAATAGTCTTCTGATTCCCAGTCTCCATTCGTCGCCTGAAACATGACCTTTAGATTTTCCGTACGCATGCCTTTTGTCATTAAAAGTTCCAGTCCTATCCGAGGCTATTTTGTAGTTTGTGTTATTCATTGTTTAGATTATACGCCCAACTAACACCTTTATTCAATAAGTTTTTTTTCTGAGTCGAAATCATGTCAAAGTTAAGTATCAAATCGTCATATGGTGGAGATTGTAGTTCTAACATCAGTCCCACCAAAAACTTCAGTTAATAAGGGAGGGTTGGGAGAGGGGGGAGGTAGAACTGGAACCGAGAGAGTCGTCTCGGGTTTGTGTTTTTGTTTCCATTCTGACCTTCAACAAGTGTATCAAGGTAAAGTAAATGGCAGCATGCCCAGAGGTAGACCGCGGAAAGAATGGTTAAAATGTGTGAATGAGACCCTAGTTAGAAGAGACATAAGAAGTCACAGAAACACAAGAGCCTGCATGAGAAAATGCATGGACATAGAAGAAGCTAGAGAAGTATTACAGGACAGGAAAGTATGGCGACAAATAGGTAATAAAAAGAGTGTCAGTAGAGTGAATGACGCCTGAAACAAAGACCTTGGCTAATAATGGACCCAAATGGGGAACCTTACATAACGACTTCGTGAGGTTCTTCGCTTGGAATGATTGCTAGAGAGATTGATCAGCAACCTGAATCACAGCAGTGTTGCGGAACGAACGTGTTATTTACTTAAATAGCACGAGAATTCCGGATCAATCTGAAAAATCTCTATCCCTTCCACACAATACTCCTTTCCCCTACCGAGCGAGTCACGCCTGCCCCGAAAGGGAAATGGCTTAATGGTGTAATAATATTATTACAAAAAAACTAAAAATATTGAGAATGGATCAAATTGATTAAAAAATAAATTATTAATATATTTAGGGTTCAGAATATGCATTTATTAATGTTAAAATGTTAAATAGACTGTATAATTTAGAAAAAAGCTTGTATTTAATTAAAAATTATATTTTTATCAATAAATACATAATACACACAGTTATAATGGAAATATTTTTCACAAATCTAAATTACTTATCAAACTACTGTAAGATTCGTGAAATCCCAACCATTTGTCTTTGAGATTATAAGTAAGTGGATCCGTATATTTTATTTTATTTACTGTAAATATGTCTGTATTTCAAGTTGGGGGTATAAACTTTTTCAAAAACGTGTTTGTACTTACTAACACGAACTTTTTCTCTATTTTTAAATTTTGTTATCTTATAATTACCATTTACTTTGAAGTTTTTGGTATATTCGGAATAAAATTCGGCTTTAATTTGATGTACGCCATTGGCAGTAATGGACGAAAGACGAAAGGAACCTTTTATGAAGTTTTCCTTTCAAGTTTTTAGGTTCCTTTCCTCTACCGTTGCGACGACCTTCGTTTTTCTTTTCGTATCTAGCTCTACTAAGGCGGTAATAATAATTAATAATAAAATTTAATTATTAATTTTTTTTTGAAAGTTGGTTTTTATTATTAATTATAAAATTAGTTTTTATCATTAATTATAGAATTAGTTTTATTATTAATTGTAAAATTAGTTTTATATTTATTTTCTATTGAATCCCTATTATTAATTTATTAATTATAAAATTAGTTTTATATTATTAATTCTAAAATTGGTTTAATGTAATTTTGTAGTATTGGATCAATACCTTAACACATAGACACTAGGAATAAGTGACATTGTAATGGGAGAGGGTAGAGAGCAAGCTCGGCGAGCGACATCAACGACGGCACGGGCGGCAATGCCGTGATTGGAGCGCGCTTTATGAAATTGGACGGCGTAGGGAGGAAAATCGTTCCGAGACTCCCAAGCTCGCTTTCCCGCGTCCGCCGGGTGGGAGTAGCGGCGCGCACCTAAGCGCTCAGTAAGTAAAAGAACGCGTTTCCGGCACTCTCGTCACTCGACTTCGAGCCTCCAAGTCGCAAGGACGTATTCGGCTGCCACTTGCCTCTTTACTGATCTCCCGGTTTAACCCTGGAAGCAAATAAAGTAAAGTATCTAAACTGGTTGTTCTTTGTCATCAAACATTCGCCTGCCCTTTTCAGGGCACATTTTGAAGAATATTCATTTATATTGATTTTTCTTGTTTTCTCCGACCTCCTTCTTCCAAACGTCCTGCTTCTTTGTCAATATCTAACGGCGCTCCGGCAGTCCGAAAGTTATCGGCCGAGGGTTTGATTTTTGGGTGAAGCGAGGTGTCTGGGGATTCACTTCCCTTCCATTAGTGACACGAACGGCGCTCCGGCAGTCCGAAGGCGATCTCTTGGATGGGCGGCTTGAATCCCAGGCAGAGGGATATCCGCCGGCGGAGGGAGGGCCTACCCACTCCTTCAATCCGGCGGTTGCCGACCGGACCACGGTCCCAGCCGACAGTAGCACAGCCTACAGTTTCCGGCCACCAGGAGGTGCGCCCACTGTCGGTTGCAGCTCAGAAGCAGCCAAGGACGAGCCACGCAGGCGTAGCAAGAAGTATCGTCCGGGGCACAGCAGGCAGAGGTGGACCAACACCCGTGAGTCGCCACCCCCCTCCACTACTGCCAGCAGGGTACTCGCCCAGGAGAGCGCTGAAGCAGCGCCGAACGTGGCAGGCGGTTCACTGTCGGGCGCGCAAAACATTGATTCCGGTGGAGCCTTTCCAACACCGGGCCACCGTCCTGCCGCTGGACACGGACACATACATGTTTATCAATGTCCAGCACATCCCCGATGGATACGTTCCCTCAACCCGAAAACGTATCGAGGATCTGAACATAAGGAAGGAGGATCCGGCAATCGCTGCTTTCTGGGAGCAAAGGCACAAGTACCGAGAGCTGGTACGAAAGGCGGCATCAGGCTCATCAAGGGCATCGGGAGAAAGTGGATGTCCCAACGAGGATTTCTACGCACAGTCACGCCAGCGGTTGGCCTACCCCAGCAGCGTGAATAGCCGACCTGCTGTTCGGAGGTTGAAGAGTGAGAGAGATTTCATGATAAATAAATGTATGTCTTTCCTGTCCGTTCCCCAGTAAATCCTATTCCCAACCCGTTGTAGCCCCTCTTGAGAATGGTCCTTCCCCACCATGGTCCTTCTTTGAACAGAGACCTTCCCTTTCTTTTCTAAAGAAGTCCTTTCCCAGATAAGTCCCTTCCTCAATCCCTATAAAGTCAATGACCTAAAAAAAAAATAAAAAAAAATAAATAAAAAGGGTCATCAAATTTGGTTTTGGTCGAGAGCCACATTCCTCTGCGCACAACGCCCACTACCACCCAGCCTTTCCACTTCTGGGAGTGGACCAAAACACCCAGCGGCGCTCAACATCACATCCAGGCCCTCTACGATAGTCACCATGGATCCGGGACTCAACATGCCACCATCAGAGGAAGGCGGACAGCGACTACCAACACTTCAGGATCATCAACAGCCCTCTGCGAGCCATGACAGACAACACCATCCACCGGGACCTGCACAATTGGCAGCCGCAATCAATGGCTCTCCCACAGCCAGCATGTATACTGGTTTCCAATTCCCACTACCGATGGTGACCAACCAACAGCCGGCAAACATTATATCGGCACCAGACTTGCTGAGCCTCATCCGTGCCTTCCAGTCAGAGGCACCGCCCATACCGGACTACTCTGGAAAAGACCAAGAGGATCCAAGGAAGTTTCTCGCAAACTGCGAACGCTATTTCATCCAGGCCCACACGGATCCAACCCAATGGACACGCATGGTCGACAAGGGACTCAAAGATGAAGCACAGATATGGTGGACGACTTTTAAGGGACTCTCCTTCTCCTTGGCCGAGTTCCAGGAACAACTTCTAGCCCAATTTGATAGTGTTACCAAGCGGATGCAGTTACACACCGCTCTCTACTCAAGGAGACAAGCAGAGAGGGAAAGCGTGGCAGTTTTCCTACAGGAGCAATACCTGTTAGCTCAACGAATTTGCCCAGCGATGAGCAACGAACAACTCACGACGCTATTGTTGGAATTAGTGAGGCCAACGATTCGCCATTTAGTACGTGCCTGAAATCCAACCACCTTCACTATGCTCCTGGAATTCGCAACCCAAGCCGAACGAGATGAAGCGGACTGCACGCCCAAGAGAGAGCCAGCCAGAAAAGAGGAGCAGAACGGGCCGTCGCCAGGACCCGCATTTCGGAGAGACCACGAGAGGCCACCTCCAGATTGCCGTTTTTGCCAAGGCAAACATTTTCACAGAGATTGTCTAGTTCTAGCGGCTTACCAGACGGCGAACCCACCGTCGGGAAACTGGCGAGCCCGCGGGGCCGAGAACAACGTCGCGAGCGCCCCGGTCCAACACCCGAGCCAATCCTAGGCTCCATCTACGCCACCAATCAAAATCTGCCACGGACTCGTGTTCGCCTCGGAAACCGCGAGATCGTGGCGGAAATAGACTCATGTGCCTCCGAGAACTTCATAAGGTACGACGTCCTCACGGAAGAAGAAAGAAGAAGATTGCAGCCCGGACCCGATTACGCACTTCTGGCCGCTCGGGGCACTACAATGCGGCTCGGAGGATGCCTTCCGCTATCACCACGCCTGGGAGAGCGAGAATATCCAGAAGTATTTTTCGCAAGTGATGAGATGCGGGTGGATCTCACTTTTGGCCGCACGTGGTTGAAGGACCACGACGTTCACCATGAGCACCGAACTGACATTCTTTACCTTGGCACCACAGAAAGGCAACGAATTTATCTGGTACCGCTACCCAGCCTCCCGAAAATTCAACCCGCTACCCTGGACTTCAACTTCGCACCCACGATACCACCAGACCGAGCAGAGTGTCTGAGGAAGACACTGCATCTGTACGCTTCGGTTTTTCTCCAAAGGGGACAACTCCGCCAAACCCTTGCTGTGCAACATGACATCCAGTTGTCCAATCCCCGACCTTTTCGAGAGGCCCCACGGCGTTATTCGGAACTGAAGAAGATGTTCATCGACGAGCAGCTCCATGAGATGCTGGCAGATGGGATCATCGAACCAACCACCTCGCCCTGGAGTTCAGCCATCATGATCGCCACCAAACAGCAGGACTCGTACCGGTTCTGCATTGAATGCCACCGTCTGAACGAGCAAACAGTGGACGCCCCACAATGCCTGCCGAGGATCCGCGAGATCCTTACGGATCTCGGCAAATCAAAGATCTTCACCACCTTGGACCTAAAAAGTGGATATTGGCAGATTCTGCTCACGGCAGAAGCCCGGAAATACACAGCGTTCTCAACCCCCGATGGAGGCCAGTACCAGTTTCGAGTGATGCCGTTTGGTTTGAAGAACGCCCCTGGAACATTCCAGAACCTGATGCGGCATGTTCTGACCGGATACTGGGGCGAATTCTGCATCGCGTACCTGGATGACATCATCGTGCACTCAGACACCTGGGAGGATCACCCACGCCATGTCGCCCTCGTTCTGGAGCGCCTACACACGTACGGCCTCACGTGCTCCCCACAAAAGTGTAATTTTGGCCAGTCCAGTCTTCCATTTTTGGGCCACGTTGTAACCTCAGATGGAAATCATCCCCAGTCTCGCCACGTGGAGGCGATCCTCAACGCTGCACCCCCTCGAAACAGGAAGCAGTTAGCCTCATTCCTAGGCACGTGCAATTGGTTGATGGAGTATATATCACGTTACTCCGGGCTCACCGCACCACTGACCGACCTCTTATCTCAAAAGAGACCATACAGATGGACTCCGGAAATACAAAAGGCCTTTGAGACCCTAAAGGAGGCCTTCCGCCACCCATCTCCGCTAAGCCGACTTGACCCAGCCTTGACATTTCTCCTGCAGACGGACGCCAGCGCTATTGGCATGGGTGCCGTTCTAATGCAGGAGGATGCTAACCAGAGGCGACGCATCATTTCCTACGCAAGCGCCAAATTCTCACCTACTGTGTCCCGTTACCACTGTAACGAACAAGAATGTTTGGCAGTCGTTTGGGCAATCAACAGGTATCGTTCTTACCTGGAGGACAGACCATTCATCCTGAGGACGGATAGTCAGACCCGGACATGGCTGGATCGAATCAAGGATACTAGGGACAAGCTTAGGCGTTGGGACGCCTACCTTAAGGAACTCACGTTCAAGGTCGAACATTGTCCAGGAAAGGAGAACCAGCTACCGGATGCATTATCTCGCTATCCAGACCCAGACGCCCCATCTCCAGGAGAACCAGACCTCGACCGGATGGTACCGCCGAAGAGATCACTGCCTGACGCCTCAGGCCCACCAGCTCCACCCATGATCAACAGGATCCAAACGACCACCCTCATGGATGAAATAAGCCACGTCCAGCAAGAAGACCCACAAATCGGACACATGATGTCCCAATGGTTCCAGTACCGAAAAAATGGATCAAAGGACCAGAAAGAAGAGGACTTCTTACGAAATAACCTGGTCGATGAACGAGGTCTTTGGAAACGCTGTCCCTACGGGGGAGACTGGCAGCTTCGTGTCCCAGCCCCTCACCGGCTGAGGGTAATCCGGGAGTTTCACGACGCACCACTTGCTGGCCACCCTGGAGCCGAGGAAACTACGCGCTCTATCCAACGCCACCTTTTCTGGCCAGGACTAGGCCGAGAAGTACGACGCCACGTAAGCCGCTGCCATCTTTGCCTTTGCATCAAACCAGTGCATGGGTCTCGAGCAACTGGACAACGCCCCCGCATCCCACACATCGCTTGGGAGACCGTCGCTGTTGATCTGATGGGACCATACCCCCTGACGACCCGGGGGAGCCGTTTCATCCTCGTCGCCACGGATTTGTTCATCAGGTGGGTTGAAGCCTTCCCTCTGCGAAACTCAGAAGCCCCATCCCTCATCAAGACCCTCGAGGATGAGGTCTTCTCCCGTTACGGCTACCCGCGCCGTATCCTCAGCGACAATGGGAAACAATTCACCAGCAACGCATGGAACGCTGCCAGCCAGAAATGGAACTGCGAGCTCTGGACAACCCCGGAGTACCATCCTCAGGCCAACCCGACGGAACGCCTTAACCAGGAGGTTAAAAAGGTGCTCAGGCTTCGGCTGTACACCGGAGATCAGAGGACCTGGGACCAACACCTACCCCAGTTGCTTTTTGGGCTCCGAAGAAGGAAGAATGCCGCCACCGGCTACACCCCCGGCTACCTCATGATGGGCCGGGAGATCACCGCGCCAGGGGAATGGGATCTGCACGCCGTAAACGAACTCCACCCCGAAGCTGAGCCCCGCGAAGAACGTGAAGAGAAGGCCCGAGGGAGTCAGAGGGCGTACCAGAAACGCTACGCTGGAGAGCCACAAACACCGGTTTTCGCCATCGGGGATTGGGTTTACACCACCAACCACCAGCAGTCCAACAAAGCAGCCAGGTTCAACGCAGCCCTCGCGCCCCTCCGGACAGGACCACACCCGATCATTGACGTAGCCTCAGCCGAGGTTTACTGGGTGTTGAAGGACGGCAGGGCCCACAAAATGCACAGATCACAACTAGTAGCGGCACCGCCGCCACCAGAAGAACCAGTTCCACCTGAACGAAACCACGGTCAGTCTCCAGAAGGAGCATCATCCGAAGAAGCTGACACACCAATAGCCACTGAACAAGTGCGTGGGGCATACCAGCCGAAGAAGAGGAAGGTGAAGGGTCTCCAGGAGGAGTCTCATTCGAGGGTGACGCCCCAATAGTCACTGAACAGGTGCATTTAGCCGTCCCAGCTACGAGATACGATGGAGACGCTGGGCCCCCATCAGGGGTCCCACCCGCACGGGGTGGCGAACCAAGCGCCACCAGACAGATGACCTGCTGTTCGGAGGTTGAAGAGTGAGAGATATTTCATGATAAATAAATTTATGTCTTTCCTGTCCGTTCCGCAGTAAATCCTATTCCCAACCCGTTGTAGCCCCTCTTGAGAATGGTCCTTCCCCACCATGGTCCTTCTTTGAACAGAGACCTTCCCTTTCTTTTCTAAAGAAGTCCTTTCCCAGATAAGTCCCTTCCTCAATCCCTATAAAGTCAATGACCTGAAAAAAAGGGTCATCAAATTTGGTTTTGGCCGAGAGGCCGGGCCGACATGGATGGTTTTCAGGCGTGGAAAGCCCTGATGAGCGGAGGCGCCAGGAGAGTACATATCACGCCGCCCACCAGTCGTCAAGAAATGCCCACCGGGATGGACGCTCTGGACGAATTTTGATTACACAAAAACTTAATAAATATAAAAAGTTTGATTTTTTGGTCAAACTATGCAGGATACAAAAATAGATGAAGTAACAAAAATGGTGATATTAAAAAGGATCTACGAATTCGTTAATAATCACTTCTCGATAGGGTGCGTTATTTTTGTTTTATTCGTGAAAGATAACATTGGAAATAAGAAAAATAAAATAATTTGTGGAAAAACGACAGAAGTTTCGAAAAAAGGACTTCACAAAAATGGTTTACCCGAAAAAGAGCTACAAATTTGTTATGCATCACTTTTTGGTTGGACACGTAGTTTTAGTGACAATCATAAAAATGGCATTAAAAATAAGAATAAAAAATTTGCGGAAAAGGGAAAAAAGTACTAAAACAAATTGATAGAAAGAAGTTATTCACACAAAAAAGAGATACAAATTTGTAATAATTGATTACATTCTCATTATTTATGATTAAGAAAGTATTATAATGGCAAAACGACGCAAACTGCGTAAAAGAGGCTCAAAGACAAATTAAAGCTTTTGAAGAATTATTCAAAATGTCTTTTAACAATTTTCCAATAGGACTCGTAATTTTGTTTTTATTTATCGTAAGTAATGTGCAGTAAAACGAAAATTCCAATATTATGCCAAAAGAAACGAAATACGTAAATACTCTGAAAGAAGACTTGTAGGATATTTTGCTTTATCCATAAACAATAATATAAAAACCAAAATCCTATTAAACAACGTGTGATGAAAAAAAATTAGGGAAAAAAGGATTGTAGTTTCCTCCTCATTTTAATGTGTTGCAGAAAATATACATTTACGCAATACTGCGATTTAAAAGAGATCTTTTTAACAAAGTTTCATTCAAGCATTCCAAATGCAAATAATAAATATCCGAGCGCGAAGCTCAATTATGTCCAAGCGTGAAGTACGAGATTCAACAGACGCGCACCCTAGGCACGCTAAAACTTGTTTCAACGACATGTTTTCTGTACGTAGTAGGCACTTAAATAAGCAGAAGGATTTAAAGAAGCAGCTCCTGCGTGGTGCCAAATTTGACTGGCAGACTGTCAAACATATAAAAATTCGAGTGCAAACACGTAGTTGTAGTACTCTTGAAACCCACGGGGAATGATTGTTTGGATGCTAAAAAATAACGAGAAGTTTGACTGGCGGCTCCTGAGTGGTGACAATGTTGACTGGCAGCATTTTAAAAATGTCAAAAATACATGGAATTCCTAAAGCAAGCCTGTAGTGACTCCAATGCACAAGTTAGTTTATGGATTTGAAAATGCTAAGCGAATTAATTCTAATTAAAATGAAGTTAGGAAGGAACCAAAGGAAAATATCTGCGTAAAAAGATGATGAAAATGTCACGTTAAAAATTACCTAGAATTGTTAGATGATGAAAAAACAGATAAATATGTGCAATATATAACAACTACCAAGAAATTTGAGTGACAGATCCTGAGTGGTGGCAAAGTTGACTGGCATACTGTCAAATACGTAAAAATTCGAGGGGAGAAACGTCATTTTAGTACTCTTAAAAACCATTGGTGATGATTTTTTAGGTGAAAATAACCACCAAGAAGTTTGAGTGCCAGCTCCTGAGTGGTGCCACATTTGACATGGAGACTGTCAAACATGCCAGAAATTCGAGGAAAGAAACGTAATGGTAGTTCTCTTAAAACCCACGGGGAATGATTGTCTGGATGCCAAAAACAAACGAGAAGTTTGACTGGCAGCTCATGAGTGGTGCCAATATTAAATGGCAGGCTGTCAAAAATGTCAAAACTTCGAGTAAAGAAATGTCATTTTAGTACTCTTGGAAATCCATTGGGGATGATTTTTCAGGTGCAAACAACTACTAAGAAATTTAAGTAACAGCTTCTGTGTGGTGCCAAATTTGAATGGCAGGCTGTGGAACATATAAAAACTCGAGTGAAGAAACGCAATTATAGTACTTTTGAAACCCACGGAAAATGATTGTTTGGATGCTAAAAACTAACGAGAAGTTTGACTGACAGCTCATGAGTGGTGCCGAAGTTGACTGGCAGGCTGTCAAACATGTAAAAATTTGAGTGAAGAAACGTCACTTTAGTACTTTTGAAACCCATTGAGGATGATTTTGTAGGTGCCGACAACTACCAAGAAGTTTAACTGGCAGCTTCTTTGTGGTGCCAAAGTTGACTGGCAGGCTGTCAAACATAAAAAAACTCGAGTGAAAAACGTAATTGTAGTACTCTTGAAATCCACAGAGAATGATTGTCTGGATGCCAAAAACTAACGAGAAGTTTGATTGGCAGCTCATGCGTGGTGCCAATATTAAATGGCAGGCTGTCAAAAATGTTAAAACTTCGAGTAAAGAAACGTCATTTTAGTACTCTTGGAAATCCATTGGGGATGATTTTTCAGGTGCAAACAACTACCAAGAAGTTTGAATGGCAACTTCTGAGTGGTGCCAAAGTTAACTGGCAGAATGCCAAACACATAAATATTCGTGTGAAGAAACGTCATTTTAGTAGTCTTAAAACACATTGGGGATGGTTTTGGTAGTACTCTTGAAATCCACGGAGAATGATTGTTTGGATTTTAAAAACTAACGAGAAGTTTGACTGGCAGCTCATGCGTGGTGCCAATGTTGACTAGCAGGCTGTCAAAAATGTCAAAAATTCGAGAGAAGAAATGTCCTTTTAGTACTCTTGAAACCCATTGGGGAAGATTTTTTTGGTCCGAACAACTAACAAGAAATTTGAGTGGCAGCTCCTAAGTGGTGCCAAGTTTGACTGACAGACTGTCAAACACGTAAAAATTCGAGTGAAGATGCGTGATAACTCATGATAACAATTGGGGATGATTTTTTAGGTGCAAACAAATACCAAGTAATTTAAGTGGCAGCTGCTGAGTGGTGCCAAAGGTGACTGGGAGACTGTCAAACAAGTAGAAATTCGAGTGAAGAAACGTCATTTTAGTACTCTTGAAACCCATTCGGGATGATTTTTTATGTGCAAATGACCACCAGGAATTTTGAGTGGCTGCTCCTGAGCGGTGCCGAAGTTGCCTGGCAGGCTGTCAAACATGTCAAAAATTCAAGAGAAGAAACGTCATTTTACTACTCTTGAAACCCATTGGATATGATTTTTTAGGTACACATAACTACCAAGAAGTTTGAGTGGCACCTCCTGAGTGGTGTAGTAGTTGACTAGCAGGCTGTCAAAAATGTCCAAAAATTGAGTGAAGGAACGTCATTTTAGTACTCTTGAAACTCATTAGGAATGATTTTTTAGGTGCAAACAACTACTAAGAAGTTTGAGCTGCAGCTCCTGAGTGGCACGAAAGTTGGCTGGAGGGCTGTCAAACATGTGAAAATTTGAGTGAAGAAACGAAAATGTAGTACTCTTGAGATCCACGCAGAATGATGGTTTGGATGCTATATACTAACGAGAAGTTTGTCTGGCAGCTCCTGAGTAGTGCCAAAGTTGACTGGAAGGCTGTCAAAAATGTCAAAAAATCAAGTGCAGAAACGTCATTTTAGTACTCTTGAAAAACATTGGGGATGATTTTTCAGGTGCAAACAACTTCCAAGAAGTTTGAGTGGATCCTCCTGAGTGGTGCCAATGTTGACTGGCAGACTGTCAAACATGTAAAAATTGGACTACACAAACGTAATTTTATTACTATTGGAACCCACGGGGAATGATTACTTGGATGCTAAAAGCTTCCGAAAATGTTAACTGGCAGCGCCTGAGTTGTGCAAAAGTTGACTGCAGGCTGTCCAACATGTAAGAATTTGATTAAAGAAACGTCATGCTAGTACTCTTACAACACACTGGGGATGATTTTTCAGGTGCAAACAACTACCAAGGAGTTTGAGTTTCAGCTCCTGAGTGGTGCCAAAGTTGAATGGTTGGCTGTCAAACATGCCACATATTCAGGAGAAGGAACGTCATTTTGGTACTCTTAGAACCCACTGGGTATGATTTTTTAGGTGCAAACAATTACTAATGTGTTTGAGTGGCAGCAACTGAGTAGTATCAAATTTGACTGGCAGACTGTCAAACATGTAAAAATTTGATTGAATAAACGTCATTTTATTACTTTTAAAACACATTGGAGATTATTTTTCAGGTGCAAAAAATTATCAAGAAGATTGAGTGGCTGCTACTGAGTGGTGCCAAAGTTGTCTGGCAGACTGTCAAACATGTAAAAATTTGAGTGCATAAACATAATTTTAATACTTTTGAAACACGTTTGCCACAAAAACAGCCTCATAAAATGTATAAACTTCCAAGAACAAAAACAATGTTCGGCAGTCTTCACTCTCTTTCAGTTTTTATTGTGTCGTCACTGGACTCCTTTGGGATCATTTCGCTTCACGAAAATACGTCTAACGTTCCATTACTGCCTAACAAACTGATGTCTCGTGTCACACGCGCGTAGCTATTAAATAAGGAAGAGCCTTGACTATTTTCCGTTCTTGTCTAATCCACTGACGCCTCGTGTCACACGCATACAGCAGTCGAAATCGAATATCGTGAAAATCGAACTCGGAGTGGTGGCTTGAACGAGGTGGCTTGCCAGAACGAACTGAGAAAAAAAACCTAGCTCAATAAGGAATGTGTAACGATAATTGTAGCATGTTTTTTTCTTTTAGTTTGAAGCATGTTTATCAAAAATCGTTCTCCTATTAATAAGTGTTTACTTCTTTGTGGCTTAAATTTCTTGGGGTAACATAATGTTGTGAAATACCATCCTTCGAACTAAAGTGTTACCTTTCAAATATGTAATCATCTTAACTATTCTCTTTCACAATGGATAAAATAAATAAGTCATTTTATACCTTTTTCCACTAAGAAATGTCCTGCGTTTTTCGCACTCACTTTATCCCTGTAGCAAAAGCTTAGGGACTCACTATAAGAGTTTCGTTCAAATCATTTCACTATCTAAAGAAACGAATTTTTGAAGTGACGCCGTCGAGGTATCTGGTGCTCATAAAGGTAAGTCAAGCTTTACGACGTTATTCTCCTTCATATCCCTCGGAGACCTAGTAGGCGTCAAAAAATGTTATGCCTAACGTGGGGCTAGAAACTTTGTAGACAAGGGATTATAATTCTTTTCATTGGAATTATTTATGTGATTTTTTTACCTATTTATCGATATGAATTTTATCTAATGTTATTCATGTCAAATATTCGCCTGATCTCCTTGATGTAAAATGTTCAGCTGATTGTTCTTTATGTGAATTTTATAATGGATTCGTTTACATACTTTATTTATTTATCAAATTTTTGTGATGTCTTTATTTAATTTATACATGTGATTTATTTAACTTGGATGATGCATTTTTTCAAATTTGTTAATTTTTTTTAATCTCAAGAATCCACCGTTGCATTCTCTGCTATTAAACCATTTGTCCTTAAATTTTATTGCTGTGGGTTAAAATATGGTTACCTGCGTGATTATTTTCGGTCTTTTACTCATTTATTAGTTACTTGTTCGTGCTTTTATAGCATTGTGAGTTTTAACGGATTTTAGGATTTTAAACAATTATTAAGGACACTTACTTTTACGCTATTATGAATTATGGCCGATCATAACTGAATTGTTCTTTTTTCAGTCTGTTTCTTATAGATTTTTCTGTTTTTGTAGGAGTTTAACATTTATTTAGGGAAGTTTCAATTAGAAAATGGTAGAATCAGGATTTCAAGCAAAATTGATAGATCTACAGTGAAGATACATAAACTTTGGGCGAAAACCACTGATACAATGATTAACTGGGCGAATTCATTGACATTTGAGGAGCTTCGCGAGATTGTAGAATATTGTGATCTCTCTACCGAAGGGGATGATATGGCGATGAGATGGCGTTTGGTTAGGTTCCACCAGCATTAGCGCCATATGCATCAGACTTGGGAAGAGAGTGGGGAGGATGATTTTACCGTGAAATTATAACGACTTCGAGTTATCCCACCAACAGCTCGAAGTATCTCAACTACTACATCGCATACTCAGGTAAAAGCTTTCCCTTCGCCTCGCGGTACCAACGTCGTTATGCAATCCTTGTTTACGCCGACTACAAGTATAGCTAGCGTTACTTTCGCGAGAAAAATAGCCAGCGTAATGACGTTTGCTCCATACGAACAAACATCACCCTTATAAAATCCTACTAGTCGCTCCACAATGATTCTTGCATATTTTTGGAACGTGGTTCATTCCACTGCAACTAGAATGACCCCTTTGTCTACCTGTTAGAGCCAGAATAGTGATATAAGCGATAGTAATCACCCTTGAAATTTTTTGATCATTTCGGAGCCGCGCAATCAGACCCTACAGGAAGAAGACATGCAATCAAATGCGAGTTATTTTACGGCAATCTTGCATAACAGTAACGCGATAATAGTAGACCACTTTAGAGTACTTCCCTTTTTGTCGAAAGACTCCTCTCAACATTGGTACTGATTTAGCAGCAGAAAATGGGAATCTTGGGAACAATTCACTATTGCTTTCAGGCGCAGGTATGGTGGATTACATTTCCTAGCGATAGTTAGGGATGAGAGGCGTAGAAGGACTCAAGGTCCGGGCGAATCTATAGCAAACTATTTGTTAAATATTTGACTAATCTTAAGTCACAATGACCGTCCAATATCAGAGTTAGAGCAATTACAATTTGCTATCAATAATTTACACCCTAAATATCTAGATTCCTTACCTAAGATCAGGTATAAAACTTTCAAAGAGTTGGAGGATGCGGACGAAAGATACGAAGCAGCCACTGCTATGAAGAAAGGCTATGTGACCCCTCCCCCAAATACAGATAGCGTTTTGCCGGAATTAGCCTACTATGCGGATATTAGGAAAGCAGATGGTGTGGCAGTCACCGGAAATAAACCGTAGCCTCAGATAGTATTACTATAAGTAGTTATGGAATAAGTCATAATAATAGTAACAATAGAGCTAAAAGCTATAGCAATCAAGGTAACAACACTAACCATGAAATCAGTAAGAAACAAGGCGGAGTAGTTTGTAGTAAAAATCGCGGTGGAAAATGTGGTGGTCGTTGAAGCCCCAACCCCACCAAAAATGATAATAATCCCGGGAACCATCCAAACAGCGTCCCCCAGAGGTACAGGCCCCTTCTGTGCCTAATTCCTTCAGGTATTATCCTCCCTATTTTAATTATGGCTTATATCCAACCATTCCTCAGGCAGATTTGATTAACAATAATTTTGCATACCCTCCGTGGGGTACCCTGGCCACTGAAGCGTCAAATTTACGGACTGCTGCCATGGGTTCTAATGTACGAGGTTCAGCACAATCAAGCGCAGTGCATACAACCGCTGATGGCACAAGAAGAGATGTCCTTTACGCTTTTTGGAATTTTCATGAGATAGAAAACGGTTACCGTGCTTACTTTAAACCTAAGAAAGCATAAATGCGACAAATCTGGTCAATATTGGACAAGCGTTGTTCGGGCCCCTCAAATTCTCATTGATCAAGTAAATATGGTACTTGACGAGAGGCGCCTATTAATTACAGTTTGTGTGGATGGCCAACCACTAAACGAACTCTTTAATCGCAGCTCATGCAGCACTTACATAGGCACGCAAGCTTTCAGCAAATTTTGTACCTTGTTAATTAAATTAGCTCATCAGCCACGCCCAGGAATTATGTATTTCAGTGGGGTGATTTAGGAATTTGCCATCATTATTTTGCGGAACTATTCAATTTTCATGTTAGGTTAAAACCTCGAGTTTGGAGAATAGGTGACGGTATTTGGAGAAGCCATCAAGGACAGGAAATTGGTTCTTAAACAACCTTGTCACAACAAATATCAGAAAATCGTGTAGAAGTTGTTGATCGTTCTCAACCGAACAAAGTTGTTCAAGCCTGTGCTGGCATCAATGAATTAAAGCCATCTGTGGCTAAATATTTGGATGATTTTCTTGAGATGAAAATTTCTTCAATGCCAGTCAAGCTGCCTGCAACCCACATGGTGAAACAACATATCGATATTCAGGGAAATCCTCCCATCAGACAAGCTTATCGGCGTTTTTCTCCCAAGGTTTTTCTCCCGTGGTAATGGTCAGGAAATCTGATGGAAATTACAGACTTTGTGTCTACTTCTGGAAACTGAATCCCATGCCTTCGCCTGTATGAATGACATAATTTTAGTGAGCGAAACCCTTGGAGAGCACATTCACTGGTTGGACAGAGTCTACATTGGGAATGATGGGTTAATCGATAGTCAGCCTTTAGAGATTTAGCAGCACATCACTTAGGCGTAACATCGGATCGACAAGCTAAATATTATAAACACCGTAGATGAGATATTTTGCTACCAAGTAGGAGATATCGTCTGGCGTAGAACTCACAATTGGTCTTCGGCTGTTGATTATGTCGCTAGAAAACTATCCCCTAAACACATGGGTCCATTTAAAATTACAAAGTTCATTATTCCAGTAGTTTATGAGACCCAACAGGTCGAGTCATTAACAGTGCAAACCAGGACCCGTTTCCACGTTCAATTACGGAACAAGGACAGGCCCTAGACCAACCACCAGCGCATTCCTCTCCTGGCGCGTGTAAGGTTTACGAAGCCGCTTTCCTTATTCGGTTACTACCATCTTCGGAAGATGGTTGCTGGAATTGTCAATTGTCGGAGCACCCTTATCAAGCTTGTTCGGTTCTCAGGGGTGTATTCTGTTTTTCCTGCTGCAATCCATCAGTACGGACAGATCAGTGCCCGAGGTGCGGAATAAGGTGCAGGCGAGGAGAAACGGGACCCCGTTTGCCCTTCAGACAGAGGAACCGTCTTTCCTCGGAACCTGTGCTTTCTCACTATCCCCTTGCACGGCCTGAGACATTTCGTCCGGTGTTGACACCTGACGATGAATTGCCCGCACCCGCTTCACCAGAGGGGCTTTTATCACTGACCTTTTATCTTTTATCACTTCCTACCCTGTCATTAAGCGTTGACCAGATTGTACAGTTAGTTTGTAAGCTTTTTTCGTTCAGTATTGAAAATGTATTGTTAGTTGTAAGCACTGAGACAACAAGAAACACATACTTCCTTCAAATTGTAAATTATTACAGATAGTTCAACTAACTACCTTCAATAAAAAACTATGCTTCAAAATTCACTGTTTTTTAAAGCTATCAAATTTCCTTACTTTTCATCCGATTTTCAGATTTGTATGCTACAAACAATTTTTTGTAATATTACTTTTCGGCTCATTAACGTACAACATTTGCAACTTTAAAATGATATCTCTTTCATAAGCCTACCATTTTTTCACTTACTTTTTGAGCGTCAAAGCCAGAGGACTTGCATCTTTTTGTCGATAGTAGTTATGCCACTGAATTTTTTTACTTACTATTGCAAAAAGTAAGGCTAACAATCTCGCTTAGTGCTTATTTCAATGCGAAAAAGAAGATCGAAATTACTTGCAAAAGTCAAACTCACAATTCTTTGCTTGCCATGAAAATGAGTTATTCGTAACATCTAAAAGGTTTAACTGTGCAATTTCAAATACTTCATTAAGTTCCTTGCAAACTTCGAAATATCAATGTGAAATAGTGAATCTGACTGCAATTTTTTCCGAGCGATCAGAAGAATCGTATGATACTAAAAAAATTATGAGAATCGGATGAAGCCAGGTTTTAAAAAACTAAATATTTGTGCACTACAAACTTATGTGCAACTCGCTCTTTTAATCGTATTCATGTCGAACATAATATTCTATTTCGACATATTTTGTCCAAATCAGCAACTGAAACAACGACACGCTCTCAAATTCGAGAACATTTTTTTTCTTAACAACTGCTTTGTATGT